>NC_092333.1:49665000-50265000 GCF_046630445.1 Rutidosis leptorrhynchoides
ATACCCGCAATGAAATAAATAAAACCCCCTAACGAAATAAATAAAACCCCATCGTATATGTATTGGTCGAGATTAATCTTGACCCACGGTACCGGTGTTGTCAAATGACGTGTTGCGTACATAAAGTACCGGTGTTGTCAAATGACGTGTTGCGTACAAACATGGGATCTTATGATTAATCTTCTCGTGTTGTTTGCGGGTGATCCTGAACCATATAAAATTGAATTATAAGTACATATATATAAAATATCATGTTATCTTAGAAATATGTGATTTTATTTAATTTTTCCCAATTAATCCCGAAGTTAAACAAGTCTTAGATATCCGATCTCGTTTTGGTCATAGTTTCTTCGTTACAACTCCGTTTTCGTTGATTCAACTTGTCACTTCCTTGGATCGAGTCCCTCTTTAAGACTATGAACTGTAAATACCTTAGTTTGTATTCGAAATCACAGGTCATAGGTCAAACTTTAGTGAAACTTATGAAGTTAATCATTTTCCATCATGTAAACAACCTTAAATGATTATTTTTCTAAAAATACTTATACTTTGAGTTAAATCATGAAATTTTTATGTGTTATCATATTCATAGTAAAACTCATTTTTCCAGAAAATAAACCTCCAATTCAAAGTTTAAGATGGTTTTTAATTATCCAACCCAAAACAGCCCCCGGTTGCACTCCGACGTCGTAAATTCAGTTTTTAAGGTGTTCTTTGAAAAACCAAGTTATACCTTGTTAAATTAGCATATATTTATGATATATTACAGGTCTTGAAGTATTTTAAAAGTTAAGTTAGAAGGATCTATTTAGTTTGCAAACAAGTTTGAAAACATTCAAACTATGTTCTTGTTGTTAAAATTTTATACCACAAAATAAGATAGCTATATATATATGAATCGAATAAGGTTATGAACATAGATTCTACCTCAAGTTCCTTGGACAAGGTTGCTGTAAAAGAGGAGTAAAAAGCTAGAACCAAAAGGGTGATGGAATTGGATGAAAGATTGGAAGTAAGTTTGTGTTCTTGGAAGGATTTCTTGAAGTGTTTTTGTATGGTTTTCTTATGGTGATTAAGTAAGGTTTTTGAAGCTAAATGATGGGGAAAATGCTTGGAGATGATCAAGTATGAAGTTAAGAGTATTTTGAGAGAGAAATGGAAGTGTAAGTATGAGAAAATGGGGTGAAGAAATGGTGTGCATGCATAAAAACGTTTTTAGGTTATAAAGGAAAAAAAAGATACCTAACTTTGTTTTCTTGCTAAATAATTCATGCTACTTGACAAATGGTTGGTTCCACATATTTCTTAATCATTTAAGGCTGCTAAGGAGCAGATTTTTATTGGTATATACCAATAGTAAATACATCTAGAAGCTGCGTATGATACGGGTACATATACTCTAGGTATACGTATAGAAATCTTTGAGGAAACGGAACGAGGATTCAAATATAGCTATCTTTTGTAAATATACTTATATTGTTTTATGTATGTAAGCCCTTTAAAAGTGATAAAATACATATCTATACGATGCATGTATAAGTAATATAGGTTATAAGTATTTACGTCGAAAAACATTACGTATAGTTATCGTTTTGAAAACTTAAGTTAGTAGTTTTAAAATATACTTATAACTTATTATTATTAATACAAAATGAGATATTAAAACATTCTTAGATCATGTTAAATATGTATATATACATATATATACACAAACGTATAATTATCATATGTTATATAGTTCGTGATATCATCGGTCAAACTAGACGGTCAAACGTTGTGTAAACTCTTTTCGGAAATATAAATCTCGACAATTTGGATTGCTTATCATGTTGGTAAGGTTTAATTTATGTAAATATTAATCTTATAAGTATAGAACGATCGAAAAAGTGCGGGTCGTTACATTACCTCCCCGTTAAATAAATTTCGTCCCGAAATTTTAAAATTGTACCTATTTTGCGTCATCGAGAAACAAGTGTGGATACTTTTGTTTCATCTGATCCTCTCGTTCCCAAGTAAACTCAGGACCTCTTCGAGCATTCCAACAAACCTTAACGATCGGTATGTTGCTCTGCTTGAGCTGTTTAACTTCACGGTCCATGATTTCGATTGGTTCTTCGATGAATTGTAGTTTCTCATCGACATGGATTTCTTCAAGAGGAATGGTGAGATCTTCCTTTGCAAGACACTTCTTAAGGTTCGAGACGTGAAAGGTATTATGTACTCCGGCGAGTTGTTGCGGTAACTCGAGTCGATAAGCTACCGGTCCAATGCGTTCAATAATCTTGAACGGGCCTACGTACCTTGGGTTCAGTTTACCCCTTTTGCCGAAACGTACTACACCTTTCCATGGTGACACTTTTAACATAACCATGTCACCGATCTGAAACTCTAATGGTTTCCTTCGAACATCGGCGTAGCTCTTTTGGCGACTACGGGCTGTTTTCAATCTCTCCTTGATTTGTACAATCTTCTCAGTCGTTTTGTGTATGATCTCGGGACCCGTTAATTGTTGATCTCCTACTTCATTCCAACAGATAGGAGATCTACACTTTCTTCCATACAATGCTTCGAATGGCGCAGCTCCAATGCTCGCATGATAACTATTATTATACGAGAATTCTGCTAACGGTAGATATTTATCCCATCCGTTTCCAAAATCGATCACACATGCCCTGAGCATGTCTTCAAGAGTCTGAATTGTTCTTTCACTCTGCCCGTCGGTTTGCGGATGATATGCGGTACTCATATCCAAACGAGTTCCTAGTGCCTCCTGTAGTGATTGCCAGAACTTTGAGGTAAATCTACTATCACGATCAGATATAATGGAAATAGGTATTCCATGCCTTGAAACTATTTCCTTTATATATAATCGTAATAATTTCTCCATTCTATCCGTTTCCTTTATAGGCAAGAAATGTGCAGATTTGGTAAGACGATCAACAATTACCCAAATAGTGTCGTATCCCCAGGCAGTCTTTGGTAACTTCGTGATGAAATCCATGGTAATATCGTCCCATTTCCATTCTGGGATTTCTGGTTGTTGAAGTAATCCTGACGGCTTTTGGTGTTCTGCTTTGACTTTGGAACAAGTTAAACACTCCCCAACATATGTTGCAACGTCTGTCTTTAAATTAGGCCACCAATAATGCGTCTTAAGATCTTGATACATCTTTCCAACTCCAGGATGTATCGAGTATCTTGTCTTATGTGCCTCATTCAATATCAACTTCCTTAATCCACCCAACTTCGGTACCCAAATACGGTTTGCAAAATATCGAATTCCGTCTTCCCGTATAACGAGTTGCTTCTCATACTTCTTCATTATTTCATTTCTTATGTTTTCTTTAGTAAGTGCTTCTCGTTGAACTTCTTTGATTTGTGAGTTGAGATTCATGCGAATTTTTATGTTCATCGCTCGTACTCGAATTGGTTCTCGTTCCTTTCTGCTTAGAGCATCGGCCACCACGTTCGCCTTCCCGGGATGATAACGAATTTCACAATCATAGTCGTTTATCAGCTCAACCCACCTACGTTGCCTCATGTTCAGCTGTTTTTGATCGAAAATATGTTGAAGGCTTTTATGATCAGTAAACACAGTGCATTTAACCCCATACAAGTAGTGTCTCCATATCTTCAATGCAAACACGACTGCTCCCAGTTCTAGATCATGCGTCGTATAATTCCGCTCGTGAATCTTTAATTGTCGGGATGCGTATGCAATAACTTTCTTCCGTTGCATAAGAACGCAACCAAAACCTTGTCGCGAAGCGTCACAATATATTTCAAAATCATCGTTCCCTTCTGGTAACGATAAAATAGGCGCCGTAGTCAACTTCTTTTTCAGTAATTGAAATGCACTCTCCTGCTCAGAAGTCCATTCATATTTCTTCCCTTTTTGCGTTAACGCTGTCAACGGCTTAGCTATTCGGGAAAAATCTTGAATAAACCTTCTATAATAACCGGCTAAACCCAAAAATTGGCGTATCTGCATTGGTGTCTTAGGAGTCTCCCATTTTTCAATGGCTTCAATTTTTGCTGGATCAACCTGAATTCCTTTGCTACTAACAACGTGGCCAAGAAATTGCACTTCTTTCAACCAGAAAGCACATTTAGAAAATTTAGCATATAGCTGTTCTTTTCTCAACAACTCTAATATCAACCTTAAATGCTGCTCATGCTCTTGCTCACTCTTGGAATAGATAAGAATATCATCAATGAAAACGATAACAAACTTATCTAAATATGGACTACAAACTCGATTCATGAGGTCCATGAATACAGCTGGAGCATTCGTCAATCCAAACGGCATGACCAAAAATTCGTAATGACCGTAGCGTGTCCGAAAAGCAGTTTTCGGTATATCTTCTTCTTTGACACGTAATTGATGATAGCCCGATCTTAGGTCAATTTTCGAGTACACACATGATCCTTGGAGTTGATCAAATAAGTCGTCAATTCTCGGTAGTGGATACCGATTCTTGATAGTTAACTTATTTAATTCACGATAATCTATACACATTCGGAAAGATCCGTCTTTCTTCTTGACGAATAAAATTGGAGCTCCCCACGGTGAAGTACTTGGTCGTATGAATCCACGATCCAGTAATTCTTTTAACTGACTCTGAAGTTCTTTTAACTCGGACGGTGCAAGTCTATATGGAGCACGGGCAACCGGTGCAGCTCCTGGTACAAGATCTATTTGAAATTCTACAGATCTAAATGGAGGTAATCCCGGCAACTCTTCCGGAAATACTTCAGGAAAATCTCTTGCCACAGGCACGTCATTGATGCACTTCTCTTTTTCTTTCTTTTCGACTTTATTAACATGTGCTAAGATAGCATAGCACCCTTTCTTCAAGCACTTTTGAGCTTTCAAATAACTAATGAGTTTTAGCTTTGAGTTACCCTTCTCTCCATAAATCATCACCGGCATTCTATCCTTACAAGGAATGCGAATTGCCTTCTTGGCACACACAACTTCAGCTCCTACTATGGACATCCAGTCCATGCCGACTATTACATCAAAACTTCCTAATTCTACAGGTATTAAGTCAATTTTAAATGTTTCTCCGGCTAAATTTATTTTACAATCACGGCAAATTTTATCGGCTTTAATTAGTTTACCATTAGCTAACTCAATCATGTACTTAGCATCTAGAGGTAATGATGAACAATTCAATTTAGCGTAAAAGCCTCTACTCACGTAACTTCTATCGGCACCAGTATCAAATATAATAGATGCGGATAAGTTATTAATGGTAAACGTACCCGTAACAAGCTCCGGGTCTTCACATGCCTCTCTAGCATTAATAACAAATGCTCTCCCACGTGCAGGTCCGATATTCTTCTCTGGATTCGGGCACTGGCTCTTATAGTGACCTTGTTTTCCACACCCAAAACAAGTAATGGTAGCCAAAGCAGTTCTATTTGCATTGGTGGCAGGAGTCTTGGTACCATTTGTATTTGTAACGAGAGCCCTACAATCTTCAGCAAGATGACCCTTTCGATTACATTTGTTGCATACCACATTACAGTAGCCAGAGTGATGTTTGTGGCATCGGTTGCATAAAGGATTTTGTCCTTTGTAACCAAAGCTTGAACCACTACCTGCACCTTGTATGGTTTCTTGTTTCTTAAAAGATTGTTGTTGGTTACCTCGATCATAATTTCCATTCCACTTTCTTTTGTTACCTGATACCTTCACATCAGTATTGGATACTTTCTTATCCATGATGACCTGATCCATTAGCTCGTTTGCCATGGTTATAGCTTCATGAATTGTCTTAGGTTTCGATGCTGTAACATTTGCCTTGACCTTTTTGGGCAAACCATCTTTGTACATTTCAATCTTCCGTTCTTCGGTTGGAACCAATTCAGGACATAGCAAAACTAATTCCATGAATCGCTGATTGTAGTTGGTGATTTCAGTACCAACAACCTTCAGGCTTCGTAATTCATCTTCCAACTTCCTAACCTCGTTCCTTGGACAATACTCGTTGATTAACATTGTTTTGAATTCTTCCCAAGGAGTATCATAAGCTACATCTCCTCCTACAGCCTTCACATAATTTTTCCACCACGTGAGTGCACTATCTTGTAAAGTGCACGATGCATACTTGGTCATGTCCTTTTCAACACAACCACTTATTTTAAACACAGTCTCCATCTTTTCTATCCACCAGGTTAAACCGATCGGTCCTTCTGTTCCACTGAATGATGAGGGCTTGCAAGCTTGAAAAGTTTTGTAAGTGCACCCCACACGAGGATTTGGGTTAACTGCAGCACCTCTTGTAGCCTCGACCCATAACATTCTGTCGTTCACTCGCTGATTGATGAGTTCCTGGATTTCTTGTTCCGTCATTCGGTTCAATCGCGCCATATTCTTCTATAAGAATGAAAAGAAAATAATTATTCACATGGAATATTATAGATGTAGTGTATATTTACAGTACATTATAGCTTATTAATAATATGAACCAGGTATTATTATAAAAGCCTTTTCTTCTTATTAGCGTTTTATAATTATATCTAGGGTAGTACCTACCCGTTAATGTCCATACTTAATAGCTTAGTACAGAATCAATTACTACCATCTAAATAATACTTAACCATGGAAAATTATTGCATTTCACACTTCACTATTTTACATATGCTTATCTTACATCGAACATTAAACAAACCACACTAATAATATTATACAAAACATTATATGATCCCATGGTTTAATACGGCAGCGCATCGTTTGGTCTATTTTCTAGGACGTTTAGGTTCAAAGAATCGCTTAACGCTTATCCTGGCTGTCTGCCTATATTTTGGCTGTGGGACTAAAGAACTGGATGCCGGGATAGAACGAATAGGAATAGCGGGAATAGGGGTGGTAGTGTCTAGTGAAGTTGGTGCCACATCATCCTTACTAAACTCGGGATTTGAATTTTCTAATTCATTAGCCTTTCGTTTCTTTCCTAGTTCGAACTCGTCTTTTGTAATTTCCTGTATTTCTTCCTCGGGTTCACTTTCCTCCTCGGGTTCACTTTCCTCCTCGGGTTCACTTTCCTCCTCGGGTTCACTTTCCGGGTTCTCTATAGTCGGTTCATCCGGAATTTGTGAGTCTTCCCCAAAGATATTATTTTCGTCATCGGATAGGTTAATGACTGGAACACCATCTGAAGATTCTGGTTCGGAGTCGCTGAATGTGATAACAAGTTTTGAGCCCGACATCTATCATACAACAACTAACCCATTAGTACTACATAATATTTACATATAAATTTTAACCAACAATGATAAGCAATGGTTTTTAAATCAGACCCGGTCAAAGTCCAGACTTACTAATGTATCCTAACGACTTATCGGTTAGACACACTAATGCAAACCTGGTTCGCTAAGACCACCGCTCTGATACCACATGTCATAACCCGTCCTTAACCATAAGAACGTGTTAGATAACGTATGATTTCATTGCGAGGTATTGACCTCTATATGCGACATTTTTTTTAAAGAAAAACTGCATATATTATACATTACAAACCATGATCCTTATTTTTGATACAAGCTTTGGACAAAATAAAGATGATTATCGTTTAGCGATAATCTTCGACTTACAAACTTTACAAATGATAATAACAACCCGATTTCTAGCATATTTTACAACACAAGTTCTTGGATATGCAGTCTTATTTTTGACACAAATATGCGTACGCAAGATCCTGCTTAGATTCAACATGATGCAGCGGAAGCTTCTAATTATCACCTGAGAATAGACATGTTTAAAACGTCAACATAAAGTTGGTGAGATATAGGTTTAATGCCGGCAGCAATATATATATATATATAGACCACAAGATTTCGTATATAAACAGTTTAATAAAAATATTCTAAGTGGTTGAGCACTTGGTAACCATACTTAACATTTAATCACGTCGCATATTCCCTTTATTATGAAATCTTACTACACCGTACCAAGTGTAGTCACGAAACGAAGTACTGTGCAACCGTTGAATACTGGTCGTCCAGTCCGGTTGGGGTTGTCAGGCCCGATAGATCTATCAACAGGATTCGCGTTTACAATACCGCTGTAAATAACAGTTACCAAGCTACAGGGAAGTATGCCAGTGGTACAACTCAACGTAGAATATATTTTTCAGTTACTTGTGTCCATAACGTAAAACATAAAATACATGTATTCTCATCCCGAAATATTTAGAGTTTAAAAGTGGGACTATATACTCACTGTTGTCTTGAAGATATATATAATTTGACTTGGTCTCCGGTTGATATCACGAACCTATCCATATATAATATATCAATACCTTTTCTTTTTAAACAAACGTCACATATATATACTTGTTATACTTTTAATACTTTGAATAATTCCTTAGTCCGTAGTTAGCAGTTCGTTGTTAGTAATGCAATTTTAATGGTTCATTTTTAGATGTTTAATATACCCGCAATGAAATAAATAAAACCCCCTAACGAAATAAATAAAACCCCATCGTATATGTATTGGTCGAGATTAATCTTGACCCACGGTACCGGTGTTGTCAAATGACGTGTTGCGTACATAAAGTACCGGTGTTGTCAAATGACGTGTTGCGTACAAACATGGGATCTTATGATTAATCTTCTCGTGTTGTTTGCGGGTGATCCTGAACCATATAAAATTGAATTATAAGTACATATATATAAAATATCATGTTATCTTAGAAATATGTGATTTTATTTAATTTTTCCCAATTAATCCCGAAGTTAAACAAGTCTTAGATATTCGATCTCGTTTTGGTCATAGTTTCTTCGTTACAACTCCGTTTTCGTTGATTTAACTTGTCACTTCCTTGGATCGAGTCCCTCTTTAAGACTATGAACTGTAAATACCTTAGTTTGTATTCGAAATCACAGGTCATAGGTCAAACTTTAGTGAAACTTATGAAGTTAATCATTTTCCATCATGTAAACAACCTTAAATGATTATTTTTCTAAAAATACTTATACTTTGAGTTAAATCATGAAATTTTTATGTGTTATCATATTCATAGTAAAAATCATTTTTCCAGAAAATAAACCTCCAATTCAAAGTTTAAGATGGTTTTTAATTATCCAACCCAAAACAGCCCCCGGTTGCACTCCGACGTCGTAAATTCAGTTTTTAAGGTGTTCTTTGAAAAACCAAGTTATACCTTGTTAAATTAGCATATATTTATGATATATTACAGGTCTTGAAGTATTTTAAAAGTTAAGTTAGAAGGATCTATTTAGTTTGCAAACAAGTTTGAAAACATTCAAACTATGTTCTTGTTGTTAAAATTTTATACCACAAAATAAGATAGCTATATATATATGAATCGAATAAGGTTATGAACATAGATTCTACCTCAAGTTCCTTGGACAAGGTTGCTGTAAAAGAGGAGTAAAAAGCTAGAACCAAAAGGGTGATGGAATTGGATGAAAGATTGGAAGTAAGTTTGTGTTCTTGGAAGGATTTCTTGAAGTGTTTTTGTATGGTTTTCTTATGGTGATTAAGTAAGGTTTTTGAAGCTAAATGATGGGGAAAATGCTTGGAGATGATCAAGTATGAAGTTAAGAGTATTTTGAGAGAGAAATGGAAGTGTAAGTATGAGAAAATGGGGTGAAGAAATGGTGTGCATGCATAAAAACGTTTTTAGGTTATAAAGGAAAAAAAAGATACCTAACTTTGTTTTCTTGCTAAATAATTCATGCTACTTGACAAATGGTTGGTTCCACATGTTTCTTAATCATTTAAGGCTGCTAAGGAGCAGATTTTTATTGGTATATACCAATAGTAAATACATCTAGAAGCTGCGTATGATACGGGTACATATACTCTAGGTATACGTATAGAAATCTTTGAGGAAACGGAACGAGGATTCAAATATAGCTATCTTTTGTAAATATACTTATATTGTTTTATGTATGTAAGCCCTTTAAAAGTGATAAAATACATATCTATACGATGCATGTATAAGTAATATAGGTTATAAGTATTTACGTCGAAAAACATTACGTATAGTTATCGTTTTGAAAACTTAAGTTAGTAGTTTTAAAATATACTTATAACTTATTGTTATTAATACAAAATGAGATATTAAAACATTCTTAGATCATGTTAAATATGTATATATACATATATATACACAAACGTATAATTATCATATGTTATATAGTTCGTGATATCATCGGTCAAACTAGACGGTCAAACGTTGTGTAAACTCTTTTCGGAAATATAAATCTCGACAATTTGGATTGCTTATCATGTTGGTAAGGTTTAATTTATGTAAATATTAATCTTATAAGTATAGAACGATCGAAAAAGTGCGGGTCGTTACATCATATTTAAAAGAGTGGCTTGTTTGTATGATTTTGCATGACCGTGCGGAATGCCGGTATGCGGGGATATTCTATATGCATCTTGTTAAAGTCGATTACCAGGTGTTAAATTCGTATGAATGATTTTTACAGCAGTGAGCAGAACTGCATAGATTGTTTTCGAAATATGAGTATCTTGTGGTCTATTGTATTATTGGAAATGATTGTTTATGATAAACTAATGAACTCACCAACCTTTTGGTTGACACTTTAAAACATGTTTATTATCAGGTATGAAAGAAATCTTCCGTTGTGCATTTACTCATATTAGAGATATTACTTGGAGTCATTCATGACATATTTCAAAAGACGTTGCATTCGAGTCGTCGAGTTCATCAAGATTATTACTGAGTCAATTATAGTTGGATATATTATGAAATGGTATGTATGCCATTAACTTTCGATGTAATGAAAGTTTGTCTTTTAAAAATGAATGCAATGTTTGTAAAATGTATCATATAGAGGTCAAGTACCTCGCGATGTAACCAAATGTAATGTATTCATCCAGATGGATTAGGACGGGTCCTTTCAGTTGGTATCAGAGCGGTGGTCTTAGCGAACCAGGTCTTGCATTAGTGTATCTAAATGATAGTTATTTAGATGCATTAGTGAGTCTGGACTTCGACCATGTCTGCATGTCAAAAGTTTTGCTTATCATTTCGTGTCGAAAATTACTTGCTTATCATCCTTAAAATTATAGACACATCTTACTACCTCTATTGCATAGATAGTGTATAGATAAATTCATATCTTAGCGTATCTGTTATTGTTCCCTTTGCCTGACAGCTTCCGTAGATTCCTCCGTAACTTATGAGATTTTTGTATTATATATGCATACGTAAATTATGTATTGCAGGGTACTAATCTACCTACAATCTATTTCTTATCGAAAAATCTTTTATTCAATCGTACGAAATGGAACTCACCACTAGTTCAAGTTCCTTGGATTCCGACAACTATTCTGATATGGATTTCCACTCGAGCTCCGAAAGTAATGTAACCGGAATAGATCAACCGATCAGTCATCATCAATTCATCTGATGGGTTCGTAGCCTACTTAATCAATGGAGACGTGAAGAAGGCGATCCCTTCCACCAACCGAATTCACCTCTTGGCGAAGAACCTGAAGCACTTACCGGCGAACCTGTTCGAGACACTATTTTCACCCTCATTTCCCGAATATCTCACCACGATTATATTCTATCTAAAATTCTAAACCTTATTAATCCGCTCGTTCCGACCGACAATCATCCCGGAATAATAGAAGAAGTCAACGAACTTCGCGCTCGAGTAATCAATTTGGAGAATATGGTTCAAAACTTACAAGTACCAGCAGCAACATCGACAGCACCAGTACCACCAACAACAACATCAACATCACACTCCTCAACCTCTCAATCGGTACCTCAATCATAACCCTCGTTTGACATGGCGACTATGTAATTTCTAAACTTTTAGAGATTATGTATTCTAGTTCTAACGATAAATCGGATGAGATTAATAGCATATTAATTCATCAAATCCAAGATTGCATCTGAAGAAAATATATATGTATATATGTTTTCATAAAGATTGTAATTAAAAATTCTTTTGTAGAAACTGTTAATGGTGAAAATATTTTAACGGGTAGGTAATACCCGAGGAATATTTAGATTTCACATTAATAAGTTACACTGTACATTCTTCAATTCCGATTCAACAGTCATTTACTATCCTACTTACAACCACCGATATACGTATCCGTTCACCGCAGAATAACCATTTTCATCCAATTTCATATTTGGATTTTGATTTATCAGAATCCAACAAGTGGTATAATGAAGAAAACATTGGAAAAAATAAAATTTGTTAGAAACAAATAAATTAACTATGAGAAATTTTGTTAAGAATCCACGCTAACAAAATCCTAGCTAACTGTTCCTAGCTAACTGTTAATTCCTTATTACATTTATTTATCGGAATTTAATTATCGCAATTTTAATTCTCGCAATTTTATTTATCGTCATTTAATTTCTGTTATTTATTTTACGCACTTTAAATATCGGGACACGTATACAAGGTTTTGACATATCATATCGACGCATCTATATATATTATTTGGAATAACCATAGACACTCTATATGCAGTAATGCTTGAGTTAGCTATACAGGGTTGAGGTTGATTCTAAAATAATATATATACTTTGAGTTGTGATCGAGTCTGAGACATGTATATAATGGGTCACGACATGTATTAATTAATTCGAATATTATATATTAAACTATATATGAATTATTGAATTACTAACTGTGGACTGTTAACCGTGGACTACCAACATTGGACAATCAAAATGAATTAAAATATTGATTATAACATATGAAACTAAACAATTTTTAAAGTTTGCCACTTGATTTCATCTTAAACCTCATTTGTATCTTGACAATTACAATCTGCGTTCAAACCTTTCACGAATCTTGAAAACACCTCAATCGAGAGGATGGACCAACCACACTTCATCTACAGAAGAAAAGATTGATGCATATAGTTATGCACCTGAAAACACTCGGAACCTGAGTAAACGTTTAACACGTATATGTTCTAGCTCCTTTGGCATTGTTATTACCGAAAATAACTTTGCAATCTCTTTCCAAATTAGCCAATTATGTCACAGCTCTAGCAAGTCAACTTCGACATTTCATTCGGGTTAGCCTTATTATAACCTTGATATATAAGTCTGTTTTTCGTCATCGTTATCAGGGAACCTTTTATACTCCATCACATTATCAGCAGATGTACCAACAACTTTGTTACTCTTTGGCGTAAACCTCTCCGAAAAATCATTAGATGTACTCATTGAAAACCCCATTATCTACTCATCTGCATCTTGTAACGATAATTGCCATACCAATTATCGAGAATCAGCAATTAGTATTTCGAATCTTGCATCGTTTCTACATCAACAGTTATATGTATACATTTAACATTTATCTCCTAGAATTATGATCTTCAATTATGAAATTCTGAAAAGCACCCAGTCTACGATTCAGTACCTGACGAAATCTTTCACAAATACCTTGCTCCTGACTCTAAATCTTATGAACAAATCTTCTTCATCATCCATCAATATTAGAAATTCTAAGATATCATCGTATCCTTCATTGTAAATATCCTCAATATTTCTGAAGATATCCTCATAAATATTCTTATCTGATATTAATTATCTCTCCGCGCTATCTGTGTTACATTATAAAAGAAACTATTTTTAGTTTTTAAATTCTAAAACCTTCGAGTTTAAAATATGAATGTTTTGAAGTAGTGTTGGGAACTAAAGCATGAGTTAGTATAATATAAAGACACTTGATCAACGTGATTATATTACAGTAAGTCATGTTGAGTTTCTAATGAAACATGATGATTCACAGATTATTACGTCATCATGTACCATGTTACATGATAGTGCTCCAAATGAACATATATTTAGTATCAATATCCTTCCAATATGTAAAGCTTTTAGTTGCAATTGTTCTATTTTTATGTAATATTCGTTTAAATAAATAAGTGCGAAGACAAAAGACAAAAACGACGATTTGAAGATGCAAATGACCAAAAAGCTCAAATGTACAAGTTATAATCTAAGTGGTTCCAATTATTGATAATTAACGTCTAAATATTGAAAAGAGTACAAGTCGCGGAACGCAAAGTACAAGATATCAACGCGTACGAAATGACGTTCAAAAATCTGGAACTGAGACATAAACCGAGTATCAACGTACGACTCAACGGAGCTAAAATTACAAGTCAACTATGCACAAGAATATAATATAATATATATATATAATTATATAAAATTATATATTATTATATTATATATTATAATATTCAGCAGCCCACGTTTAACTCAATTTGGTGAGCTGGAATCTGAAGCTCCGCACTCGCGGAGCTGTAAGGCACAAAAGCTCCGCACTCGCGGAGCAGCCAAATTCAGAATCTGCCTATAAAAGGCCACGAGTTCAGCCGATGAAAACACATCTTTTTCTTTTCTGTTTCTCTGATTCTTAATCTATATATATATATATATATATATATATATATATATATATATATATATATATATATATATATATATATATATATATATATATATATATATATATATATATATATTATAATTATAATTTTAATTAAAGTTAATAATAATAAGGTTATTGTAAGAATGTTTTACGGGTTTTAAAGTCGGAACTCTGTCCGTGTAATGCTACGCGATAAATAATCACTGTAAGCTATGTTCTTCCTTTTTAAATTAATGTATCGTAACTAAGTTATTATTATGCTTATTTGAGCCGAAGTAATCGTGATGTTAGACTAAATATTTTAGATAGGGTTATTGGATTTTGTACCATAATTAGGGTTTGGACAAAAGACCGACACTTGTGAACATTGGACTATTGACTATTAATAGGTAGGGGGTATTGTCTAATTGAATGACAACTCATTGGAACCTGTCGAACCTATCTTCAAATTAGTTAATCTAATAATTATTAAATTGATTACGAATGTCCTATTTAGTGACGTTTATACGACATCATTTACAATCATTTAATTAATCAATTGGATTGGGTAATTGATTATTCATTATGGCCAAGTGAATAAATTAATGTATCATGGACTAATTAAAATAGGAGTGGATTACATACAAGGATAATTGGTGTAATTGTTAACAAAGTATTAAAACTTTAGATTACACGCAGTCGATAACTTGATGTAATCATTAAACAAAGTATTAAAACCTTGTTACAGTTCAAATCCCTAATTAGTTGGAATATTTGACTTCGAGAATAAGGTTAATTTGACGAGCATTTTATAATTATGACCGATGGACTATTATGGACAAAAACCAAATAGGTATCAAATAATCCAGGACAAAGGACAATTAACCCAGGGTAATAAATTAAAATTAAAATGTCAAACATCATGATTACGGAAGTTTAAATAAGCATAATTCTTTTATTGTATTTCTCATCGTACTTTCATTTACTGTCATTTTATTATTCGCAATTTTATATTTCGTCATTTAATTATTGTTATTTATTTTACGCATTTTAATTATCATCATTTATCTTTACGCTTTATTTAAAATCGACAAACCGGTCATTAAACGGTAAAACCCCCCTTTTATAATAATAATATTACTACTTATATAATTATATATATTTTATATAAATATACTTGTTAAAAATATAGTACGTAATCACTAGCTCCCTGTGGAACGAACCGGACTTACTAAAAACTACACTACTCTACGATTAGGTACACTGCCTATAGTGTTGTAGCAAGGTTTAGGTATATCCCATAAATAAATAAATAAAACTTGTGTAATTTCGTCGTATTTCGTAATAAACAATAATAGTATTTCGTATACACCGCTGCACACATCAAGTTTTGCAAAACGTTATATTTTTAATTTATATTTGTAAAAATATAATTTAAAAAAAATGTATTTTTAATATTTTGTAAAATTATAAAGTATTTTTATTTTTAGTTTTTAAAATATCAGTTTATTTTTATTTTATATATATTTTCTATCATATATTTTGTAACGAAAAAAAATAAAAAATAAAAACACGCTGAACCTGCGTAATTTGAGCCTGCAACTCGTTTGAATCTGCATCCTCCGCACTCGCAGAGGTTTTGGGCAGTAAGAATCCGCACTCGCCGAGCTCTCTGACACGCTCATACCTGGTACAGCATTAATTACATTTTAGGTTTTATTAATTTTTATTATTATTGATTAAACCTAATTAGGGTTTAAGTATTTAATTAGTTTTTAATTTTAGTTTATAGTTAGTAATATTAAGTTTTAATTAGTTTTATTACTTATAAAATTAATACTTTTATAAAATAATAAGATAAAAATAATATTTTTATAAAAATTGTATTTTTATAACTTTATGTTTTATTTTTATATTTTATATCTTTTTATTAGTTTATTTGTAATTTGTATTTTTATCGTTCGTAACTAGTTTTAAACTTAGTTTTTGTCGTAGTTAATTTTTATTTCTAGATTTTTAAGTTTTGCCGTAAAATCTTGATAATGCTAAAAACGAACATATATTTCATAGCATTATTCCTCAAGAAAGACAAGCTTTTAGTTGCAATTGTTCTATTTAAAAGTAATATTCGTTTAAATAATAAAAGGTGAAGACAAAAGACAGATTCGACGAATTGAAGACGCAAACGACCAAAAATCTCAAAAGTACAAAAGACAATCAAAGAGGTTCCAATTATTGATAAGAAACGTCTCGAAATTATAAGAGTACAAGATTCAAAACGCAAAGTACAAAATATAAAATTGTACGCAAGGACGTTCGAAAATCCGGAACCGGGACCAGAGTCAACTCTCAACGCTCGACGCAACGGACTAAAAATTACAAGTTAACTATGTATATAAATATAATATAATATATAATTAATTATATTAATTATATATATATTATATTTATAAATAAAAACCGTCGGCAGAGAAAGACTCCAAAGTTGTGAGCTGTAATTTCAATCTCCGCGACTCGCGGAGTTTGAAGGCAAAAATGCCGCGAGTCGCGGAGCCCCAAATTCAGAAACCCCCTATAAAGCTCGCGCATTCTGATCGTAAAAAATCATCTTTTTCTTCTTCTCTTATAATACTACGTAAAAATTTATATTTATATTTTAATTTTAATTTTAATTTTAATTATAATTCTAATAATAAGGGTATGTTAGCGAATGTTGTAAGGGTGTAAGTCGAAATTCTGTCCGTGTAACGCTACGCTATTTTTAATCATTGTAAGTTATGTTCAACCTTTTTATATTAATGTCTCGTAGCTAAGTTATTATTATGCTTATTTAATCCGAAGTAATCATGATGTTGGGCTAATTACTAAAATTGGGTAATTGGGCTTTGTACCATAATTGGGGTTTGGACAAAAGAACGACACTTGTGGAAATTAGACTATGAGCTATTAATGGGTTTTATATTAACTAAATAATACCTTGTTAATTTAATATACAAACTTATAATTCGACGTATTTATATATAACCACATACGCTTGACTGGGTACGGTGGGCGAGATATCTATAAATACCAATAATTATTCATTTTACCGGATACGGAACTGGATTAATAGTTAATAAACTTGTTGAAACAGGGGTGAATTACATTCAAGGGTAATTGGTGTAATTGTTAACAAAGTAGTAAAACCTTGGTTTACACGCAGTCGATAACCTGGTGTATTCATTAAACAAAGTATTAAAACCTTGTTACAATTCGAATCCCCAATTAGTTGGAATATTTAACTTCGGGTATAAGGATAATTTGACGAGGACACTCGCACTTTATATTTATGACTGATGGACTGTTATGGACAAAAAAACCAGACGGACATATTAAATAATCCAGGACAAAGGACAATTAACCCATGGGCATAAAACTAAAATCAACACGTCAAACATCATGATTACGGAAGTTTAAATAAGCATAATTCTTTTATTTCATATTTAATTTCCTTTATTTTATATTTAATTGCACTTCTAATTATCGCATTTTTATTTATTGTTATTGTATTTAATTGCACTTTTAATTATCGTACTTTTTAATTATCGCAAGTTTATTTTATCGCACTTTTATTTATTGCAATTTCATTATCGTTATTTATTTTACGCTTTAAATTAAGTCTTTTATTTATTTAATATTTTACATTAGGTTTTAACTGCGACTAAAGTTTTAAAATCGACAAACCGGTCATTAAACGGTAAAAACCCCCCTTTATAATAATAATATTACTTATATATATATATATATATTTGTATTTTTATAAAAGTAAACTAATATAGCGTTAAGCTTTGTTTAAAAAGATTCCCTGTGGAACGAACCGGACTTACTAAAAACTACACTACTGTACGATTAGGTACACTACCTATAAGTGTTGTAGCAAGGTTTAAGTATATCCGTTCTCTAAATAAATAAATATCTTGTGTAAAATTGTAACGTATTTAATAGTATTTTCTGCTAAAATTAATAACTATTTTATACCACTCCGCTACTACATCAAGTATTTTTGGCGCCGCTGCCGGGGAACTTTCTAAATGCCGGAAGCGCAACGCTAATATAAAAAAAAAAAAAAAGATTTTTAGTTAACTTTTATTAAAATTCGTTTTTGTAAAAATACGTTTTAATTATTCAAAAATATAAAAAGAAGAACAAAAATATAAGTATTTTTAAGATTTTGTTAAATATTTAAGTTTTATAAGTTTCTTTATTTTTACTTTAGTTTATAAAAATATAAGTTTTATTTAAATATCTTTTATTTATATAAAAACAGAAAACAGAAAAAAAATATAAAAAATAAAGAAAAACGCGTCGAAGATTAAACCTGTCAGTTGAAATTCTTAACCCCGCGACTCGCGGGGTTTGATGCATTAAATAGCGCAACTCGCGGAGTTTCTCTGACACCGACAAAAACCCTAAAACTGCATTTATTACGGATAATTATTAATTATAATTATTATTAACCCTAATTATTATTATTATTATAATTAGTTTTATTTTTAGTTTTACTTTTTATTTATTTTATATTTTAGTTAATTTAGTTTAATTAATTTGTAAAATTAGTAGTTTTAATAAATAAATAATATAAAAATAATATTTTTATAAAAATTGTACTTTTTACAACTTTTTGTATATTTTTATATTTTGTCCCTTTTTAATCGTTTTAGCGTAACTTTTGTATTTTTAGCTCATATTTAGTTTTAATTCATAGTTTTTGCCATAATTATTTTTACTCCTAGATTTTTAGGCTTTGCCGTAAAATCCCTTAAGTGCTTTTTCTTTAGACTAAGATTTAGGTGCTTTAGAATTTTGCGACGCCTTTTTAAATTTTAGTTTCTTTTTAAGTTATTTCCATTTGGGATTTAGTTTTTCCTGTAAGCTTTAATATTTTTAGACACCTTTTACTATGTACCAATTATTATTCCAATTAGTAATTTCAATTTGCGATTATAATTTTAAGTTAGTTGTAGTAATAAGGTTAGGTTAGTCAAGTATTTTTAAGTTTTTATAAGTTTCTTTTATTTTTCCGTCACCTTTTATTTTTCAACCATTTTTCTTTTTCGACTTTTTTCGACGACCTCTTTTTCTTTCTTATTTCTCGCTATTCTAGTTTTAGGACATAGATTTTTATTCTACTTCTTATCTAAATTTCTTAAAATTACGAAAATTTATTTTAAGTGGTTAAATTAATAGACATCAAAATTTTCTGGTTCGTAGTAATAGTTGGATTTGTACGTGGACCGGGTTATTGGAGCCAAACAGTCCTCAATTATATTGAGACCAAACGAATCCTGCCCCTCTGCTGCATCTTTTGGCTATTCGAAACGTGGGCAAAATCAGAAAAGTCTATTGGTTGGATAACTTATTATAATTTTTCTTTCCTTTTAAAAACTAATAGGATATTCAGTGAATGCACCGAGCAAGACGTTCACCACCTTTTGTACGTTCACCACCTGTAACTAGATCAAGACATTTAGCAAATATAACCGCTGTTGATTTTTCTTTAGAATCGTCATCCAGTCAACCAAGTACTTCAGTTCAAATTTCCGATAATCCATTTTTTGAACCTGACCTCACAATTGAGAATCCGGAGAATATTCAGGAACGGTTCGTAGATCCTGAACCACTAAACTTTCCTCCGGAACCACCAATCATTCAAACAGAGATTGTTGAGGAACGAACCATTAAATCAGAATCATCTAGTGATACCGATTCAACAAATTCAATTATGGAGAATCTGGAACCTTTAAGTATGGAAGACCGAATGAGAGCTAAACGCACTGGCCAAGGTCACGCAATTACTCATCCAGACATTAATGCGCCAGATTATGAAATCAAAGGACAAATTCTACACATGGTGAAAAATCAATGCCAATTTAGTGGTGCGCCGAAGGAAGATCCAAATGAACATCTACGTACCTTTAATAGGATCTGCACACTATTTAAAATCCGAGAAGTGGAGGATGAACAGATATATCTCATGTTATTTCCCTGGACTTTAAAAGGAGAAGCCAAAGATTGGTTGGAATCGTTACCTGAAGGGCGATTGATACATGGGACGTTTTAGTTGAAAAATTTCTTAAACAATTCTTTCCTGCATCTAAAGCCGTAAGACTTCAAGCAGAAATTGTTACGTTTACACAGAAACCAAATGAAACTCTGTATGAGGCATGGACAAGATATGGAAAGTTGTTAAGAGGATGTCCGCAACATGGTTTAGACACCTGTCAAATAGGTCAAATATTCTACCAAGGATGCGACATCACTACAAGAAAAGACATAGATATAGCAGTTGGTGGTTCTATTATGAAGAAAACCGAAACTGATGCTTACAAAATTATTGATAACACTGCTTCCCAATCACATGAGTGGCACCAAGAAAAAGACATCGTTAGATCATCTAAAGCAGCTAGAGCCGATTCTAGCCATGACTTAGATTCCATTTCCGCAAAGATAGATGCTGTGGAGAGACGAATGGAAACGATGACTAAAGATATTCACTCAATACGAATTAGTTGTGAGCAGTGTGGAGGACCACATTTGACAAAAGATTGTCTCAGTATTGAATTAACAATGGAACAAATAGAGAATATTTCATACATAAACCAAAGGCCTGGAAATAATTATCAGAATAATTATCAACCGCCAAGACCGATTTACAATCAAAACCAGAATTATAACCGAAATATTCCATACAACAACCAACAAGGTCCTACCAATCAACAAGTATCCAATAATACTTACAATCAGCAAAGACCAAATGTTCAAAACAAACCACCACAACAAACCGATGATAAAAAGCCGAATTTAGAAGATATGATGACAAAGCTAGTTGAAACTCAAACGCAGTTTTTCACATCTCAGAAACAAACTAATGAACAAAATGCTCAAGCATTTAGAAATCAACAAGCTTCTATTCAAAATCTGGAACAAGAAGTAAGTAACCTAGCAAGGTTAATAGATGAAAGAAAACCGGGAAGTCTACCTAGTGATACAAATGCTAACCCCCGGAATGAAACAGCTAAAGCTATTACCACAAGAAGTGGTACAACACTTAAACCACCTGAAATACCTGTAACTTCTGATGAAGCTATTCCTACTCCACAAGAACCACAACCTGATCAAGATAAGGAAAAAGAACCGGTAGTTGAAAAGATTAATGAAGATAACACAGTTAAGGCTAAACCTTATGTTAAACCATATCAACCACCACTTCCTTACCCGAGTAAAATGAAGAAAGAGAAACTTGAAGCCGAGCAATCCAAATTCTTGGATATGTTTAAACAGATAAATGTAAATCTTCCTTTCATTGATGTGATTTCAGGAATGCCTAGATATGCTAAATTCTTGAAAGATCTAATCTCAAATAGAAAGAAAATGGAAGAACTCTCGGCTGTTACTATGAATGCTAATTGTTCAGCAGTGCTGTTGAATAAGATACCAGAAAAACTATCTGATCCAGGAAGTGTCACAATTCCATGTTTTCTGGGTAGTCTTAGTTCAATAGAAGCATTGGCAGACTTAGGTGCTAGTATAAATCTAATGCCGTATTCACTATACACTAAACTAGACCTTGGAGAATTAAAACCAACCAGAATAAGCATACAACTAGCCGATAGATCAATAAAATATCCTAGAGGGATAATGGAGAACATGCTAGTTAAAGTTGGTACTTTAGTATTTCCGGTAGATTTTGTTGTTCTGGACATGGAAGAAGATTCTCAAGTTCCTCTCATATTAGGAAGACCATTCTTAAACACGGCTAAAGCAATGATAGACGTGTTCGGTAAGAAACTGACCCTAAGTATAGAGGATGAGAGTGTTACCTTTTCAGTTGATAGAGCAATGCAACAACCACAATCTGCAGATGATACATGTTATTATATTCAAACTATAGATGCACATGCAGAATTATTAGAAGAATTTCCAGAATTACAAGGAACAGGAGAATGCTCTTTAGGAGAAGGTAATGAACCAATTGATGAAGCTGAAATGTTAGCTACACTTATAGCTAATGGATATGAACCAACAACAGAAGAAATTCAAATGCTAAAAGAAGAAGACAGATATCGATATAAATCATCGATAGAAGAACCTCCGAAATTAGAGTTAAAGCCACTTCCAAACCATTTGGAATACGCTTATTTACATGGTGAAACTGAATTACCTGTAATAATATCGTCTTCTCTTACTGAAAATGAGAAATCACAACTCATTTCTGTGTTGAAAGCTCATAAACCAGCCATTGCATGGAAGATTCATGATATTAAAGGAATAAGTCCTTCGTATTGCACACATAAAATCCTTATGGAAGAAGGTCATAAAACGTATGTGCAACGCCAACGAAGACTAAATCCTAATATGCAAGATGTAGTTAAGAAAGAGATTATTAAACTGCTAGATGCAGGTCTAATTTATCCAATCTCTGATAGTCCATGGGTAAGCCCAGTTCAATGCGTACCTAAGAAGGGTGGCATGACTGTCATTACAAATGAGAAAAATGAGCTTATTCCTACTAGGACTGTAACAGGATGGCGTGTGTGTATTGATTATAGAAAATTAAATGACGCCACCAGAAAAGATCACTTTCCCTTACCTTTCATAGATCAAATGTTGGAAAGATTAGCCGGAAATAGTTACTATTGTTTTCTAGATGGATTTTCCGGATATTTTCAAATTCCAATAGCACCCGAGGACCAAGAGAAAACCACATTCACGTGCCCTTATGGTACTTTTGCTTACAAACGCATGCCATTTGGACTTTGTAACGCCCCTGCAACCTTTCAAAGGTGTATGATGGCGATTTTTCATGACATGATAGAAGAATGCATGGAAGTTTTCATGGATGACTTTTCAGTCTTCGGTGATACATTTGAATCATGTCTAGTTAATCTGGAACGAATGCTTCTTAGATGCGAACAATCAAATCTTGTACTTAATTGGGAGAAATGCCATTTCATGGTTAAAGAAGGCATCGTTCTTGGACATAAAATTTCAAAAGAAGGAATTGAAGTGGATAGAGCTAAAGTAGATGTAATTGCTAAACTTCCACATCCCACCAATGTTAGAGGAGTTAGGAGTTTTCTAGGGCATGCCGGTTTTTACCGACGTTTCATAAAAGATTTTTCTAAAATTGCCACTCCTATGAATAAACTCCTAGAAAAGGATGCTCCATTCATCTTTTCAGATGAGTGTATCAAATCTTTTAATATTCTTAAAGAGAAACTCACTAATGCACCGATCATGATAACACCAAATTGGAATATACCATTTGAACTAATGTGCGATGCAAGTGATTTTGCAATGGGAGCCGTTTTAGGACAAAGAATTGAAAAACGATTTCAACCTATATATTATGCTAGTAAGACGTTACAAGGAGCACAAACGAACTATACAACTACTGAAAAAGAACTCCTTGCTATTGTCTTTGCTTTTGACAAATTTCGATCATATCTCGTTCTAGCAAAAACGGTGGTCTATACCGACCATTCTGCTCTTAGATACCTATTTTCGAAACAAGATGCTAAACCAAGATTAATCCGTTGGATCTTACTCTTACAAGAATTTGATATTGAAATCCGAGATAAAAGAGGAGCAGAAAATCTCGCCGCTGATCATCTTCCTCGTCTTGAAAATCCCGAATTAGAAGTTCTAAATGAATCAGCCATACAAGACAACTTTCCTGATGAATATCTATTGAAGATAGATTATAAAGAAATCCCATGGTTTGCAGACTATGCAAATTATTTAGTATGTGGATTCCTTGAAAAAGGATTATCGTACCAAAGACGAAAGAAATTCTTCAGTGATATAAAACACTATTTCTGGGAAGATCCACATCTGTTTAAAAGTTGTCCCGATGGAATAATACGCCGATGTGTATTTGGAGATGAAGCTAGTAAAATTTTAAACCATTGTCACACAGGACCAACAGGAGGGCATTATGGGCCTCAACTAACAGCAAGAAAAGTTTATGAAGCTGAATTCTATTGGCCTACAATTTACAAAGACGCACACCTTCTTTGCAAATCCTGTGATGCATGTCAAAGGGCCGGAAAAATAAGTCAACGTGATGAAATGCCATAAAATGTCATCCAAGTATGTGAAGTATTTGACATTTGGGGTATTGACTTTATGGGTCCATTTCCAAAATCTCATAATAATCTATATATACTCGTAGCCATTGATTATGTATCTAAATGGGCGGAAGCACAAGCTCTCCCAACTAACGATGCACGAGTTGTAGTCAACTTTTTAAAACGTCTTTTTGCAAGGTTTGGAACACCGAAAGCTTTAATAAGTGATCGGGGTACTCATTTCTGTAATAATCAACTTGAGAAAGTTCTTAAAAGATATGGAGTAACTCATAAAATCTCCACCGCATATCATCCACAAACAAGTGGACAAGTTGAAAATACCAACCGAGCTTTAAAACGTATTCTAGAGAAAACCGTAGGATCAAATCCGAAGGAATGGTCCATTAAATTGGAGGATGCACTCTGGGCTTTTAGAACAGCCTACAAAACTCCAATTAGAACCACACCTTTTACACTTGTTTATGGAAAAGCATGTCATCTTCCAGTAGAAATTGAACACAAAGCATTTTGGGCTTTGAAATCATGTAATCTTGATTTACATGAAGCTGGACGTCTACGATTAAGTCAACTAAACGAATTAGAAGAATTAAGACATGAAGCATACGAAAATTCGTTAATCTATAAAGAAAGAACGAAGAAATGGCATGATAAAAGAATCAGAAGTTCAAAAGAATTTAAAGAAGGAGACGGAGTTCTTCTTTTCAATTCACGATTCAAGCTATTTCCTGGAAAATTGAAATCAAGATGGTCTGGACCATTCATAGTCAAAAGAGTTTTCCCATACGGAATGATAGAATTGATAAATTAAAATGGGATTGAATTTAAAGTTAATGGTCACAGAGTTAAACATTACATACATGGTCCGATGGAAGTCGACAACGAAGTTAATCACAATTTCGACACCACAGCTAACTAAGTGTGGGGAGAATCAAGTCTTTAAAGGATAATATGTATTTCTGTTAGAGTTAGATTGTCTCTTTTCGTGTAGTTCTCGAAAATAGAACCCGAATGGTCTTTCCCTAGCAGACCCTAAAGAACTAGTCTTCTCCCCCCATTCTGAATTTTTATTTTTTTTTAGGTTTTTACGAAATGAAGACTGCCTGTGAACTAAACCATGGTCTAATGCTACACGCTTTGATCACTAAACGTAATAATGACATACTACTGAGTGAATTAGTATCAGTAATCAGAGAAAGAATGGACGGAGTTAGAAAAGAATCCAGATGCGAAGATAATAAGTTACAATTTGGTAAAGGAAAATCAAAATCCGCAGCGAAAAGAAGAGCAAGACACCTAGAACGATGTCACAAATGCGGAAAATGGTCACATGAAGGTAAATGTTCAAATAATCAAACCTATTCAAATACCGAATTTGTTACTTTATGCAGAGATGGACCGTTCATATGTTTAGAAGAAAAGACACTGAATGCTCGAGGTTACGCCTATATAGCTATGGAAAACCAATTAAACCGACTATCTTGTGAATGGGATAGATCATATAATTAAGAAATCTATTTCACAGGTATGTCTGTACAGTTTTTATTTTTATTTTTTTTATTTTTAACCTTTTGATAATAAACGCTAATTTGTTCGCTAAAAAGTATTAAATTGGTATTGAATAAAATTAGGTTTGGCGACCGAAATTATTGATATCATTCAAAAATTTATTACATCACTGCGAAATTTAACGTTTATTCTTAAGGTATAAATATCTTTAAACAATCAACCCAAAATATTTCAAAAATTCGTCATGAGTTAAATTAGGTTTTGGAACCGAAATTACTTTACCAAAAAGAGGGGCGCATATTTTTGATAATATTTGATTGATTAAAGTGGGATAAAAAGACAAAAAGATTTTTAATTTTATTTTTACCATGTTTTTAAAATTAATATTTAAATCTTAAATTAATATTGTAAACTTTGTAAAAACAATATATTTAAAATTGTAAATATTTAAAAAATTAATATAAGTTTGGTGTGAATTTAAAATATGAATTTTTAATTTTATGCATTTCAAATTTTAAGTTTGGTGTGAATTTTTAATATAAATTTTGAATTTTATATTTAAGTTGTGTGAATTTAAAAACAAAAATTTACTTTATCTCATTAAGTTAAAAATATGATTTTTAAAATTCGTCGTAAGTTGAAGACTAGGTCTTTGAACCGAAATTGCTTTACCCAAGGGAGGGACGAGAACTTTTATTATCATTATTTTTAATCTTATTGATTTAAAGTATGCCAAAAACATTAAAAAAAACCCAAAAATCTTAGCTTTTAAAACAATCGCTACAAAAAGACAAATTTTAAAATTTTGTCGAGGGACAGACTAGGACATCGATCCGAAACGACCTCGTCCTAAATAACAAGGAAAACAAAATTTTAAAATTAAGTACTTAATTGTTTTATAAGTTAATGATTATATAATAAATAAAAAAAATAGCAAACTCCGCGACTCGCGGAGTTTGAAGAGTAATTCACCGCGAGTCGCGGAGGGGTCGGATTACAAAAAAAAAATAAGAGCTGAAACAGCTCAGTCCACACAAAACCCACAGAAGAAAAAATACTGCGAAAACCTACGAAAAAACCCGAGAAAAAAACCCCAAAATCACAATTTTTAACCGTTAATCACCAAATCTTTTACTAAAATCATGTTGAGAAGGATGCTATCTAGAAATTACTCAAGAAAAACGGTAAATTTCTACACCTAAACACCATTTAATCCGAAATTTGGTGTTCTTGAGCAATTTTTTTCCCAAATTGATTTTGATGCTTTTTAGTGTAATTATGATTAAATTGTTTATGTATTATGCTTGTATAACCTAGATTGATGCTGTTTAACATGATTAGAAGCCTTAAACTTCAAATTTAGAGTAATCTAGGGTTTGTGTTCTTGAGCAAATTTGGGGCTTTTTGATATAAACAGGTTATGGCCGATTTTTGTCATGAATTATTGTTAAATTAAGTAGTGTAACATGTTTAGGTAGTTAAATGATCCAAACTTTGAGCCTAAACATGATTTTGAGAATTAAAGTGGACTTTTTCAAGTCTAAAATTCATGAACTTGATTTTTGAAAGATAATGCCATTTGAAACTTGTTTAATTGCTAGTAATGATTATTTTGATATGTTATTTGAGTTGAATGCTTATGAACTTGGCGAGCGTTTTCGTATATGCTTATTTGAAAAAGTGTAGATTTGATAAAAATGTGAAAATGAGCTTAAGTTTGATATAAATTGATCATGTCATTGTAATTATTTTGATTGATGATTTTGCTGACACTAATGCATATTTGGATGCAAATAAAAATTGTGTTTGATGTGTTTTGCAGACTGAAAGGGGTGAATCTTCATCCCAAGCCCGCAATGCTCCTGCTGAGAATGCGGAACAACAGGAGGTGGATAACTACTACAAGCAGGATATACCTCATCCAATCATGACCTTTTCCGATATGCACTTGGAAGAGTTGCACCCGAACCTGAGATTTGACAGACTTTGGATAGATTATCCAAAATATCAAAGGGGTTTGCATACTCTTCATTCTAAGGTTGTTGAGGTACCGAGGGTCATAGAATGGGGACCCTTAGAAGCTGTAGAATTGGCCGGGCCAATTAGGGAATTACTTGTACAGAGGTATGGTAATTCTACTTTTAATGACTGGGTACGTTTATTCACCATGCGTAGACCTGTATATAAAGTATGGTGTGAAGAATTGTTATGTAGTATAGAGTTGAATGATCGGGTAGCTAGTTTAACCGATCGTTCTTTTATTAGATTTTTGTTAGGCGGTTCGATGCGCCACATGTCTTTACTGGACATGGCTCAGGCTTTACGTATATATACGCCTGAGGAGTTAGCATCTGCCGATTGTAGAGGGTTGATACTAAACGGTAGAAAGATAGATGAAAATTTTGATACACACGGTGTGTGGAGTCAAATGACAAGCCATCACCGTTTCAAAGGGGGAAATTACTCTTATTTGGATATAGATAGAGCCGAATTAAGAGTGATTCATAGGTTTTTAGCTAATTCGATTACACAAAGGGGTAAAAACAAGGAAAAGGTAAATGAACAGGATTTGTTTTACCATATGTGTATTCGAGACCCACAAAGCGCTGTAAGTATACCGTATTGTGTGGGTTATTATTTATCAGCTATGGTTCGGGGGATGCGACCGCATAGCATAATAGGAGGTGGTATTTTTATTACTTTGATTGGTGAATATCTCGGTGTGGATATAAGTCGGGGGGGATTATTAGTAGAAGAACCGGAACCCCGCGATACTATAGGTTTAAATGTATACCATGGTGCGAAAGTTTTGAAGAGGCGAAATAACGCCGCAGTACAATACCATGGTAGACATCCACAGGTGGAGAGAAACCAACAGCAAGGTAATGTAGGAGGGGGGAATGAGATGCAAGAAATGCAAAGGTTTATAGCTTCTCAGGAATACGAAAATGCTAGACAGAGAGCATTTGAAGATTGGCAAGTTCATCAGAACCAAATCATAGCTCATTGCCAACATATAGGTAGAAACTATATTCCTACACCGAAACCCATCTTCCCTCCCTGGTCTATAGAGATGCAGCCACCATATCCTACGTATAACCCTGCCGAAGCATTCTATAGCACCTATGGTTATGCCTGGAACCCCTATTGGTACCAATATCATCCCTAGTATACTTAGTTTTTTTTTTTGTAATTTGTAATTATTGATACGTTTAATACTTTTGTTAATATTGTAATCATTTTTATAATTGTCTAACTTTTATTCTTAGATTTTAATAATTTTTGAATGTGGGGTAATATACCAAACTTCAAAAATATGTATATATGTTTGCAGTTTATCTTATGTACACAACAGGGTAAAACAACGCATTTTCAAAGACTGGCATTAAGTTCAGCAAAAGCAACTAATTTTGACGACAAGATGCAAAATATATGTGAAATAACAACAAGACGGAATGAACAAATGATGTGCACCATTTATCATTCAGCAAACAAACGCCAATATATTTGGAAACTTTGGTAAAAATTTAATCATTTTCACACTAATCACCCTAAATAATTTAAATTGTTACTGATTTCTTGCAAATGAGGGCATTGCAAGATCTTAAGTGTGGGAAGGGGTTAAATTCTTTCGGATTTTAAATTTTTTTACTTTATACACTTGGTTACCATTAAAAATACTAGTAAAGCAGTAGTTGTATTAGAATCTAGTGCTCTCTGATAATAAAGAACAGCCCTGGTCTTATATACTGACTACCCAATTCTAGTAAAAATTTTCAAAATTTTCAATTAAATGAACTCAAAATCATGTTTATACATATTTATGAACAATAAAACTAGGTTTTAACACCGAAATTATTGTTACCTCGGAAAGGACATAAATTGAGAAACAAACTAAAATGTTAAAATTCATTTAAAATGGAATAGAGGACGATAAAAAGGAAAATAAAAGTCAAGTGTGGGAAAATTTACCAAGTTATCTTAAACATATGTCACATATATCTGTAACAAATAACTGAAAATACTTTTGCTTTGGACTAAACTAAACTGTTTTACCCGATGAAAGAAAAGAAAAGATGGAACTACATGATGAATCAATTCCATCATTAAAAGGAAGTAAAGTCTTCCGAAAAAGACACGCGCTTCTTGATTTAGGTCATGAAGTTGTCGTCCAGACCAGCTGTAGGTTGACGAAAAATCCAGAAAAGTCATCACTAAAATCAGCAGGAAATCCACGAACCTCAGCATTAAACAGGGTCGCCAAGTGGTCAGATTTATCCTAACCATGAGAAGGATTTATCTCGTAAAATGGGGGGGCACCATGCAAATTAGCTGGATAAGACTAATAAATCAGATACCCAGAAAGGATAATCTCCTTAAAGATTAAAAATCAGCTTTTAAGCCTGATATTACTCAATCCTAGAGATTGACCTTAAAGATTGAGAATTCAAACTCATGGAATTCAATGATATCTAAACTCGAGCTTAAACGAGAAAATATTTTGATCAAAATTACAAACCGATTTGTTTTCTGAAAACCCTATTTTCAATGCGTTCATTACCATTGAACGTACAATCCTAGGAATTCACCTGGAATTCATTAGGTCACCTGAACCAAATCGGGTGTCAACTGTAAGAACGGTGGTTGCATAGTGGTCAAAGACAGGACCTTGTGCCATACCGAAAAATTATAAGGGTGAACTTTACTATTGCTCCTACCAAGGATAGTAATTGCGTCCGACACGTTATAGACCATAATTAAAAGCATGTCAGGAGACATTGCCTTAACAGTTGCTTGTTCAACGCTTTCCTTTACAACCGGACGGTAGTTTACCGAAAGGTAATATACGGGACAAGTAAACTGGACGTGTTGCTTTCCAAATACAAGGTTAGCAAGTGGGTGACACAAAACCATAAGTTTTGAGCTAAAATTTTCAAATCTGAAACCCACCAAACCCACAAAAATATTTTGCAAACACCGGTAAAGGGTTATTCCGGAAAACTTATCTAGGGTAAAAACTAGATTTAATTTTCAAAAGATCAAATGTTTTCATAAAGATCCAATTTCCTTAATGGATCTAAATTTTTATAGTCATGTGGGACTGTAAACCATATCGTTACTACCATTGTTTATACCGTCGTATAGAAAATCACTGATGTACAAAGTGTGAAGAATAAAGAAGTGATTCTAGTATTTCAAGACGATATTGCTTGAGGACAAGCAACGCTCAAGTGTGGGAATATTTGATAATGCTAAAAACGAACATATATTTCATAGCATTATTCCTCAAGAAAGACAAGCTTTTAGTTGCAATTGTTCTATTTAAAAGTAATATTCGTTTAAATAATAAAAGGTGAAGACAAAAGACAGATTCGATGAATTGAAGACGCAAACGACCAAAAAGCTCAAAAGTACAAAAGACAATCAAAGAGGTTTCAATTATTGATAAGAAACGTCTCGAAATTACAAGAGTACAAGATTCAAAACGCAAAGTACAAAATATAAAATTGTACGCAAGGACGTTCGAAAATCCGGAACCGGGACCAGAGTCAACTCTCAACGCTCGACGCAACGGACTAAAAATTACAAGTTAACTATGTATATAAATATAATATAATATATAATTAATTATATTAATTATATATATATTATATTTATAAATAAAAACCGTCGGCAGAGAAAGACTCCAAAGTTGTGAGCTGTAATTTCAATCTCCGCGACTCGCGGAGTTTGAAGGCAAAAATGCCGCGAGTCGCGGAGCCCCAAATTCAGAAACCCCCTATAAAGCTCGCGCATTCTGATCGTAAAAAATCATCTTTTTCTTCTTCTCTTATAATACTACGTAAAAATTTATATTTATATTTTAATTTTAATTTTAATTTTAATTATAATTCTAATAATAAGGGTATGTTAGCGAATGTTGTAAGGGTGTAAGTCGAAATTCTGTCCGTGTAACGCTACGCTATTTTTAATCATTGTAAGTTATGTTCAACCTTTTTATATTAATGTCTCGTAGCTAAGTTATTATTATGCTTATTTAATCCGAAGTAATCATGATGTTGGGCTAATTACTAAAATTGGGTAATTGGGCTTTGTACCATAATTGGGGTTTGGACAAAAGAACGACACTTGTGGAAATTAGACTATGAGCTATTAATGGGTTTTATATTAACTAAACAATACCTTGTTAATTTAATATACAAACTTATAATTCGACGTATTTATATATAACCACATACGCTTGACTGGGTACGGTGGGCGGGATATCTATAAATACCAATAATTATTCATTTTACCGGATACGGAACTGGATTAATAGTTAATAAACTTGTTGAAACAGGGGTGAATTACATTCAAGGGTAATTGGTGTAATTGTTAACAAAGTAGTAAAACCTTGGTTTACACGCAGTCGATAACCTGGTGTATTCATTAAACAAAGTATTAAAACCTTGTTACAATTCGAATCCCCAATTAGTTGGAATATTTAACTTCGGGTATAAGGATAATTTGACGAGGACACTCGCACTTTATATTTATGACTGATGGACTGTTATGGACAAAAAAACCAGACGGACATATTAAATAATCCAGGACAAAGGACAATTAACCCATGGGCATAAAACTAAAATCAACACGTCAAACATCATGATTACGGAAGTTTAAATAAGCATAATTCTTTTATTTCATATTTAATTTCCTTTATTTTATATTTAATTGCACTTCTAATTATCGCATTTTTATTTATTGTTATTGTATTTAATTGCACTTTTAATTATCGTACTTTTTAATTATCGCAAGTTTATTTTATCGCACTTTTATTTATTGCTATTTCATTATCGTTATTTATTTTACGCTTTAAATTAAGTCTTTTATCTATTTAATATTTTACATTAGGTTTTAACTGCGACTAAAGTTTTAAAATCGACAAACCGGTCATTAAACGGTAAAAACCCCCCTTTATAATAATAATATTACTTAAATATATATATATTTGTATTTTTATAAAAGTAAACTAATATAGCGTTAAGCTTTGTTTAAAAAGATTCCCTGTGGAACGAACCGGACTTACTAAAAACTACACTACTGTACGATTAGGTACACTGTCTATAAGTGTTGTAGCAAGGTTTAAGTATATCCGTTCTCTAAATAAATAAATATCTTGTGTAAAATTGTAACGTATTTAATAGTATTTTCTGCTAAAATTAATAACTATTTTATACCACTCCGCTACTACATCAAATCTCTTAAGTGTTTTTTCTTTAGATTAAGACTTAGGCGCTTTAGAATTTTACGACGTCACTTATCGCTCTAGTTTTAAATAGATTTTATTGCCTTTTTAAGTTATTGCCGTTTTGGAAATAGAATTTCTTTTAAGCTTTAATACCTTTAGACGCAACTTTTAATATTTAGTTTTTAGACTTTTAAGTTTCGACGCTATACTTTCTTATTATTGTTTTTTGACCTTTTATTTTTCGACGTTTTTCGACGCGCTTCTTTTTCTTTCTCATTTCTACGCTCTAGTTTTTAGGACATAGAATTTTCTTTATTTTCTTTAAATTTCGACGAAAAATTATTTTAAGCGGTTAAATTGATAGACATCCAAAATTTTCTGGTTCGTAGTAATAGTTGGATTTGTTAGTGGCGAGTTATGGGCTTTCGATTTAAAGGGTCCTGGCTACCTGCTGCATCTATTGGCTATTCGAAACGTGGGAAAAATCAGAAAAGTCTATTAATTTGATAACTTATATAATTTTTATTTTTATAACTAATAGGATATTCTGTGAATGCACCGAGCAAAACGTTCACCACCTTTCATACGTTCACCACCTGTAACTCGATCAAGACATCTAGCCAATATTGTCGCCGTTGATTTTTCTTTAGAATCATTATCTATTCGAACAAGAACTCCAATTCAAATTTCCGATAATCCATTTTTTGAACCCGACTTCACAAGTGAGAACCCGGAGGATATTCAAGGACAATTCCAAGATCCTGACCCACTAATCATTCCTCCTGAACTACAAACCGTTAAATCAGAATCCTCTAGTGATTCGTATTCAACAAATTCAATTATGGAAGTAACGGAACCTCTAAGTATGGAAGATCGAATGAGAGCCACACGCACGGGCCAAGGACACGCCATTATTAAACCAGACATTAATGCGCCAGATTATGAAATCAAAGGACAAATCCTACACATGGTAACTAATCAATGCCAATATAGTGGTACGCCAAAAGAAGATCCAAACGAACATCTTCGAACCTTTAATAGGATCTGTACTCTATTCAAAATCAGAGAAGTTGAGGATGAACAAATCTATCTCATGTTATTTCCCTGGACTTTAAAGGGAGAAGCCAAAGATTGGTTAGAATCGTTACCTGAAGGGGCGATTGACACATGGGATGTCTTAGTTGAAAAATTTCTTAAAAGATTCTTTCCGGCATCTAAAGCCGTGAGACTTCAAGGAGAAATTGTTACGTTCGCGAAAAAGCCAAATGAAACATTATATGATGCGTGGACAAGATTCGGAAAGTTGTTGAGAGGATGTCCTCAGCACGGTTTACACACTTATCAAATAGTACAAATATTCTACCAAGGTGTTGACGTTGCTACACGAAAAGACATCGACACAGCAGCTGGTGGTTCCATTATGAAGAAAACCGCAACCGAAGCTCACAAAATTATTGATAACACAGCCTCTCACTCACATGAGTGGCACCAGGAAAAAGATATTTTCCGTTCATCTAAAGCGGCTAGAGCCAATTCTAGCCATGACTTTGATTCCGTTTCCGCAAAAATAGATGCTTTCGAGAGACGAATAGAAAAAATGAATAAAGATATTCACGCAATATGAATCAGTTGTGAACAATGCGGTGGACCACACTTAACGAAAGATTGTCACATTGAACAAACGATGGAACAACGAGAGAATGTTTCCTATATGAACCAAATGCCGGGAAATAATTATCAAAATAATTATCAACCGCCAAAGCCAAACTTCAATCGAAATCAAAACATTATTTACAATCCAAATGGACCCAACAATAACTCGTATAACCAACAAGGTCCGAATAACCAATCAACTCAAAACAACACTTTCAATCAACAAAGACCTAGCTTGTATAAACTACCACAACAAACCGAAGAGAAAAAGCCAAATCTGGAAGAAATGATGGCAAAGCTAATGGAATCTCAAACACAATTTATTACATCTCAAACCCAAACGAATGAGAGATTTGATCAGTCATTTTGAACTCAACAAGCTTTCATTTTGAATCTAGAAAAACACGTAGGTACTCTTGCTAGCATGATTAGTGAGAGGGAACAAGGAAAGCTACCGAGTAATACTGAAGTAAATCCTCGTAATGAGAATGTTAATATGGTTTCAACAAATTCTGAAAAACCAGCACCAGAAGATGGGAAGGTTTTAGATGTGAGTAACAATGAAGAAGTTACAACACCACCACCACCCGAGTATGTAAAGCCAGTGGTGGCACCCTATAGACCACCCATCCCATTTCCAAGAAAAGGAGTTGAGTATGAGCAAGTAATATGTAATAAAGTTTGTGATATCTCTGTAAAGAAGAAGAAGAATAAGAAAGTGCAAGAAACAAAAACCATAGAAGTAAACTCGGTGAAGACAGTTCCACCAAAACTTCCACCCAGGGTGGGTGATCCGGGTGAATTTATTGTTCCTTGTCTACTTAGTGATTGTGTCATGTATGATGCACTAGCAGATTTAGGTGCGAGTGTGAGTGTTATGCCTCTTTCATTATATAAGAGACTAGGAGTAGGTGAGTTAAGTCCAACGGAAATGAGTGTTCGACTCTTTGATCAAACCATTAGGCACCAAGTTGGATTTGCTGACAACCTACCCGTTCAAGTGGGTAATTTAACCTTTCTAGTCGAATTTATTGTCATTGACATAGAAGAGGACTCAAACATTCCTCTAATTTTAGGTCGACCATTCTTAGCATCCACCGGGGTGTTATTTGATGTAAGAGAGGGTAGAATGACACTTAGTGATTGTGAAAAATCGGTCACCTTTGTTTGTCGAAAGACTAAATCTCCACCAACCAAAATCGTTGAACCAACAAAAATGATTGGTAAGAACCATATTGTTTTACCAACTCCAACGGTAGTGCTTAACAATAATAAAACGCCTAAGTGTGGGAAAGATGAAGTAAAACCTAATGATGACTTGATAACAAAGAACCCCGTTGTTGATACGAAATTAAATGACTCCGTTATTAACAGTTCAATGAAGAAACTTATTAAACGAATTCTCGATGCTAGAACCAAGGAGAACTTTAAGTTATGTAATCGGTTAGTATCCAATCTATCGCCTAAAGAAAAGGCAAAACTGGTTGAATTTGTGAATATTACACATGAATCCGACCAATGGCATAAAGCAAAAGTCACAGATATGCAAGTTGATTATGGTCCAAGAGAAATTTATGATGAAGTTAATCACAATTTCGACACCACAGCTACCTAAGTGTGGGGAGATTCAAATATTCTAAAAAGAAAATAATGTCTAGAGTTAGTTGTTCTGTTCTCGTGTAGTTTCGAGAATGGAATCTGATTGGTCTTTTCCACTAGCAGACACTAAAGAACTAGTTTTCTCCCCCCATTCTGAATTTTTGTTTTGTAGGTTTTGTATAAAATTAATACGCTTTTTAAATTTAAGTTTTGTGTGAATTTAAAAACAAAATTTACTTTATTTTATTAAGTTTAAAAAAAATGATTTCTAAAATTCGTCGTAAGTTAAAGACTAGGTCATGGAACCGAAATTGCTTTACCCGAGGGCGGGGCGAAAAATTTTGTTATCATTATTTTTAATTTTATTGATCTAAAGTATACCAAAAAAATTAAAAAAACCCAAAAATCTTTGCTTTTAAAACAATCGCTTTAAAAACGACAAATTTTAAATTTTGTCGAGGGATGGACTAGGTAAACGTACCGAAACTACCTAAAGTAAAAGGAAACAAAATTTTAAAAAAATTATTCATTTAAATTGTTTTAATAAATAAAGGTTTTATATATAATATATATATATATATATATATATATATATATATATATATATATATATATATATATATATATATATATATATATATATATATATATATATATATATATATATATGTTTATAGTTTATCTCATGTACAAAACAGGGTAAAACAGCGCACTTTCAAAGACTGGCATTAAAGTTCAGCAAAAGCTACTAATTTTGACGACAAGACGCAAAATATCAAATGTGATATAAAATAATATGTTTACAAACTCGGTATTTTAAATCACTTTTCTACACTAATCACCCTCATGAATTTATAATTATAGTCTGATTTCATGCAAATGAGGGCATTGCATGATCTCAAGTGTGGGGAGGGTTATAAATTCTCTCGAGTTTACACTTAGTTTAATTGCCAAATTTTGTGAAAATTTGAAAAAATTTCAACTAAATGAACTCAAAATCATGTTTATACATATTTATTAACAATAAAACTAGGTGTTAATGCCGAAATTATTGTTACCTCGGAGAGAACATAAATTGAGAAACAACCCAAAACGCTTGAATTCATTTAAAATGGAATAAAGGAGAATAAAAAGGCAGAGAAAAGAATAAATAAAAGCTAAGTGTGGGAAGAATTTACCAATTTCTTTAAAACACATATCACATATTTGGTACAGATTATTGCAGGTACTTTTGCTTTGGACTAAACTAATCAGTTTTACCCGATTTATTGTAATACCTTTGAAAGAATAGATGGATCTACACGATGAATCAATTCCATCATTAAAAGGAAGTAAAGTCTTCCGAAAAAGACACGCACTTCTTGATTTAGGTCAGGAAGTTGTTGTCCAGACCAGCTGTAGGTTGACGAAAAATCTAGAAAAGTCATCTCTAAAATCAGCAAGAAATCTACGGACCTCAGCATCAAACAGGGTCGCCAAGTGGTCAGGCCTATCCTAACCATGAGAGAATCTGTCTCGTACAATGGGGGCACCGTGTAAATTAGCTTATAAGACTAATGAATCAGATCCTCAGAAAGGATAATCTCCTTAAAAGATCAAAAATCAGCTTTTAAGCCTGATATTACTCAGTCCTTGAGATTGACCTTAAAGACCGAGAATTCAAACTCATGGAATTCGATGATATCTAAATCGAGCTTGAACGAGAAAATATTTTGATCAAATTACAAACCGATTTGTTTTCTGAAAACCCTATTTTCAATGCGTTCATTACCATTGAACGTAAAATCCTAAGAATTCACCGGAATTAATTAGGTCACCTGAACCAAATCGAATGTCAACCGTAAGAACGGTGGTTGCATAGCAAGGTCGAAGACAGGACCTTGTGCTAGACCGAAAAACTATAGGGTGATCTTTACTATTGCTCCTACAAAGGATAGTAATTGCATCCGACACGCTTTCGATCATAATTATCTACATGTCACGAGACATTGCCTTAACAGTTGCTTGTTCATCACTTTCCTTTACAACCGGATGGTAGTTTATCGAAAGGTAATATACGGAGCAAGTATATTGGACGTGTTGCTTTCCTAATACAAGGTTAGCAAGTGGGTGACACAAAACCGCAAGTTTTGAGCTAAAATTTTAAATATGAAACCCACGCAACCCACAAAAATATTTTACAAACACCGGTGAAGGGTTATTCAGGAAAACTTATCTAGGGTAAAAGCTAGAATGAATTTTCAAAAGATCAAATGTTTTCATAAATATCCAATTTCCTTAAAGGATCTAAATTTTTATAGTCATGTGGGACTGTAAACCACATTGTTACTATCATTGTTTATACCGCCGTATCAAAATCACTGATGTATAAAGTGTGAGAATAAAAAAAGTGATTCGAGTGAAGTGTGATTTAATTTCAAGTTCTGTATTGCTTGAGGACAAGCAACGTTCAAGTGTGGGGATATTTTATAGTGCTCCAAATAAACATATATTTAGTATCAATATCCTTCCAATATGTAAAGCTTTTAGTTGCAATTGTTCTATTTTTATGTAATATTCGTTTAAATAAATAAGTGCGAAGACAAAAGACAAAAACGACGATTTGAAGACGCAAATGACCAAAAAGCTCAAATGTACAAGTTACAATCCAAGTGGTTCCAATTATTGATAATTAACGTCTAAATATTAAAAAGAGTACAAGTCGCGGAACGCAAAGTACAAGATATCTAGGTGTACGAAACGACGTTCGAAAATCCGGAACCGAGACATAAACCGAGTATCAACGTACGACTCAACGGAGCTAAAATTACAAGTCAACTATGCACAAAAATATAATATAATATATAAAATTATATATTATTATATTATATATTATAATATTCAGCAGCCCACGTTTAACTCAATTTGGTGAGCTGAAATCCGAAGCTCCGCACTCGCGGAGCTGTAAGGCACAAAAGCTCCGCACTCACGGAGCAGCTAAATTCAGAATCTGCCTATAAAAGGCCACGAGTTCAGCCGATGAAAACACATCTTTTTCTTTTCTGTTTCTCTGATTCTTAATCTATCTATATATATATATATATATATATATATATATATATATATATATATATATATATATATATATATATATATATATATATATATATATATATATATATATTATAATTTTAATTTTAATTAAAGTTAATAATAATAAGGTTATTGTAAGAATGTTTTACGGGTTTTAAAGTAGGAACTCTGTCCGTGTAACGCTACGCGATAAATAATCACTGTAAGCTATGTTCTTCCTTTTTAAATTAATGTATCGTAACTAAGTTATTATTATGCTTATTTGAGCCGAAGTAATCGTGATGTTGGACTAAATATTTTAGATGGGGTTATTGGATTGTGTACCATAATTAGGGTTTGGACAAAAGACCGACACTTGTGAACATTGGACTATTGACTATTAATAGGTAGGGGGTATTGTCTAATTGAATGACAACTCATTGGAACCTGTCGAACCTATCTTCAAATTAGTTAATCTAATAATTATTAAATTGATTACGAATGTCCTATTTAGTGACGTTTATAAGACATCATTTACAATCATTTAATTAATCAATTGGATTGGGTAATTGATTATTCATTATGGCCAAGTGAATAAATTAATGTATCATGGACTAATTAAAACAGGGGTGGATTACATACAAGGATAATTGGTGTAATTGTTAACAAAGTATTAAAACCTTGGATTACACGCAGTCGATAACCTGATGTAATCATTAAACAAAGTATTAAAACCTTGTTACAGTTCAAATCCCTAATTAGTTGGAATATTTGACTTCGAGAATAAGGTTAATTTGACGAGCATTTTATAATTATGACCGATGGACTATTATGGACAAAAACCAAATAGGTATCAAATAATTCAGGACAAAGGACAATTAACCCAGGGTAATAAATTAAAATCAAAACGTCAAACATCATGATTACAGAAGTTTAAATAAGCATAATTCTTTTATTGTATTTCTCATCGTACTTTCATTTACTATCATTTTATTATTCGCAATTTTATATTTCGTCATTTAATTATTGTTATTTATTTTACGCATTTTAATTATCATCATTTATCTTTACGCTTTATTTAAAATCGACAAACCGGTCATTAAACGGTAAAACCCCCCTTTTATAATAATAATATTACTACTTATATAATTATATATTTTTTATATAAATATAGTTGTTAAAAATATAGTACGTAATCACTAGCTCCCTGTGGAATGAACCGTACTTACTAAAAACTACACTACTCTACGATTAGGTACACTGCCTATAGTGTTGTAGCAAGGTTTAGGTATATCCCATAAATAAATAAATAAAACTTGTGTAATTTCGTCGTATTTCGTAATAAACAATAATAGTATTTCGTATACACCGCTGCACACATCATTACACGACTCTTACGTTCTACCAAATCTATAAATATATCAAGAACATAATTTCCTGATAATCATATCTTTTCTCTTGAAATCTAGTAATTTAACCAATCAAGATCGTGCTATTACAATTTCTCTCTTAGAACGTTAGTCATGTTCATTCGAAACTTCATATCTACGAATTCTGGACCATTATTCGCTTGAATTAAAGTCGGGAAGAGAAAACAAAAGTATGAATTAAGAAAGAAAGAATAGAAGATGTGAGTTGTGGAAATAAGGAAACGAAGGGGGTAAATTTATAGTGAAATATCCGACTGAGCAATCGAAATAGATCATCGTATTTAACCAAAGAGGATCCTAATTTCCTTATTTACCGAAGAACCAAATCTTATTACAAAGATTTCTTCAAAATCCCTTGAATTCCAGAATTCAAACAGGACTACGTCAAAAGTTAAGACGAACTTTATTTTATTCATTTCACTCTTTTGTGACAGCTTCACTCGTACGTTTCACATGATTGAAGAGTTTTATTCATATTACTCAATGATGATAAAACTCTATTCATCAACTCATATGCGTCATGAAAACACTCTTATTGATAGCCATGACGACCTTGATCAAATTTCGGGGACGAAATTTCTTTAACGGGTAGGTACTGTGACGATCCGGAAATTTCCTACCAAATTTAAACTTAATCTTTATATGATTTCGACAAGATAAGCAAAGTCTGTAATATTGAGTCTAAAAAAGAATCTTTGGAACTATTTAATGATATCATTTAACCTTTGACCAATATCGACGATTCACGTACAACTGTTTGTATATATATATATATATATATATATATATATATATATATATATATATATATATATCATAACTTGAAATACGTAAATAAGAATCATTATCTGTTATTTTAAATTAGAAATATCATATACTACATTTTAAAACCTGGTATATATTTTGTTACCATAGTAGACTAGCTAAATTGATGAGCTCTTAAAAGACTTATAGTATTGAAATAAGGAGTTTTCAAACAAATTGAATTAACTATTAATGTTTATAGCTCCACTTGTAATTGATCGATGTATAATTTTTGCTTATGTATGGGTTAAGCTTGTTATCAATTCTATTGTAACTCTCTAACACTTCAAATTAAATGTGCCTTTAATAAGTAGAGTAATAATATTATAAGATGTCGGTAGCAATTGAACAATAAACTTTTACAGATGTACTCAATTAATTAAAGTGGGTACTGGTATCTTTTGTAACTAAGTGAGAATTAACTTTATTAACACCTTATACATGCATCTATCTTTACACTGACCCACTATCACAATTATATATCTCTTTGATTCTTTTGTTTCAACACCTACACAAACCCATCGATATTCACCACTACTTCCTTATGTTTTTGTTATTAAACCATAATCATACATATCATCATAAACCCAACCCAATATTTACCATCCCATATCCTTTCATCGATCAACCCAAGCCACTACATGCACCGCTGCTATACAACCATTTATAGCTACACAACTGCTACTTCGAACTAGACTTAATATGCTGATGTTACTGCTGCCATTCGATTCTATTTCAACTGCAAACCGCCACCTGTTACCATTGATTACTACACTGCAACTTACAACGAGTTCTATTTTTCTTTCTTTTCTTGTTCAAGACATCAACCACCACAACACTATCATAGAACCATCATCAACAAACGCAACTAGTTGTTTATATTCGAAAACCAACAAAACAACATCAATACAAACCTGCAACTATTGATTTTACCTCCTGTGTCGGTCAAGATACTACTCCTACTATTCAAGCTGCTATTCTTGCTATTGCTTTTCGATCCAAGAACAAACCTGGTATAAACCTCTTCATCGATCGCCAGAACTACCCATCACCACAGCCGTAAACCACTTCCACCATCCAAGAATCCATCACCACTTCATTCTAAGTTATTTCTTCAACAAACTACAGCCACTATTTACAGCTTCTGTTCCTGTTTCTATAAGATTGAAAACAACTCAAATCCACCATCAATATCACTACAACAAAACCTCAAACCCAACTCATTTGGCTGCTTGTTACCTGCTACTGCCACTATCAATTATGATTTTAATTATTATGATTATTATTAATAGTATTATAACTATTATCGTTATTATTATTACCAACATTAATATCAGAAATAACATTGTTATTATTATTAATATTAGTATTATTATCATATTTATAATTAGTATTATCATTATTATTATTATTAACATAAATATGAATATCATTATTAGAATTGATATTATTAAAAATTTGTATCATTATCATCATTTTTACAAAAATTATTAATTTTTTATCATTAAAACTATCATTATTGATATTATCAAGTAATATCTATGTCATTTATTAAAATAATGTTGATTATAAAAATAAAGGTTTTAATGACATTAATAAGGTTATAAGTAAAGATTTTATATATATAAATATAAATATAAATATAATATATATATATATATATATATATATATATATATATATATATATATATATATATATATATATATATATATGTAATTAATACACATAACTTAACTATACTAACAATTATATATATATATATATATATATATATATATATATATATATATTTATATATATATAATGAAAATATATAAATAATGAAACTTATAAATTATTTAAAATAAAAATTATATCATTAATAATAATATATATATATATATATATATAATTGTTCGATTACGATTATATGTATTAATGAATATACAAATGATATAGGTTCGTGAATCCGAGGCCAACCCACACTTGTTCGATGTCATTGATAGTGCTCCAAATGAACATATATTTAGGCGCAATATCCTTCCAATATGTAAAGCTTTTAGTTGCAATTGTTCTATTTTTATGTAATAATCGTTTAAATAAATAAGTGCGAAGACAAAAGACAGAATCGACGATTTGAAGATGCAAATGACCAAAAAGCTCAAATATACAAGATACAATCCAAGTGGTTCTATTTATTGATGAATAATGTCTAAAAATGACAAAAGTACAAGCCGCGAAACGCAAAGTACAAGATATCTAAGCGTACAAAAAGGCGTTCGAAAATTCGGAATTGAGACATAAACCGAGCATCAACGTATAACTCAACAGAGCTAAAATTACAAGTCAACTATGCACAAGAATATAATAATATATATATAATTATATGAAATTATATGTTATTATATTATATATTATAATATTCAGCAGCCCACGTTTAACTCAATTTGGTGAGCTGGAATCCGAAGCTCCGCACTCGCGGAGCTGTAAGACACAAAAGTACCGCACTCGCGGAGCCCACTATTTCAGAATCAGCCTATAAAAGGCCACGAGTTCAGCCGATGAAAACACATCTTTTTCTTTTTTGTTTCTCTGATTCTCAATCTATATATATATTTATATTTATATTATAATTTTAATTTTAATTAAAGTTAATAATTATATGGTTATTGTAAGAATGTTTTAAGGTTTTGTAAGTCGAAACTCTGTCCGTGTAACGCTACTTGATTAAATACTACTGTAAGCTATGTTCTTCCTTTTTAAATTAATGTCTCGTAACTAAGTTATTATTATGCTTATTTGAGCTGAATTAATCGTGATGTTGGGCTAAAATATTAAGACGGGGTTATTGAATTTTGTACCATAATTAGGGTTTGGACAAAAGACCGACACTTGTGGACATTGGACTATGAACTATTAATAGATGGGGGGTATTGTCTAATCGAATGACAACTCATCAGAATCTGTCGAACCTATCTTCAAATTAGTTAATCTAATAATTATTAAATGATTATGCATGTCCTATTTAGTGACGTTTATATGACATCTTTTACGATCATTTAATTAATTATTCGGGTTGGGTAATTGATTATCCAAACTGATCAAGTGGGTAAATTAATGTTCATATCTTATTAAAACAGGGGTGGATTACATACAAGGATAATTGATGTAATTGTTAACAAAGTATTAAAACCTTGGATTACACGCAGTCGATAACCTGGTGTAATTATTAACAAAGTATTAAAACCTTGTTACAGTTCGAATCCCTAATTAGTTGGAATATTTGACTTCGGTAATAAGGTTAATTTGACGAGCATTTTATAATTATGACCGATGGACTATTATGGACAAAAACTAGATAGGTATCAAATAATCCAGGACAATTGACAATTAACCCAGAGTAATAAATTAAAATCAAAACGTCAAACATCATGATTACGGAAGTTTAGATAAGCATAAAACTTTTATTTCATATTTCATCGTACCTTTATTTACTGTCATTTTAATTACAGCAATTTACTTTATCGCAATTTAAATTCTGTCATTTATATTATCGTCATTTATCTTTACGCTTAAAATATAAAATCGACAAACCGGTCATTAAACGGTAAAAACCCCCTTTTATAATAATACTACTTATATATATATATATATATATATATATATATATATATATATATATATATATATATATATATATATATATATATATATATATATATATATATATATATATATATATATATATATATATATATTATTTATTTATTTATTTATACAAATATAGTTTAAAATATATATAGCGTTAAACTCAGCTAGCTCCCTGTGAAACGAACCGGACTTACTAAAAACTACACTACTCTACTATTAGGTACACTGCCTATAAGTGTTGTGGCAAGGTTTAGGTATATGCCATCTATATAAATAAATAAAACTTGTATCATATTACGCCGTATTTCATATTAAAAATAATACTTTTTCGTACCCCTCCGCTCACACATCAGTCGTCATATGTATTTTTACTACAAAATACAGTATAGTGAGTTTCATTTGCTCCCTTTTTAAATGCTTTTGCAATATATATTTTTGAGACTGAGAATACATGCGCTGTTTTTATAAATGTTTGACGAAATAGACACAAGTACTTAAAAACATTCTACGATTGAGTTACGAGTACACCGGATATCACCCCTTTATAGTCTGGTAATCTAAGAATTAGGGAACCGAGCCCCTAATTGATGCGAATCCTAAAGATAGATCTATGGGCACTCACAAGCCCCAGTCAGAGAATTTGAACTGCTTTAGTACTTCGAAATAGGTATACAACCGCCAGCTTTAAAAGATATGATCTGTTTGTGAGGTGTACACAACCATCATATTTAAAAGAGTGGCCTGTTTGTATGCTTTTGCATGACCGTGCGGAATGCCGGTATGCGGGGGATATTCTATATGCATCTTGTTAAGGTCTATTACCAGGTGTTAAATTCGTATGAATGATTTTTACAGCAGTGAGCAGACCTGCACAGATTGTTTTCGAAATATGAGTATCTTGTGGTCTATTATATTATTGGAAATGATTGTTTATGATAAACTAATGAACTCACCAACTTTTTGGTTGACACTTTAAAGCATGTTTATTCTCAGGTATGAAAGAAATCTTCCGTTGTGCATTTGCTCATATTAGAGATATTACTTGGAGTCATTCATGACATATTTCAAAAGACATTGCATTCGAGTCGTTGAGTTCATCAAGATTATTACTAAGTCAATTATAGTTAAATATATTATGAAATGGTATGCATGCCGTCAACTTTCGATGTAATGAAAGTTTGTCTTTTAAAAACAAATGCAATGTTTGTAAAATGTATCATATAGAGGTCAAGTACCTCGCGATGTAACCAAATGTAATGTATTCGTCCAGATGGATTAGGATGGGTCACATTAAACTTATTGGTTTAAATATCTATTTGAATATATATGATAAGTTAGAATATTAATTGTATGAATAACTTGTGACGTATACTTAAAACGTGTTTATGAATATTGAATATATATTAACTTGGTTATAAAACGTTTTGATTTAAAACTATATTATTAAATATACTTTGATAAATAACGAGAAGATGATTTATAGAAGTAAATGACCAAAACACTCAAATGTATGAGTTATATTTCGAGTGGTATAGTTTATGGATAATTTAAGTCTATATTTTGGCAAAGGTACGAGTCGCGAAACGTAAAGTACAAGTTTTCTCAGTGTACGAAAGGACGTTCGAAAAACCGGAACCGGGACATAAGTCGAGTGACGACGTACGACTTATCGGAACAAAAATTACAAATCAACTATGCACGAGAATATAATATAATATTTAATTAATTAATATAAATTATATATGTATATATATATTATAAAAATATGTCGACGAGCTAGTTGCCAAAACATGAATGAGCTGGACAAAGTGTGGCCGTGATCGCGTCACATATTGCTCTCCATACTCTGCGATCTCGGAGATAATGGGTCCCAGAAAGTCCCTATAAATATCGAACGCGTTTTGTTGATTCATAATTCATAAATCTATCTATCTCCTGATTACTCCGTATGTATTATTAATCCTAAAATTATTATTAGTAGTATTAGTATTACTATTATTAGTATTATACATAAAATACTACGATGAGGTCATGAGCGTATCACTTTCAAAATGGGTTTTCGAGCGGGATAGAGCTAAGGAAACTATGTGTTATAGCTATGGAGGTTATGGGTAATGTTCGTGGGTAATATTCGCAAGTCAAACCTAGTGTTTATCATCTCTGTTGCGTCTATGTACTTTCCTGCAATATTGAATCACAATATTGATACATGAGCATTCATATCTTATCTTTTATATATTAATAGTGTATCCATGTCTAGTGCTCGAGTATATATGTTTATACATGCTTGTATGCTAAATTTCGTCGTTACATAGTTTTACGATGAATCATGAATTTAATACATATACTACTGATATAAGGTATATGATATGCATGTTATTGGAAAGCTGGCGAAAAATTAATAACTTTTCATTTAGAGATCGCGTGATTTCGATGAACAGATTAAAAGATATGGTCAACTGAATTATGGTTAACGTTAAATTGAAATTGCTTTGAATCTGCAATTGATATTTAAACAACTTGTTTATAAGATTAATAAATTGGATTTTCAAATATTACCAATCGAGTAAATGAATTTCTATATAAGGCACGTCTCGTCTTGTTGAACAATTGTCAAAGTTGACTGTCTTATCATGTTTTAAAGCTTTATAAACACTATAATCTGATTTTACAAGTATTGGAAAACTATGTGAAATAATAAAATACTTTCGATTGCCATGATAATTCAAATATAATATAGCTCCTGAAATAAATAATATTTTGAGTTTGATAAGCAATAAATTCGTTCAATTATCAAGACTTATACTATGTTAATAAACATGTATAGATTTAAAGATCATATTGGGTCAGGTTGACTTTTGAGTTGACTTTTGTTAACTTTTGTATGACGGTCTCGACCATTAGGATTGTGATACACTATGACCCAACCTAGCTTGTTAGACATGTATTGACCAACATATGTTCTCTAGGTTGATATCTACGGTTATTTGGTATTCCGAGTTTCGGTCACATTTCGGTGAACGACTTTATGTGCTGCTAAGGTGAGTTTCATTTGCTCCCTTTTTAATTGGTTTTGCAATCTATATTTTTGGGCTGAGAATACATGCACTTTATTTTAAAAACAATGGACACAAGTACCTACTTAATTCTACACTGAGTTTGAACCGAAAATCCCTTTGCTTTGGTAACTAGTAACTGCCAGTTATAAGAACTGGTGGGCGCGAGTAGTTATATATGGATCCATAGGGCTTGACATCCCCGTCTGTTCCCGGTATAGAAACCCTAGCCTGAACTATAAAACAAACGTATGCTATTTGAGTTTAGTACACGTTGGATTGCATGTATTGTACATGTTAGTTGCATGTATGTTAAAACAGGGGTACTTATTATAACGTTAAAGCTTAGTTACCAGGGTTCTCAATTTCGTAGAATATTTTGATAAACGTTTCTGGATGAAACAACTGAAATCTTGTGATCCACCTTTATATACAGATTATGGGAAACACTAAAACTATGAACTCACCAACATTTATGTTGACACTTATTAGCATGTTTATTCTCAGGTCCTAGAAGTCTTCCGCTGTTTACTTATATGTTAGACAAGCTATGTGCATGGAGTCTTACATGGTATATTTTTCAAGGAAACGTTGCATTCACAAAATTATCACCATGTATCTATTTTGACTGCATTGTCAACGGAAGTATTATTGTAAACTATTATTTACGGTAATTGTCTATATGTAGAAATCATCAGATGACGAAAACCTTGGATTTAAATATTTATTTATGGTGTGCCTTTTCAAAAAAATGCAATGTTTACAAAACGTATCATATAGAGGTCAAATACCTCGCAAAGAAATCGATGAATGATGTATTCGTCCATATGGATTTGGACGGGTCATCACACACACCTTAAGGGCGTGCAAAATCACGAAGATTTCGAATGAAATGATTACAAATCTATGTTACTCTTCCGTCTTTTTGACAAAAAATAAATATATAAATAATTGAATTTTGTTTTATTTTTTTGGTCTACTAAAAAAAATGTAATTTTTCAAGTTCTTTTATCTAATATGGGCACATTTGTTGTACAATCGAAACTATCTCAAAAAACATTGATATATTAATATTTAATATATTTTGAGAAAAAACATTAATACCATTTCTCAAAAAACTTAATTTAACGTAATAACTTTCAAAATACCTGTTATCTACCAAGTGAACCTTAAAAATGGTAAATTGTTCAATAAATTTCGACTTCTTTCTTCAACTTGACTTGCAAAGCGTTTACTTTATATGCAAAATTTTTCACCTTCATTTTTAAGTTGCATTGAGTTTTTTTCCAGAATGGAAAGAAAAAGAGTTGACCATAATAAATAATAAAATGTAAACGTAAAACATACAAGGAGAACGGGAATTTGACCACAAAACTTAACCATAAAATGTAATTGGGAACCGTTAACATAAAATGTAAACGTAAAATATATAACGTAAAACGTCAACGTAAAGCATAAAACGTCAACGCACACGTAAACGTAAACGTGAAATGTAAATCGCTAAACGTAAAACATAAAATCGTAAAAACATAAAATGTAAAACGAAAATGTAAACATAAATCATAGACGTAAACGTGAAGGATGATAAACATAGGATTTCAAAATCCTTCACATATATAAAGGATTTTGAAATCGCGTAGTCACAGGATTTTAAACTCCATATTCATTTAAAATCCCCCAAAAAAACATAGAATTTTATGGGTTTGGAAATGTAAATTCCTCGAAATCTCACGAACCAAACGCACCCTAAAGGAAAAGATATTAGGGGATAACGAATGAGAGTGCATAAGGTTTTTGTTAACAACATTTTCCGCCAATAGTTAAGCAGATTGAAAGGGAAACCTACATATTTATTTTAAAATAGTATCATTTATAATTCGCCTATTATCTCATAACCAACTTTATTCCTTGTTGTAAGCAACATATAATAATAATAATAATAATAATAATAATAATAATAATAATAATAATAATAATAATAATAATAATAATAATAATAATAATAATAATAATAATAATAATAACATGTATAATATTTATAAAATTGACAATTAAATGTTATATATCTTTTAGTTCAAATATAGCAAATGGTATAGTTGTAAAAATTCTTATTTTGCTTATATTCATTTTCAATCATTCATTATCATTTCAACTCGAGAATAAATATATCTTATTTTATATTACATTAGTTTCAATCCTAGTATCACAATTTGAGCTACGAATGTGATGTAATATTTGTTACAAAAAAATGTGTGTGTATATATATATATATATATATATATATATATATATATATATATATATACATATATATATATGTATGTACAGAGTATTATTTATTCTGTATCAAATTAATAGTCTTGTTTTGAATTTTGAAAGTTTTTATCTATTAACTTTAAATTAAAAAGAAAAAAATTGTTGTATAATATTTGATGAAAATATATCAAATGAAAGTTTTTAGATAACTTTTTAATTAAATATTAATCCCTTACATACTAAAAGAAGAGCTGGTTTTGGTCGTTTCGGCCACCCGGCATTTACCAAACGACAACAACAAATTTTCACTTCTACCCCCTTTTTCTGGGTCCAACTTGAAATTTCTTCACGGGTAGAAAACGTAAATTCAATTTTTAATAAAATAAAAAAACAAACCACGGCAAAAACTTCAACTGTCCTTACCTTTCTTTTCGCCGCGAGTACTCTTTCACCGCCATCACCATTAAACTTGAAGTAATTTTACGAACAAAACGAAACTAGCTACGTTGAATACAGACAATTTTTAAAAAACGTTAAATACACCGACATCTAAAACGGGGCATAACAGATGAGCCTTTTTTTCTTTTGAAAATACATAATGTTACGTTAAATATGAATATGACAGTCGAAAGGCCCCGCCGCAACGCGCGGGTCGATTTGGATCTCGTTATATAACTTAAAATAATTATTACGAAATAAAAACTTTTAAAAATAAAAATTATGAAATAAAGACTTTTAAAACTTAAAGCATAATTATTACCTTTATAAAGTAGAAATTAAAAAATAGTGATTATTAAAAGTTAAAACAGAAATATTAATTTAAGATGAATAAAGTAGTAAATAAATAAATTGGTAGTATCTTGTTATGTTACACCTTGGTTTACTTGTGTATATATCTATAGTATCATATAAATTTCTAAAATGATAATGTTATAAATAAGGATTATTCAAACTTAAAAAAATGTAAAAATAAATAAAAAATTTCTAAGCCCTTCATGATGATGTCATTAAAATAAATAAGTATATTTAATAAAAATATTAACATGTTCATTGTATAATATATAAAGCATTATGTACAACCTTATGATAAAACACCTCCATGACCATATTTACAATATTTAAAGCATTTTGCACAACCTTATGGTAAAACACCTCTATGACCATATGTACAATATTTGAAGCATTATGTACAACCTTATCCTTATGATAAAACATCCTCATTACCATATGTACAAACTTTAAAATAAATTGTACAATCTTTTACAAAACAACCCATGAACACACGTACAAACTTTGAAGTATATTATACAACCTTCATATAATATTTGTATTTTAAATTTTAAAAAAAAGATTAAAGAGACATTTATTATTACTAATTATTATCATCAAAAATATAAATACTCAATTTTAGAGCAAACATTATTATTATTATTATTATTATTATTATTATTATTATTATTCAAATATAAGTTCTCTTTACATGATTAATTACGTAACATATGTATACGAAATACATCTCATAGCCGTCTCAATGATTTTGAAGACCCTGTTCGAAACATAAAAATGAGCCCTTTTACTAACATAAATAAATTAATATGTATAAAAATATAATCCTACTAAAATTATCAAAATTATCAGTCAACTCTTTATAATTAATACTACATAAGATATGGATAATCTCGTAATCTGTGAACTATCTAATTACGTAAAATTTAAAATTTTTTGTTTCAATAATATTTCGCTACTGTAAATAAAAATATACATTATTAATTTTCAATATTTTGGGCCCCTAAAATATTTTGGGCCATGTTCAGTTGCATACTCAGTACATGCACCAAAAAACGTCCCTGATACATGTCTCGATAATAAAATGTTTTAATGTAGGCTTTATGACAAGGAAAATAGTAATTTTGATGAATATTGGAAGAAAGTCGTGGGAGAATTAATATAGTTCGTTTATTCTGACCAAGTTAAGTATATCAATATGTAATGGTGTATCCTATCGTATACATGCATAAAAGGCATAATGGTTGCATAAAAATAGCATCAGGAAGACTGGAAACAACAGTTTTGTGGAGTTATCCGTCCAGCGTTCTCCGCTGTACAGGCTGCTCCGTCATGCGTAAGCCCTGAAGGCCGCCTAGCGCGTAAGCCCTGGCCGGAAAACGCCACCTTCAGCGTAAATTTCAGATCACAAGTAACAGAACGTATCAACATCTGACACGTGTCCCCGAGCAATCTGGTGGATCTGACACTATAAATAGACCCCTTGGGTCGTCATTTTACACAGTTCAGATATTCTGACAACTTTGAGAGCTGAGACTTCACTTCTCTCTCTCTCTACTTTCTCTCACTAGAAGTCATCCGGCTAGCACCTTTACGCTCTACGGACGACAGATTGATTAAGCCACCCCACAAGTTTCTATACTTGTGAACCGGGTCTGCAGGGATTATTTCCCAAGGGTAAACATCAATCGGCAACACTCCGCCCTCCTAAAGTCAGATTACTTCTAGTATTGTGTTGACATACTAAGCCTTACCTTATAAGAAAATAGGTGTTAACAATGGCGCCATCCACTAATGCAAAGAACACACGAAACGGAAAAGGAACAAAAACAACTGAAGCTCCATTTGTACTTGAAGCAGTTAACAATCCATCAACTGACGACATGATAACTGTTAAAGATGTACCTGTTCCGCCACTAGATGGTACGATTGAAGAAACAGTTGCTGAAACTGCAGAAAGGCTTAAGCATTTGGCAACTAATTCAGAGAAAAGGCCAGTAATCGAAGAAACGACAACCAAAAGTGCAGAAAGACTTCCAAATTTTGTTACTAATCCAGAGCGATGACCATTGATGCAACCACGGCGATGTCCATCATTTATACCTTTTCGGCGGATGGCGGATGGCAAAGACAAGCAAATCATGAAAAGGCAATCTATATCAAAATACAGGTTATCCGGGCAACTTGACAAGCTGGGTAGTCTTATTGATGATTCTGAGGATGATAATGACATGAGCTATGATAATAATAACTCTAATGATGAAATTGACAAAGATGAGTTCATGTCAGAGAAGCAGGCAGTGTTGCTTTTAAATGACATCCTTAAGCAGACAGCTCCGGCAAAATATAAGCAACGCTTAGCGCAGCCCGCCGTCCGTGCTGTGGCTGTAGATAATTTCTTCGCCCTCATTACTGGAGAGCAAGCTACAAAGCCACCAGCTATGGCAGAATCCACTCAGTGTTTCATTGATCGAATTGCTAACTATTTGTTGCCCAGGAATCTTGGCATACCGGCAATTGGAGTTTATGATGGTACAACAGATCCTGAGGATTTCCTCACCATGTTTGAAGGCGCTATGAGGTTGCAGCATTGGGATGACGAGGTAGCTTGTCATATGTTTCCAATGGTGCTGCAGAAAATGGCAAGGGAATGGTTTGCTAGCTTGCCGCCAAGGAGCATCACAAGTTATTTGGACCTCCGTGCAAAGTTTGTTATGCAGTATCAAAACCTTCGAAGCTGTACTTTGACACATCTTGATGCACATGAGATCACAATGAATCCTTGAGTAATTTCATGAAGCGATACACACTTGAAGCACAGAAGATACCTGATTGTCCAGAATCTCAGCTAGTATCTAGTTTTATTTTTTGTCTGGATCAGCGACGGTTTAGTGCACTTGTTCATGCGTTAAGGTATGACTTGCCAAAAACTCTACATCAGGCGTTGGAAGTTGCACAGAAGCATGTTCGAGCCGGTGAGCGGGGGATGAATAAGTTTGATGGCAGCAGCAGTAGCAAACCGCACAACGGAGGGCGGTACTTTGACAGAAATCAGAGGAGGAATGATAATTCCAATGGAGGATGGAGAGGCAACAACCATCCCAATGATTTTCATCACAATAGAAGGCCAATAGAGAGGCATCCATTGCTAATGGCGCTGACTAAAACTCCAAAAGAGATTCTTTTCACCGAACCAATCCGAACCACTTTCAATCCTACGGCACCCATGGAGGAAAGGGAGGGTCCAAAAAGTGAACTATGGTGTGACTTTCATGAAGCATGGGGTCATGATACAGATAATTTCAAATCCCTGATAAGAGAGATCATCGCAAAGATCAAAGCAGGAGAGTTAAACCACTTGTTACCAGGCAAACAATACAAGAGGAATGATCCTCGTAGGAAATTTGGATGGTAAAGGAATGATGGTGGAAGAGGTCGTCGAGGAGATAACAGAAGAAGGGAAGAGTATGGCGGAGGAGATAACAGAAATCAGTACGGAAACCGGATCATGGAGCGTGAGTCAACTCCAGACGTTGTAATCAAAATGGTGTGGTTGAATGGAAGTCACTATGAGGACGGTGAGCAGTCGGATAACAATGTTGATAGCTGGAGATATGCTCCAATTATTTTTCAACCAATTCAAAATTGGGCTTTGTCCGTTCAGCCAGTGGTCATTTCAGCAGAAATTTCAAACAAGTTCATCAGCCATATTTACACAGATACAGGCATTGAGGCTGACATCATTTATTGGCATTGTTTCAAGGCTTTTCCAAGGCATGTTCAGGTAAGAGCTAGGCGGACGAGTTTGAAGGTTTCAAGGCTAACAGGAGCACCAGTGAATGCAATGGGAAGAGTTCGTTTGGAGGTCATTTTGGGAACATTTCCATTATTAAGAACCGAAACAATCGATTTCACTATCTTGGATGGTAATTCACGATTCAATGTCCTTTTTGGACGGGCAGCGTTAGCAAAATTTGGAGCGATAACATCAACGGCTCATGCAGAGATCAGATTCCCAACTCCTAACGAAGTAGCCTCCATACACTCACAGTATGTGGCACCAACAAGGGAACGATCTACATTTGCAAATATACCAGAAGGAAATATGAATCAAAGGAGGAGAAATCGGTTGTTCAGGGAAGATGAGGTTCATGAGTTTTTCATTCCATAATCAAGTGTTTGGGCTGCACGGCGCTGGGCGCTCGGCGTGTGAAGAAGCAATTTGTTAGCATTTTTTATCAAGAGCAGAATTTATCATTTCAATAAACACAGTTTGTTAGCATTTTCTGAAGAGCAACGTGTATCAATTTACTGTAGACCATTGTGGTCATTTTTACAGTGCATGTATTCGCAATAAACATACACTAAACATTCATGATGTACTAATTAGGCTTGATCAACCTAAATTCGTCATCAATCGTTTATGTATTGCTCAGTACTGATCAATAAATTTTATATTTTTCTTAAACAAAGTGCTACCCGTGACAAATGTAGAACATTGCATTTATATCCTGCCCACAGAAGGAGTGTATTTTTATACCTCCGATGGCTGAAGCTTTTGTGCCGACCAACAAAAGGCACAAGGGATCGGCTAGAAAACATTTAAGTTTTACTAGAACGCACCGAGGCATGATACAAAACTCAGATACTTGTCATGACAAACATTATAAAAACTTACTTCACAGAACGAAAGAAGTTTATATTTTATGAAGGTCAAATATATTACACAATTCTTCCTCATATATTTTATGACGGAAGGCGTATGACGGACAAGTCACTAACTCATAACTAATATTTATGTAATATTTCAAAAATTCTTCCTCATATACTTTATGACGGAAGGCGTACGGCGGAAAAATTATTTTATAATCACTCTTCAAAGAACACTCCATAACTATTCCTCATCAATTTGATGATGGAAGGCGTATAACATACTTTAAAAATCCTATTAATTGTTTGAAGGCATAATATTTGTAAAGTGGGATTTCAATTTTGCATGTGTTATTCCTTTGGCAGAAGTTCACAGTGCAAAACGTTCAAAAATGAATTACCTTAAGAATGCTTTGTTCAGTTGTACAATACACAGTTGTACATAAAATTTTATGATATGCTTCGTGCATAGCAGATGCGTTATACATAACAAACATTAAAGTATTTGGTGCAAGCACACAAGCAAAGCATAATCACTACAATAAGGTATATTTGTGGCATTCAAGTTATCAATGTTTATTACAAACGGTTGCTCATCAAATGGTTACAAATTTATGAAAATTCAACATTGAGCACATCCTGAGCAGAGGACTCCTCTCTGCTGCATACTTCATCATAAACATCTATCTTCAGATTAATCAATCTGTCTCTAGCTTCATCAACCTTCTCCAGGGTTCCAGGAGGCATCAGATTCGTAATAGCAGCAGGGAGAGACTTGTTTGGAGCAAGGCGTCTGGTTAATTTGTCTGTCACATCAGCAATAGCATGTGTGCGTATAGCATCAACATAATCATTGTAGGGATTCCCCACAAGACTGGATCCAAGCACCTTCGCTATCAAACCCGGTATACCCTTCTTAAGCTCGGCAAAGTTGCTCTCACCCTTCTCCGCCCTCTGGAGAAGCCCAGCAGACTTTTCCCTTTCTGCAGATAGCTGCTTTTCCAACTCAGCAATCTTCAACTGATCCTCCTCAACCCTTTTCTTCTCAGCATCCACCAACTTATCTTTCTCCTCTTGTAGGGCAGTAGCAGCATCTAGAGCATTTTTTAGCTCAGTCTCCTTAGCTTTTATTGTTTTCTGAGCGTCACTCAAGGCACGCTCAGCATCAGCAGTTCTCTTACGAGCATTTGCACCTTCAGCTATATCTTTACGGGCTATAGCAAGAATGGACTCCTGATGCTCCTGCAGTTGCAGGACGGACTCCAGCTGATTGGTTAGCAACAAGTGAGTAGCAGCAGTTGATTCTCTGAGTTGTTCAGAACGGAGATCGTTTAAATGAGGTTTCAACTCAGGGATAGCACAACCCTGCAACAGCAAAATATTATGATTAAATATTGCAAGATTACATAAATAAATTACAAGTACAGGCATACAGATGATTTAATCGTTAATACCTGAAGAGCAGTTGCAAAACCTTTGCTCTTAGTAGCAGGATAATCAATGAGTGCCTGCAACGTACTAACATGAGCAGGAACTTGTGGCACTTGCACATTTGATAATGTGACAGCAGGCTTGCCAGTGTTGGGAGGAGGAGAACGATAAGAGGCATCGTCTTCCGTCCTCTGTTCAAACTCAGATTCATTAAAGGGAGTGAAGTTGTAGTCTGGAGTTTTTAGTGTTTTATCTCCTTCACTCTCACGGTTTTCCTCCGACACCCATTAACCGCCCTCAGTAGCCTTCCCTTGGCTATCATCAGATTCTGCTAAAATCACTAACAAGAACAAATTAGCATTATGAACAAACATAACAGTTATAAGCAAAAACATGTGCATTATCAAGAAAGAGCAGAATGGACATACTTCTTCTGTGTTTCTGCTTTTGGCCCCCCTCTGTACTTTTCACCCTCTTAGAGCCTATGCTCTTCTTCCTTGTCTTTTGGGTTGGAGGGGGGTGGGGTTTATTTCACCCGTGATATCAACTGAAACAGATGTCTGCTGCTCGGCAGTGGTGGTGTCATCCGCTGTCCGCTCAGTGTCTGTCTGTTCAGACCCAGATTCACTGTCCGAGCTGCTAACAACGATTTCTTCCCCCTTTTCAGCAGCAGCAGCAGCATCAGCAGCAGCTTTAGCCTCAGTTGCAGCTCTCTCCGCCTCTAGCTCTTCAGCCGTTTTGTCACAAGTAGTAACCTCCACTTCATCATCAAGATCAACGGATAAAAGAACAGAACGAACCTGCATCACGGAGTTTGCTGCAAAAATTAAATATGAACAGCAATATAAGCAAACATGACAAGCAGAAGAAACGCATTTATATATATAATAGGATGATCATATCACATCCTACCCTGGTTTTTCTCACGAAGTACTGGCATAGAAGTGCTCGGCCATTCTTGACTCACTTTGCACAGCACAAGAATTCCCTCATACCTCTCGTATGATCAGGGCGGAAGGCGGAGCTCTTTCAAGTTATTTACTATTAGCTGCTCTGTGGCATAAATCTTAACACCATTTCCTACACCAGCATCAATAGCACCCCATTCCCGGACAACGGAGTACTCCTCCGGAATAACAGTCTCATCAACAAAGAAAAATGGACTTTTCCAGTCCTTCAAATTTGAAACTCTATTTGTACCAACAAAATGAGTATTTCGCTTACTATCAATAGTAAGCCAGCAGTCACTAATTGTGCGAATTCTAAACAAGGAGATAAAAACTTTAATGCGAGGCTTTATATTAATAGCATTGCAGTACATTTCAAAAAGGATGATTTTTTGAAGGCCATGGGGATGCATCTGACTAAGACAGGCCTTATAATATCTAAGAAGACGAAGAAGAAAGTTAGTAAGAGGAACACGGAGGTTGCCGTGGGTAATTTGTAAAGCGTATAAAGTAATTTTTCCGTCAGGAGGGATGTCAGCAGTTTGTTTGTTGGTGGGAAGAACAGGGTTGTATTGATTAAGATGGCGGAAGGCAATCTTTAAACCATCTAAGTATTCACTTGTCAATGATGAAGCCATCGTGCTAACTTCTGGAATGTCAGCGGTATTTGACGAAGAAGGCTTTGCGTGTTCTTGGCCAGTACTTGGAGTAGAAGCCATGATAATACAGTAAAAAGATATCAACAAGAAGAAAATAGCAGAAGGATGAAGTATAACTGACCTTGGAAAGATGCTAAACCTTAAAAAGTTGAAAATTGAAGAATGCGATGAAGATTTGGGGAGAAATATGCTTTTCAGATCTTGGCAAAGGTAAAAAAGTGAAGGTAAAAGGGTTATGACGGTTTATATAGGAGTTCATCGATGCAATTTTTATGGCCACGATTGAGACACGTGTACGGGCGAGTTTAAACGTGGAGTACAAAATAACACTTTTTACAGCTGGAGGCGAGTGGAGGATCTCAACCGTGCAAAATTAATCATAACAGCGTCAGTAAAATTCGTCCACATTTAATGCCTGTAATGTTTTCCCCGATGCAAATGGGCAATGAGCAGGCTAGTTTGGCATGCGTTATCAAAAGTTTAATAACTGGGGGGACTTAATGGTGTATCCTATCGTATACACGCATAAAAGGCATAATGGTTGCATAAAAATAGCATCAGGAATACTGGAAACAACAGTTTTGTGGAGTTATCCGTCCAGCGTTCTCCGCTGTACAGGCTGCTCCGTCATGCGTAAGCCCTGAAGGCAGCCTAGCGCGTAAGCCCTGGTCGGAGAACGCCACCTTCAGCGTAAATTTCGGATCACAAGTAACAGAACGTATCAACATCTGACACGTGTCCCCGAGCAATCTGGTGGATCTGACACTATAAATAGACCCCTTGGGTCGTCATTTTACACAGTTCAGATATTCTGACAACTTTGAGAGCTGAGACTTCACTTCTCTCTCTCTCCCCCTCTATTTTCTCTCACTAGAAGTCATCCGGCTAGCACCTTTACGCTCTACGGACGACAGATTGATTAAGCCACCCCACAAGTTTCTATACTTGTGAACCGGGTCTGCAGGGATTATTTCCCGAGGGTAAACATCAATCGGCAACACTCCGCCCTCCTAAAGCCAGATTACTTCTAGTATTGTGTTGACATACTAAGCCTTACCTTATAAGGAAATAGGTGTTAACAATATGTTTGTAAAAACAACGACAAGTTTTTTAGTCGAAATCTGTAATTCAACGGGTTATTAAACTAAATGACATCATTATTTACGTTCATTTGATATCTAAACTTATCATTAAACTGTTTCCTTTAAATAAACACGTGGTTTCACGGGTCATTTCACTAGTATTTTTATATTTTGTATATGGGTTTATTTGTATTTTTGTATTTTGTATTTTGTATTTTGGTTTATTTGTATTTTTATATTTTGTATTTTGTATTTGGGACTAATACCCTAAACCTAAATTGGTTCAACCCATCATCATCACAAAAACACCATGTCTGAAAACAACTTGATCAAACCAAACAGAGTAATAACTGATAAAGATAAAGATGAAGATGATGATGTAGTTTGCTTGGGTGAATTCTTTATTGATGACAAGTATACATATCTCTCTCTATACATATATCTATCTGTGTTATACGTATTCAATTAAAGTACTACTAAAAGGCAATTGATTTGATATTTTATTTCTATTTTTATTATGTTTTACGCAGTTATGAGCTCACTACTTTCACATTTGGGTCTAATGTTCTTCAGCTTCTTTGTCTACAATCAGCTTCAAGTAAGTTTTGCGTTTATTGTGCTTTTAGGGTTTTCCAAAAAAAAAAAAAAATTGTGCTTTTAGGGTTTTAGATTGTAGTAAATTTTTTTTTTTTTTTTTTATGAATGTTGGGGAATAAAGTTTAGTTATTTGTAATTAAGTTTCATAATTTGTGATATGCATGATTCTAATTGATAAAATAGGTTATAATTGTGCCCAAATTTCCATGCTTTTTCGTTTTGATGAATCTTGTGATAACTGAGTGTCAAATGTTGTGAGCTAGTGTTATTTTATAAGACAATGAACAAATTTTGTGAAAATGGTGAAAAATTGCTTAAACACTTCACTTTAGCTCCTGTCAAATTTATGGTGATCTGTCAAGTGTACTCATAAAAATGTTGAATTGTGAATGGCATGATCATCTTTCATCTTCAGTGACATTTTATATGTTTTTAGGTCATATAGTCTTTTACTCCGTATTTACTAAAAGATTCGATCTTTTTCTCCATTTAAACAGATCATTTTTAGATCATCATTGAAATTAGACCTCACGTTTTCAAACGAATTATTATCAGTTTGTATATTTCTTTACTCTAGTAGCTGTATTCCCTGCATGTTCTTTGTTGTCAATTTCCTAATCCTGTTTAAGCTCTTATTCAGATGAAGTCTAATTAGTATATTTTGTCTCACAGCTGATTTTGATTTGACGGGGCAGTTGGTATGGCCTGGTGCGAGACTGTTAAATGAATACCTTTCAAATAACGCCGAGCTTCTACAAGGATGTTCTGCTGTTGAATTAGGATCTGGTGTAGGTTAGTTTATATTCCAAAACTACATTGTATCTCTTACTGTATGCAATATAGTTGGTCCCGCAATTCTTGTAGTTTGTTTTCATATTAAACACTGAATTGTTTATGAAAAAGGCAAAAAAGGGTCCCTTTGTGTTCTTGATTTTTAGTTAGTAAAATTCTAACAGTATGCAATGAATGTTGGTCTATATGTAGGCATTACTGGTATACTTTGCAGCAGATATTGTCGTGAAGTTGTGCTTACAGACCATAATGACGAAGTCCTCAAGGCACGATTGCAAGATTTCGTTCTTCTGCATGTTTAAACGTATGGTACGTCTTATAATATCCTGGTTGTAACAATTTGCATAAATTTTCCATTTCAGATCTTGAAGAAAAACATCGAGCTTCATGAATCTTCTGAGGATCCTAATTCTTGTGCTGGTAAGATTACTATTTTGGATAAATTTTGTTACTTGCTAACTAATATTGATATTGTCGTCAACAGCGTTAAGTGCGGAGAAATTGGAATGGGGAAACTGTGATCACCTCAACCGAATTTTAGAAAACCATCCGCAAGGATTCGATCTGGTGCTTGGAGCTGATATCTATATCCGACACAATTTGATTCGATTACTTATTTATTTTCCTAAAATTGCTGTAAAATAATATATTAATAACTGCATTTTTTGAAGAACGGAAATTATCCTTGACAGTTTGTACGCTTTCAGCAAAATAGCGTTCCTCCACTGTTCGACACTGTCAAACAGCTTCTATGTCTACGCGAGAAAGAGCATTGCAAATTCATATTGGCTTACGTCTCACGTTCGAAAATGTAAAGTGCATGTATTTCTAGACTTCTAGTGCACTTTTATTTTTGTATATATGAACTTTCATACCTTAGCACGTGATATAACAATAATCATAGTCATTAAAGATGAAATTACACACTCTGTTCTTTTAACTATGCTAAATTAAGAAATTGTACCATGGAACTATTGTTAATCTAAAGAGCGTAATTAAGCGCATTTAAAGACTATTACTTTGTATTATACTTGACTATTTATATTGCAATAATGTTTGTAACAAAGGCCCAAACACCCTAATAGTTTCTTGATGCGTCTTTTTGTAGGATGGATGTGATGGTTACGAAAGAAGCTATTCAGCATGGGCTGCAGATCCGAGAAGTTGATGGGACTCGATCAGTGATTGCAAATCTTGAGGGAGTTATATATGAGATCACGCTCTAGAAGCTGTACACACCCAAAACACCATCATCATCATTTACACCATATATTCTCCTATATCGGCTCTTTTTCATGCCAGAGTCATTTTTCATATTTGCTAATTTGTTGTTTTTAGAACTAGCCAGGCAATTAGGGATGAGTTTTGTTTGGTGTGTTGATCTGTAGTGATTCAACAGAACATTGTAATTCACTGTGTCTAGTCTCGGATTAAGAATATCAACGGCCAGCCATCTTTGATTGTTTTTTTTTTTATGTTGTAAATTTTATTAGTCATATCAATTTCATCTTATGATCGAATGGCCTCGTGGCCCAGTTGTTCAATCCCAGGACCTTGAGTATTGGGCACGGTTGAGGTCAAGGTTCAATCCTGACTTTTTAAAAAAGTCTGTGAGGGAGGTTTTACCGACTCGTACGCAGGAATTCGACCTGATCGACATGCCCGTACAGATTGATGGATTGGGTCGGGTCCCTGTTTTCGGTTCAAGTTCCCGCCCGGAAACGCTTGTGTGCGTGAAAAATGATCGGGTGGATGGTGTCTATCCCTGTCAATAAATTTCTTATATTAAGAGGAAGCATAAAACAAAAGAACATAGACGTCTCAGCCACATGTGCGAAATGTGCAGTCGAACAGGCCACACGTTTTTAAGGGACCCAAAATTTTAAAATCCCATATTATAATACATTGAGTTATATTATTTATAAATCAAATCACGAAAATTCATTTATCAGACAGTTTAATCGCACATTAACTTCTTTTCCAGGGGCGGAACATACTGTATCACAAGGGGGTATCCGCCCCACATGGATTTAACGGGAAAAAAAAAGAATTTTACACTAATTTTTTATTTTATTTTTACCAAAAAATAAGGTTTTTTTTAGTATTTACCCTTGCTAACAATGAAAAATTTATTAAATTTTTACACTCGCCATTTCTGTATCCGGGTTCAAGTTCTGTCACTCTTCTTTTCTATTCATAAAATTTTAGTACCACATATCTTTTTATATGTATTACTATAAATTAACACGTTTATAAAAGTCCATTTTTTTATATCTCGAACAGGGCCTATGAAAACAGTGAGACGGCGTTGCAAAAGAAACCTTTGTTTTGCCGTTCCTAGACAGCGTGAACTCCTGTTTCCATCGGACAAACGACACCGGGATAACGTAAACTTCCGAGGCAACAAAGTTATCAAGTTATAACAATTTAGATTCAGATGAAGCTGAGAACGGTATGACTGTATGTTAACAAAGACAAATATATTAACTAATACACTTCTATTAATGCAAAGCTGTTAACTCTAGACACTATATACATATAACATTATCCTAATAAAACTACAGCTATAGGTTGCCAAATGGCGGTTTGAAGAACCTGGCCCCTGGGTAACAGGTCCTCGAGGTCGATCAAAACAGTCAATTCATGCATAGTTTGGGTCAGGTCAACTCAAAACGCTATTTGCCAAACATTGTATACTTTTTACTAAAAAACAAACATTATAGTATAAGTATATCTTAATCTTAATAGTATTTATTCTCTAAGAAAATAACTTAGGAGATTTTATGGCGGCATCAACCTATTCGTGAGTAAAAGGTTCAGAATTTTTACCAACACTACAAAGTGTTTAAGCAGAATGATGGTATATGTTAAACACCCAAGAAAAGAAAAAAAAGAAAACAAAACGTGTCCTAAATAATTTAAAAGAATAGTCGCATTGAAGGAGTCATAGAGAAAGTAACATAACCAATTGGAATATGAAGACTACGTAATAACTGAACCATACATCTGTCACAGTGAGATTAGTCTCATTCGGGCCAAGTATTCGGTGAAGTTATTTTACGAATATCCGACTCTTACGGAGCAGTCTTGGTTGATTTCTATAAAAATAACACATGGTTTGATGTCGCTAATCTACACCTTTTGTAACTAAAGGGCTTATAGTGTGACAACCCGAAAATTTCCGACCAAATTTAAACTTTATCTTTATATTATTCCGACACGATAAGCAAAGTTTGTTAAGTTTAAATCACAAGAATTGTAAATTTTGTTCATACATTCATTTAACCTTGACCAGACCTTTGTAGTGACCCGAACTTTTCCATGTTTTTATATATTAAATGAAATTATATTTACATGATTAAATGTTTTCAACATGTTAAGCAATCAAACTTGTTAAGACTTGATTAATTGAAATAGGTTTCATATAGACAATTGACCACCCAAGTTGACCGGCGATTCACGAACGTTAAAACTTGTAAAAACTATATGATGACATATATATGGATATATATATAGTTAACATGATATTATGATAAGTAAACATATCATTAAGTATATTAACAATGAACTACATATGTAAAAACAAGACTACTAACTTAATGATTTTGAAACGAGACATATATGTAACGATTATCGTTGTAACGACATTTAATGTATATATATCATATTAAGATATATTAATACATCATGATATCATGATAATGTAATAATTTAACATCTCATTTGATTTAATAAACAATGGGTTAACAACATTTAACAAGATCGTTAACCTAAAGGTTTCAAAACAACACTTACATGTAACGACTAACGATGACTTAACGACTCAGTTAAAATGTATATACATGTAGTGTTTTAATATGTATTCATACACTTTTGAAAGACTTCAATACACTTATAAAAATACTTCTACTTAACAAAAATGCTTACAATTACATCCTCATTCAGTTTCATCAACAATTCTAGTCGTATGCACCCGTATTCGTACTCGTACAATACACAGCTTTTAGATGCATGTACTATTGGTATATACACTCCAATGATCAGCTCTTAGCAGCCCATGTGAGTCACCTAACACATGTGGGAACCATCATTTGGCAACTAGCATGAAATATCTCATAAAATTACAAAAATATGAGTAATCATTCATGACTTATTTACATGAAAACAAAATTACATATCCTTTATATCTAATCCATACACCAACGACCAAAAACACCTACAAACACTTTCATTCTTCAATTTTCTTCATCTAATTAATCTCTCTCAAGTTCTATCTTCAAGTTCTAAGTGTTCTTCATAAATTCTACAAGTTCTAGTTTCATAAAATCAAGAATACTTCCAAGTTTGCTAGCTTACTTCCAATCTTGTAGAGTGATCATTCAACCTCAAGAAATCTTTATTATTTACAGTAAGATATCTTTCTAATACAAGGTAATACTCATATTCAAACTTTGATTCAATTTCTATAACTATAACAATCTTATTTCGAGTGGAAATCTTACTTGAACTTGTTTTCGTGTCATGATTCTGCTTCAAGAACTTTCAAGCCATCCAAGGATCCTTTGAAGTTAGATCCATTTTTCTCATTTCCAGTAGCTTTATCCAGAAAACTTGAGGTAGTAATGATGTTCATAACATCATTCGATTCATACATATAAAGCTATCTTATTCGAAGTTTTAAACTTGTAATCACTAGAACATAGTTTAGTTAATTCTAAACTTGTTCACAAACAAAAGTTAATCCTTCTAACTTGACTTTTAAAATCAACTAAACACATGTTCTATATCTATATGATATGCTAACTTAATGATTTAAAACCTGAAAACACGAAGAACACTGTAAAACCGGACATACGCCGTCGTAGTAACATAGCGGGCTGTTTTGGGTTAGTTAATTAAAAACTATGATAAACTTTGATTTAAAAGTTGTTCTTCTGGGAAAATGATTTTTCTTATGAACATGAAACTATATCCAAAAATCATGGTTAAACTCAAAGTGGAAGTATGTTTTCTAAAATGGTCATCTAGACGTCGTTCTTTCGACTGAAATGACTACCTTTACAAAAAAGACTTGTAACTTATATTTCTGACTATAAACCTATACTTTTTCTGTTTAGATTCATAAAATAGAGTTCAATATGAAACCATAGAAATTTGATTCACTCAAAACGGATTTAAAATGAAGAAGTTATGGGTAAAACAAGATTGGATAATTTTTCTTGTTGTAGCAACGTGAAAATTGGTAACAAATCTATATTAATCATATCCTAGCTAACTTATATTATATTATACATGTGTTCTAATATATTATGTAATCTTGGAATACCATAGACACGTATGCAAATGTTTTGACATATCATATCGACCCATGTGTATATATTATTTGGAACAACCATAGACACTCTATATGCAGTAATGTGGGAGTTAGCTATACAGGGTTGAGGTTGATTCCAAAAATATATATACTTTGAGTTGTGATCTAGCCTGAGACGTGTATACACTGGGTCGTGGATTTATTCAAGATAATATATATCAATTTATTTCTGTACATCTAACTGTGGACAACTAGTTGTAGGTTACTAACAAGGACAGCTGACTTAATAAACTTAAAACATCAAAATGTATTAAAAGTGTTGTAAATATATTTTGAACATACTTTGATATATATGTACATATTTGTTATAGGTTCGTGAATCGACCAGTGGCCAAGTCTTACTTCCCGACGAAGTAAAAATCTGTGAAAGTGAGTTATAGTCCCACTTTTAAAATCTAATATTTTTGGGATGAGAATACATGCAGGTTTTATAAATGATTTACAAAATAGACACAAGTACGTGAAACTACATTCTATGATTGAATTATCGAAATCGAATATGCCCCTTTTTATTGAGTCTGGTAATCTAAGAATTAGGGAACAGACACCCTAATTGACGCGAATCCTAAAGATAGATCTATTGGGCCTAACAAACCTCATCCAAAGTACCGGATGCTTTAGTACTTCGAAATTTATATCATATCCGAAGGGTATTCCGGAATGATGGGGATATTCTTATATATGCATCTTGTTAATGTCGGTTACCAGGTGTTCACCATATGAATGATTTTTATCTCTATGTATGGGATGTATATTGAAATATGAAATCTTGTGGTCTATTGTTACGATTTGATATATATAGGTTAAACCTATAACTCACCAACATTTTTGTTGACGTTTTAAGCATGTTTATTCTCAGGTGATTATTAAGAGCTTCCGCTGTCGCATACTTAAATAAGGACAAGATTTGGAGTCCATGCTTGTATGATATTGTGTAAAAACTGCATTCAAGAAACTTATTTCGTTGTAACATATTTGTATTGTAAACCATTATGTAATAGTCGTGTGTAAACAGGAAATTTTAGATTATTATTATTTGATAATCTACGTAAAGCTTTTTAAAACCTTTATTGATGAAATAAAGGTTATGGTTTGTTTAAAAATGAATGCAGTCTTTGAAAAACGTCTCATATAGAGGTCAAAACCTCGCAACGAAATCAATTAATATGGAACATTTTTAATCAATAAGAACGGGACATTTCAACCTTGACGATTCACGAACCATTATAATTGGATAAGAATATATACGTGTATATATGTGTATATATATTATAACTTGAAAACATAAAAAAGGTATTAGGTATAATACTTTACATGATCGTATTTACCGACGGAATTAAAAGATGATACCAAATTTGAGTTATCAGATTCATTATGATATGATTTGCGTGTCTCTGTTGAGAGGTCCATTTTGATTTAAGAAATCTTTCCATTTTAACAATATTCGGAATATGATAAAGTGATTTACGAGTAAGAACAAATGTTTCTATTATCTAGAATTAGACAAATGTTAGTGGAAGACTAAATTACATAATAATCTTTTGATTTAGTTTCAAATATACGAAAACGCTTTACAATATAATAGAACTCGATTATTTAAGATGTCTTTGATTAAATAACGTGAGATGGAATATTGGTTGTTATATATGTAGAGTAATATACAAAATAATTAAGATGTTATTAAAATAATATATATAAATATATATGAATCCTATACACAATTAATATAATAAGTATGTTGTAATAAATCTATACACATAAATATATAGGAATTCTATGTATAAGTATTATTATATGTAATAATTCAATTATATATTGTATAATTAGTAAACATTACATAAGTAATAAATTGTAAAATTAATATATTAAATGTAATTACAAGTTTAATTATAGTTGTTATATCATTAGTATTAATATTAATATTAATAATATCAGTACTATTAATATTATTAAAATTATAATATGAAATTTGATGCATTTAATTTGTTATAGTATTATTATTATTAATATCATGGTTAATATCATTATAACTAGTAGTAAAATTATAATTTTAGATATTATGATTAATATTTGTATTATTATTAGATTATTAGATATTCTTATTACCATTACCATTAAGAATCATTATTATAAAAGTAATACAATTTATTTTGATTATCATTAGTAATATCATTTTTAATATTATTATAAGTAGTGTTATTAGTAGTATTAGTTATTAGTTATAATATTATTGATATCATTTTTTATTATGATTATTTATCAATATTATTATTATTATTATTATTAATATCATTAGTTACATTTATTAGGAAATAATCCAATCTATTATTATTATCATTTTTATGATTAATATTATCATTATTTATAATTATTATTAAATAATTATTATTATTATTACTAATATATTTATTAATTATTAATATTGAATATATAAATTATATAAACTTGGGCATCGTACAATTTTGTTATCTGTAACCATCGATCTGTAGCTAATTTTGTTCCTGTCTTTGATTTGATTATAAGTCGAAATCAACTTTTATAATAGATACAAAATCAATTTGAGTTCACTATTAGCTTTTATTTTTTTATTTTTTTCTGTTTATGATTGATAAAACTGTCGAATTCAATTATATATAAATTCATTTCAGTTGATGATTGATACTATACGATATTACACCATCAATTAACAACTTCAATCATTTTTTTTACAGCCTTTCAATTTTTGAATTAAAACAGAAATATTGGAGAACATTCAGTTCCGTCCCCTGTTCTTGTTCATCTTTTCGAAAAGTTTGATTTCAAAACATATTACAAAATGTAATAATGAGGTTTTATTAGGAATATTTTACTCTAACTATCTGGGAAATTTTACGTTCCAATTCTTATTATCAAGCTTTAATTTCTGAGTCAAACCTTATTTCTAAAAAGTCAAAGATTTTGTTCAAGAAGAAATTAGAAATTTTTTTGATGTTTTGAATTAAATTGAGGATACAGAAAGATTACATGAACGATTTGGGACCTTTTTCATGTTATAATATATGTCTAAAACAGTTGAAAAATCGAAATTGATGTTTGAGTCAAAGTGAGTTCTTCGCGATATTTTTTTGCTGCTGCTTATTTTTTTTATTATTTCTGTCGAGCAAGATTACAAGCTGGGTGTTCTGTTTAAAATCCAAGATTTAAAAATAATCAATGAAAACGTTTTTATGATTGTTAAATGGCAACTGGTCGACTTGTTTTTAAGAAGAAGAAGATGACATAAGAAACAAATTATACAGGTTAAATATTGTTACATTCGGTATAAATTCAGAAAAAGGGCAACAGCCCAAACGGTTTAAGGAGTATGTAATGAGCGAGAGGTCTCGGGTTCGAGCCTGGCGGGTGGCAACTCTTTTTAGACAGAACTTTTAAAGGGTATATACAAAAAAAAAATTCTTCTTATTTCTATTAATTATTATTATTATTATTATGATTATTATTATTATGGTTATTACTATGATTATTATTATTATTGCTGTTATCATTAGTTGTTATTATAAGTATTATATAACAATTATTAGTATTATTATTATTAGGGATTATAGCCAAAATGCCCATTCCCAAACAAATTCTTGCGCTGGAGCCCAAAAAAAAAAAAAATTTGCCAGGTTGCCCTCGCAAGACGCAAGAAGACTTGCGTCTTACCCTCGCAAGGCGCAAGCTTGCGTCCTTGCGCCTTGCGAGCTTGCGACCTTATCTGATCAGATGTTGGATTTTCAGATAAGATTTCGTCAGATTTCCTAGATTTTTGTCGGATAATATTTTGTCCCTATATTTAGATTGACCCTGAGACTTTGAAATCACAGTCTCATAACAATTTCAAAAGTTTTCAATGCAGAGCTTATACCCACGTTAAGGTACTATTTTAACCATTTTTTCACTAATTTTTGTAATTATGAATTGTGTTAATGATGATAAATTTGTTGTTAATATATGTTGTGGGGGTTATTTTGAGTACATTAACAACATACCCATATATATGACACGAGATTGTTTTAGAATTCGGTTAAGACTCCCAATTGCGCCCGTAAAACCAATGAATCGGAGAATATTGTTAAAAATGTTCTTAAAAAGATTGAATTCCCACCCAATGCAGCTGTTTCAATGAGATACGTTTTTAATAATCATGTTTTTGATATTACTGATGATGATGAAGACTTTCAAGAGTTTTTACAATATGCAATTGTAAATGCTCCTATTGATATTTATATTGTCGATAGAGTAATAATGCATCAGCCACAACGAAATCCAGAAACAAAATACTCGACAAACCAGCTACTACTACAACAAAACCAAGAAACCACCAAAACACCAAAACACCAACCACAACAATTGTTACTACAGCATGATACCGAAGAAGACCTCGCAAGTAACAATTTCGAAGTGGAAGAACCTGAATTGCCACTTCCAAACACAGAAGAGTTTGATTTGCATAACTATGGTCTTGAAAACGTATGTAAAATTAAAGAATTAAACCACCCGTTTGAGGTACCCTTGGTCGAAGATAGTGATTCAGATGGAGGAAAAGACGGAGACGCAGAATTCCAATATGAAGAAGAAAAGCAAGATCCGTTCTGGAATATGCCAACTCTTTTGAGTCAGCATGAGGAAGAGCGCGAACATACGACTGAAATACCAACCACGTATAGGGTGTCATATTTAATAAAAGTTCGTCAAACTTTCCTGAACAAAGAAGAGTTTATAAACACCCTATTTACAAAATGTCTTGAAGAAAACTTCCAAATAAAGCCTGTAAAGTCAGACAAATCTCGGTACACCGCTAAATGTGTGTTGCCAAATTGTGAGTGGAAATGTAGTGCTTACAGAATACGATTCACTGAAAACTTTATGGTAAAGAAACTGCATGATGTACACACATGCTCACGCACACTAATTATGGGAAACAATAAACGTGCAACAAAAATGGTGTTGGGTAGTATGCTTGTGGATTCATTTAAATCTGCAAACCGGGAATATAAAGCAAACGATATACGTGCGGATATAGGCAACCGATTCGGTGTCAGCATATCTTACAATCAAGCATGGAGGGCCAAATGTCATACATTACAGATGCTTCGTGGGAGTAGTGAGGAGTCGTACCAAATGCTTCCTATTTACCTATATAACATTAAGATTCACAACCCCGGAAGCGTAACGAATTTGATGACAGACAAAGAAAATAGATTTCTGATGTGTTATTATTCCCTTGGCGTAGTTATAAGTATCACTATTACCATTTGTTTGCGTCCTTGCGTTCCTTGCGTATCTATTAAAAAATATTTGTTTTAACATTGTTCATTCCTGCAGGTTCGATCATTTATTCAACATTGTCGCCCGATAATCATCGTCGATGGAGCGCATTTGAAGGCAGGATATTTGGGTACAAATTTAGTTGCTGTTGCGATGGACGACAATAATGGAATTTTGCCATTGGCTTATGGAATTGCTGGCGGCGAGACAAACGACTCTTTGGATTGGTTTTTGGGCAACCTACGAGACCATTTAATGACTTATGGAATGGGTGATCGTATGTCAGAGCTTACTTTTATTTCTGATCGAGGTTTGCCAATAGCACATGGTGTTTCAATCGTGTTCCCCGAAGCGTTTCACTGTTTATGCGCTCGTCATTTGTTTGCAAACATTAAAAGTAAATCCAACAAATTCAAATATTTTGAATGGCATTATTGGATAATGGTCAAAGCTTATCGTGCGTCGGATTTTGAGGATCATCTTAATGTATTTCGAAGAAGATTGAAAGCGTCTTACAAAATTTTAAGTGATGTTGGGTTCCACAAATGGTCTAGAAGTAGAGCTGAACGTGTTAGGTATTCATACCTTACTAGCAACAGTGTAGAGTCTGTTAATGCACTATCCGTACATGCTCGAAAACTACCTGTTTGCATGTTATTGGAATTTTTTCGCGCTTCAGTACAAGATTGGTATTTCAAACATCGCAACCAATCGGTTAGTCTTACTTCAACTGTTACTCCATATGCTGAACATAAACTAGCCAAGAGGACGAAAAAGTCAAGAAGAAGGCAAGCAATTCCATCGATAAACAATCTAGTAGAAGTGCGCGATGGACGAAAAAATGGCCTCGTTAATCTAGCAGATAAAGTTTGTTCATGTGGGCAGTGGCAGGGATCAGGCATACCTTGCGGACATGTTATTGCAGCAGCACAACTCTTTGGAGTGGCTGATGTTACTCAATTTGTATCTCATTGGTTCACGATAGAAACTTATATAAATATGTATATGGAACACATCCTTCCTTTGCCCATCGGTCTGAATGGTCGGATCCGGGGCCCAACGTCTTACCAATTGTAAACCCTCCCATTAAGCCGAAAAGAGCTCCCGGACGCCCAAAATCAACAAAACGTCATCCGTAAACGGGTGAAGACACTGAAAAAACAGTAAGAACATGTACTTGTTGCAAAGAAGCAGGTCATAGTAGGGATAAGTGCAGATCTTTAGTTGATCGAACTGGTGAACCAACCACAAAAAGGGTAGTAAAAACATCGGCCTCAACTTCAAAGTCAAAGAAGGGTAAGGAGAAACTCACTGACAAAGAAGCGTTTCATGCTTATCAGTCTCAGTTTTATACAACGTGCAATCTAGCGAGCGATAATTAGTAAACCAATATCCAAGTGTCTGTTTATTTTGCTATTGTATGTTTTTTATGTCATATCGATCGTTGTAATAAATGCTCGAAGTTTATATAATGTGTGATAATCTACAATATGGTTTAGCTAGAAAATACGCAAAGACGCAATACACACTTTGCGTACCCAAAACAATACGCAAGGTCGCAAGATAGATCTTGCGACCACATTGTCCCAACACGCAAGGTCGCAATATAGACCTTGCGACCACATTGAACCATACGCAAGGTCGCAAATCTATCCTTGCGCCCATTCCAGACTATTAATTATACAAAAAATTACAAACTTTTAATTACACAACTTAATTAATTAATTAGTATTTAAACAGTAACAATCATACAACCTGTGCAGCCTTTGGAGCATCCTTTTGAGCATCCTTTGTCTGCTCTTTTTCCTTTGGTGGTAGCGGTAGTGTATCAAAACGTGCACGGAAGAACGTCCTTGCCATTCTGTTCCTATATTTCTGTGCAACCTTTTTTGGATCTCCAATGTCATCACGCCCCTCCCATGCAAACACCAGTCTCTCCATATGGATGCACACCCAAACACCACAGTCACCGGTTTCACCTGTCTGCACTGGCACATTACGACCAGTTTCAATCATCATCTCCATACTCTCATTGTTTTGGTAGTAATCTTCAAGCTGTGATTCTGGCGTCTTGTTATAGTAGTCAATCGCGTGCAAGTAGACGGGCAAGTTTTCACACAACATTGTGACAACATGTTGTAGCTGTTCACTTGCAAGACCGGGTAAACTGTCGTACACATAAACTTTCATTTCTTCTAAATTTAATGATAGCAGCAAGAAATGTTCTAGGTATCTAAAGTGTACCGGGATCAAGATCTGAAACAGAAAGGACGTTTAGTCACAAATCCATCCATACGCAAGGACGCAAAATGTACCTTGCGTCCACAATCACGAAGACGCAAGGATGCAAGATGTACCTTGCGTCTAAGCACATTACCAGATGCAAGGACGCAAGATGTACCTTTCGTCTAACCACCTTACAAGATGCAAGGACGCAAGATGTACCTTGCGCCTGTTCCAGATTACAGAAAAAATAGTTCTGATCTCTAATTAATAAACAACACCAGATTGAAATTATAAACATTTTAAGAATGTAAGTACCTGATCACAGGAAGACCAAGCTGGATACATTTCATCACTACCATCCCCAAGAGAAATTATATACGTGTAATTTGGTTCCCTAAAGGCAGCGATTCCCTCATTTTCTTGGAAATTAGGATCTTTGGCCTTGGCCTGCTTCAACTTCTCCTCCTTTTGCTTCAACTTCTCTTCCTTCTCCTTCTGACTTAATCCCCAAAATTCTTTAAAATTTTCAAGCTGTGCCAGGAATCCTGATGGTATAATCGTCCATTGAGAACTTGCTTTAACCACCTAATGTGAAAACTCAGGAGTGTTAAACATCTGGCTTGCTCTGGGGAGAAATCTCTGACGATATCTCAAAAGAAATGTTGCCCAGCCATCAATGTGCTAAAAATTAAGAAGACAGGTTAAGATATTAACACAAATTAATTCATGAGATAAACACAAAATTAAGAAGATTACTCACCAAGTTCTCTAAATACCCAGCCTCTCCTAACCCTAGCAAGCGAATCCAAAACTCCGTACCAAGATAAATGAACTGATCACTTTGAAAGATGAACATGCAACGGGTCTCTTGCTTGCTCTGTATAATACTCATGGGATCTTTTGCAGGGGGTGCATGCTTTCTCTGATCTCTCCAGGTTCCAGTTGGTGGTGATTTAAGACAACCTTCATCATTTATAAGTCTGTCGATCATGGCCCAGATTTCTTCTTCACTAGCCCTGTCCATTTCCTTCCTTTTTCTCTTATAACCCACCTTCACAGGTGGCTTACCACTTACATTCTTTGGTCCTTCTGTTTCACCAGGTGCAACATTATCAACTACCATAACATCAGGTTGTCCATCAACAGCTTTCTGATCAACCAATTCCTCATCAACACCTTGCTCTTCTGTATCAAGGTTGACAACATTCATGTTGTCCACTTTCTCAATGACATGTCTGGTCAACTGTGCAAAACAGAAAAGCTGGTTAAGGAAAACACAGACGCAAGGACGCAAGATGACCTTGCAAAAACAAGACGCAAAGACGCAAGAATAACCTTGCGTCCACATAGCGCAAGGACGCAAGGTTGTGTCTTGCGTCCACATCAGTGCATCAGGAACAACAAATATTAATGAATTTTTTTGAAAAAAAAACACTATTATAATATTATAATGCAACAATTTACCTTCTCAATTGGTTTTCTATTTCTATATCCAGGTGAAGTAAAAGGGGACATTAATGCACGCGTGGGCCGTCTTTCTCTTATTCCACGTCGTATTTGCATCGGAGAAGGGTTGACAATCTCATTGTCAGAGAGAGATTTATGATAATACGTATCGTCCTAAGCAAATAATAAATAAAAAACAAAAAATATATAAATTCAGATGAGAACAAATATTCAAAAACAAAAAATAATTAATAAATTCAAAATAAAAATGGCAATAAAAATATACCGGATACTCTTGCTCTGAAAAAGGGTTTTCTTCGTATTCTGACAATTTCCTTTTACATTCGGTTAATTCGTTTTCAACTTTTTCCATCCGCTCTTTAAATTCTTTTTCACTTTTGTCCACCCGCTCTGTCAACAACGCTACCAAACAATGTAATTCTTGTACCTCGGTATTTTGATGTGTTGGTGTCTGTGTCTGCTCTACAGTTTCTGGTACGACTTCGGCTTTATCTTGCTGGATCTCCTCCTCTTCAACTAATGTTCCAAGAAATAACGCGTCACTATCAATCTACCATTGACACTCCTTCTCTGTATCAGTGGGGAAGAGACCACGTAGAGGTTTCTTGTTCTTGGGACAATCATCCTGCATAATTAAACACGACTTTATATGCAAGATTACAAAAAATACTTGGGACTATTCTGGTCAACTAGCCGCAAGGACGCAAATCTAGGTTGCGTCTCCTATGTAGCACGTATGCAAAGACGCAAGTACAACCTTGCGTACAATCTTAAGAGACACGCAAGAATGGTCTTGCGACCTTTCCATATCCTCTCTGTTTACAACAGTCAAAGGTAATTTCAAATATTAAATGCAACTAACCTGAATATCAAAGAGTTTAATGTAATCAGAGATTCCAAAAGTCTCCGCCATTGTACGCTTCCAAAAAAGAGCCCTCGATATTCCATTCTTGTCCGTTTTTGTAGCAAAGGATTTAATGGTACGACGGTAAGCCTCGAGGATCCAAATCTACAAATTGTTTGTTTTAACAATATCAAATATATATATTATCTTTAAATAATAAAAGTATTTGAAATCAAACATGTCGTTACCTTAAATGCCCACATAAATCCCGCCAAAGTGTACGCCTTGCCGCTCTCTAATTGGCTTTCCCGAACACCAAACCCTTCACTAACCGCTTCGTAAGTCGGTTCCCATATACGAGACCCCCATGGGTACTTATTAACACTTGAAAAATCTTCAACTAAATATAAATACTTCTTGTTCACCACATGGGCAGATTGTTTACCCATAAAAGCTCTCTCTACAACTAAAATAATTGCTAGTCGAACCACATCATCGTCCGAAACACCAACCCGACTACTTTTTAGAAGCTTTTTTTCAATATCACCAATCAAAATGTTTGTGCTCTCTTTAATGGACGGAAATAAACGTCGTCTAATTGGAGTGGTCTCTTTTTCATAATATTTAGGGATGTAATGTGCCATATCCGTACGGGTACCAAACAAAAACCCCGTTACTAGACAAAATTCACGTCGACCAAATCTAATAGCAAAATTAGGCTTAAATCTAAACCATATGTCATCTTTCTCCTCGGGGTACTTAGCATCATCAATTCTTTCCGACCGTACAGTTTTACATTGGAGCATTGCATGTACAAGTCCGGGATCGTTACCCATGTATTCAAGATCTAACCATACACCAAAACACGTTTCATTAAATTTTTTTATTTGATTTTCGGTCATAACTTTCTTCACATCACCTATAATAGTTAATTTATTCTTCATCGTCAGTTTACCTTCAACCCATCCCTGTAAAATTAAGAATAACAACATCAGCATAGGATACGATACGCAAAGGCGCAAGATTGGTCTTGCGTGTCCAACCATTCGGACGCAAGGTCGCAAATTTGGTCTTGCGACCACATTGTGACCGGAACGCAAGGACGCAAAATGATCCTGGCGCCTTGACAGTCAAGTAAGTTTGACGAGCAACAAATAGTTGTTTCACCAAATAACTATACAAAACAAGAGATAAGCTATACCCCATTATTAAAAAAAAGCAAGTATACTGTTAAATGTTGATGATTATCATAGAGACATTTCATCGAACAGTTGGTGTTCACGTTTTCACATTTATATATGAACATATGAAATATATATACAACTCCCATATAACTAACATATATATTGAAGAAAGAACTAACCTGTGGATTTGCCATTGTTATTAGCTTGATTTCTTGATTTATTTCTTAGTTGGGAAATGTTAGCAGACGAAGACGATGGTGACGTAGTGGTGATAGACGATGGTACGTGGTGGTGGTGGTGAAGACGATGAACTGGTAGTAGTGGAGGTGGTGATGGTGGTTACGATCTTGATTTCTTTCTTAGTTGGGAAATGAAGCAGACGAAGAGTAGGTGGGAGTAGTGGTGACGTAGACGATGGTAGGTGGTGGTGGTGGTGAAGACGATCAACTAGTGGTAGCAGAGGTGGTGATGGTGGTTACGATCTACTGTACGAACGAGAGAGAAGGTGATGGAGCTTTGCGTATTTGCGTTTGGATTGGTTTGCCGTATTTTTCTTCTATGCGTATGGGGATATGTGTGTGTGTGTCAAGTGAATGCTGAAAATAGGTTTATAACCTAATATAACCAAGCACAAGGACGCAAAGACGCAATGTCGCAAGAAATCAATACTTTGCATCTTGCATCCATACGCAAGGTTAGATTTGCGTCTTTGCGTATTGTATGATTAAAAAGAGGAATAAAATAGAGAAGTTAAAGTTAAAATACCATTGCATTAACCCGAATGACATACTCCAAAAACACTAACAAAGTAGTACAAAAGGCCCTACGACCTAGTTTATTAAATGATCAACCCAATTATAAAATTTAAGCAGCATACATAATCTCAGCATTCAACACCTCCCGATCAGAGGGATACACCAACTCATCTTCATTAGCAAAGAAGTTGTTCAACAACATGCCATAGGGCAATCCTCTCCCATCAGCTGCAGGCAATCCCGCCATCCGATTAGCAACCACATATGCTAGATTAATTGGGATTTGTTCGACCAAACACATCAAAATAAAAACTTCAGTTACATATAGCTCCACATCAGCATCATCTCGAAACATGACATTCCTCTTGATGACCGTCATCATCTGTTGATACTGGTCCTGAATATGTTCTTCCCTGATAATGACAGGACCACTGTTTGGCATGTTAAAACCAGGTTTACATAGTCCCGAAACAAACCCAGAAGTTGAGAATGAATTTCCTGTAGCTGACCTCCTCGGAGCATTTTTCACATCCTTACTAAGACTGAATACTTGAAATCTCCATCTGGAATATCCAGAATCTCAGCAAACTCCTCCAATGTCCAATCGTAGGAATAACCAAACATGTTCACGTGAACACATTTCAATTTACGTGGATTAAACACATAGTTTGCATAAAATTCCCTAACAAGTTTGGGATAGTACTCATTATCTTGATAGAGAAAAGCTCCAGCATATATTCCCCGCCAGTACGCAGAAAAAATACCTTGAGCAGCAACGTAAAGACCAGTAAGAATGGGACGTTCGGCTAATAGTCGTCGTCTTTCAGCAACTTGTTGTTCTGACTTTCCTTGTGAAACTCGGTGTAAAGCTCTAGCTCTTCTGTCCATGGATATTAACTGAGATTAACTGTAAATAACAAAATAATTAAAAATAATCATCATTAACACAAATAATAAATACTAAAATTAGTGAAGAAAATACTTAAATTAGTACCTTAAAGTGCCTTTAATCAATGAATTGCACAAGGTTGGAATTGTTATGAGACTGTGAAATCAAAGTTCCAGGGTCATACTATAAATAGGGTAAAAATCTTATCCGACAAAAATCTAGGAAATCTGACGAAATCTTATCTGAAAATCCAACATCTGATCAGATAAGGTCGCAAGCTCGCAAGGCGCAAGGACGCAAGCTTGCGCCTTGCGAGAGCAAGGTGCAAGTCTTCTTACGTCTTGCGAGGGCAACCTGGCAATTTTTTTTTTTTAGGCTCCAGCGCAAGAATTTGTTTGGGAATGGGCATTTTGGCTATAATCCCTTATTATTATTATAAGTATTATTAATGTTATTATTATTAATTTATCATTTTAATATTATCATTACTGTTATTAATATGATTACAATTATTAGAATTATTATTATTAAAAATTAGTATCATTATTATCATTTTTATAAAAATTATTAATTTGTTATCATTAAAACTATCATTATTTATATTATCAAGTAATATCTATGTTAAATATTAAAATAATATTAATTATGAAAATAAAGGTTTTAATGACGTTAATAAGGTTATAAGTAAAGATCATATATACATATATGTATTTAATACACATAACTTAACTATATTAACAATTATATATATAAAATGAAAATATATAAATAATAAAACTTACAAACTATTAAATATATAAATTATATCATTAATAATAATATATATTTATTCGATTACGATTATATGTATTAATGAATATACAAATGATATAGGTTCGTGAATCCAAGGCCAACCCTGCATTATTCAGTTTCGTCGTATGAATATTTTTACTACAAAATATTGGATCGTGAGTTTCATTTTCTCCCTTTTTAAATGCTTTTGCAATATATATTTTTGGGACTGAGAATACATGCGCTGCTTTTATAAATGTTTTACGAAATAGACACAAGTAATCGAAACTACATTCTATGGTTGAATTATCGAATCGAATATGCCCCTTTTAGTATGGTAATCTAAGAATTAGGGAACAGACACCCTAATTGAAGTGAATCCTAAAGATAGATCTATCGGGCCCAACGAGCCCCATCCAAAGTACCGGATGCTTTAGTACTTCGAATTTATCATGTCTGAAGGGAGTCCCGGAATGATGGGGATATTCTATATGCATCCTGTTAAGGTCGATTACCAGGTGTTCACCATATGAATGATTTTTATCTCTATGCAGTTTGTGAAATGCCTGATATGAAAATGATGTTTATGAAAAATGAAATCTTGTGGTCTATTATATTATTGGAAATGATTGATTATGATAAACTAATGAACTCACCAACCTTTTGGTTGACACTTGAAAGCATGTTTATTCTCAGGTATGAAAGAAATCTTCCGCTGTGCATTTGCTTAATTAGAGATATTACTTGGAGTCATTCATGACATATTTCAAAAGACGTTGCATTCGAGTCATTGAGTTCATCAAAAATATTATTAAATCATTGATAGTTTGATATATTATGAAATGGTATGCATGCCTGTCAACTTTCGATGTAATGAAAGTTTGTCTTTTAAAAACGAATGCAATGTTTGTAAAATGTATCATATAGAGGTCAAATACCTCACGATGTAACCAAATGTAATGTATTCGTCCAGATGGATTAGGACGGGTCGCTTCATATAGCCTAGCGATACATGCATAGGTGAAACTACATAGGGGTAGAGGGTGGCACCGCCCCCCGTTGATTTGAAATTTTCAGGCTTAAAATTTGACTTTGACCCCCAAAAGCCTCCATATTTTGCTTAAAAGCCTCTGGATTTTACCTCCAACCTAAAAGTCCGTGACCCAAAAGGTTGTATTTACATGGAAGAATGGAAGGAAAAAAATTACAGTGAATGTGAACATTTATTTTAAAAAAAAAAAATCGCCCCCGGTATGAACATTTTTTGGTTCCGCCACTGCCACATGAGAAACCCTTTAACTAAGAGGTTGGTGGTTCGTGCCTCGTAGTAGGTGTAATTCCTGGATTAGTTTGTATTAGGTATGTGAGTTGACGTTCTAAAAAAATACATAGGGCCCTTCCAAAAACCTACTTTAATTCTGTAACATAGACCCAACATTTATTGAACTCTAAAGTTTTATCACGTCCGTCTCATTATATTTTTTGCACACAGTTTTAGGAATCCTACTAACTTCATTTTGCACCAATTAGAAACCTTTCTCTTCATAATAACATCTTCTAAATCGTTAAAATACTAAGTAGACACTTAAAATGAGATAATTCAAAATTATAATGTGTTAATGTGAACATTTGTGGTGAGACGGATAAAATATATTTTAACCGTGGCCCAGTTGGCTAGTTGTTGGGAAATTAAGGTCTCACTAATTCCCACCACCCAGCCCAACAATAATAGTAAAGAAATAAAAACAATACACAACACAAAATTTAACGTGGAAACTCCAAAACAGGAGAAAAACCACCGACCCCAAAGAGAGAAATAAACTATATCACAAATTGTTACAATGATATAGACGACTCTCTTAAGCCAACTACACTCTCCAAAATATTTAACTAATACAACTCTCAAACAAGGGTAAGAAAGAAAGAAATAATCAAATACTTAAAGTGTATTGATTGGTGCAATTTGGAAGTAATCCCATAAGCTCCTTTTATAACCAAAGAGATTACTTCCCACTCTTTCCATCCACCGATGTGGGACTAAGCAAAAAGCATTTCTTCTACTAGCCAAAAATCAAACCAACAAATCTCCACCTTTTGGATAGAAGAAGATAACCATGCTTCCACATTGCAAGGATAACCGATGTAGACGCTTCCTCGACGACAACTTCAAGATCCTCATCTTCATGCCGTTGACATTATCTCCCAAGAGACAAAACTTGAATCTTTACCGAACATTGTCTAAACCGACAATCATTGTCATCACAGACAATCATAACTCTTAACAAGAATTATCATACTCCACCATTAAGAGTATAGCACTTATTCCAAGCATTTCACCTCGGCACATGTTGTTAAACAACCAGCTGAAACTTTATGGTGCAACTTCCTGTTTGGCTTTCCCTGGAAGTTTCATCAGCTACAACATCAGTTTCCACCACACAACCTGCATCAATGCCAAACCAATGCCCATGTGCAATTGTGGAACCGCTAACGAACATCCCTTTCCATGGTGGCGCAGACACACCATGAGGATGACGTGAATTCAGAGGAATTCATCACTCTCCGTAACAATGGAGACAATGTTAGCGTCATTGGAGCCATTTGTCGGATTAGCTCCACCGGGACAATTAACCCTTACATGTCCAGTCTTCCCGCACCTCCAGCATACCAGATTCTTCCCAGAGTTTCTCTTTCGCCTATCCGAACACAACACTATCGTATCTCCTGATGACAAGACCCCGTTACCTTCCAGTCTTTTCTCCTCGGATAGGAGCTTGCTAGTAACATCTTCAAACTTCAGAGTTTTCTTCCCATAGATCAAAATAGGTTTCATATGTTCATAAGACGATGACAAAGATAATATCAACCTCAAATCTTTATCTTCATCATCCGTTTTAACTCCAATAGCCTCCAGTTCCGAAACAATACCATTTAGAATGCTCAGATGATCTGAAATCTTAGAACCCCCATCCATACGTAAAGTATGAAACCGTTCCTTAAGACACAACCGGTTTGAGATGCCCTTGCCCTGGTACAACTTGTGATGACCCGAAAATTTCCGATCAAATTTAAACTTTAATCTTTATATGTTTCCGACACGATAAGCGAAATTTGTAATGTTGAGTCTCGAAAGTTTTGAAATCTATATTCATGTAATTACCCTTTGACCATGCCTGACGATTCACGAACAATTATGTGTAAATGGATATATATGTATATATATATATATATATATATATATATATATATATATATATATATATATATACATATGTATGATTATTAGATGGAGATATATTAATAAAACATTTAACGGTTTAGTTAATATGAATATAAGTTATGAGATCTATTTACGACTTGAAAACAATAATAAAATATTGAATGGATAATACTTTACATGAGCATATTGTTTCAATATAAGTTATTATAGTTATCGACGAGATTAAAAGATAATATCATATGATTGAATTATCAGATACATTGAATTATGATTACGAGTCTCTGTTATAAGGTCTACGTTGATTTAAGAAATCGTTTCTTTTTAACGGTATTCGGAATAAATGATAAAGTGATTTTCAAGTAAGAACAAAGTATCACTTAACTAGTGTCAGACAAATGTTAGTGGAGAATTGAATTTCATACTACTTGATTGATCTATTTTCAAACGTACGAAAACGTTTTACAACATAATAGAACAAGTTTATTAATGTATATGTTTAAATAACGTAAGTTGGAATATTAGTTGTTAGATATATGAATAACTTGCAACGTACATTAAAACGTGTTCATTAAATTTATATGTTTTTAAATTAGTTTAGTACACAATAGTAACATTCGCTTAGTGATGCGATTGATATTTAAAAAGTTAATATATAACTGAATTATATTTAATTAAGTTTTTAAATGAAAACGTTATGAGTTATAATATTTTTCTGAACGATTTTAAAACGAACTTTGAAAAATAATTGGTTTTTGAAAGACTAAATATTGTATCATTAGATAAATATTCCAAACATATATTATGTACAGATTTACAATTCTAAATAAAAATATATATATTTTAATTTAGTCATAAAACGTCCTGATTTAAAATAATATATTTTGATAAACAACGAGTCACTGATTTATAGAAGTAAATGACCACAACGCTACATTTTATAAGTTACATTTTTATAAGATAATTTATTGATGAGTAAGTCGAATTATTAATAAGGGTACACGTCGCGTAACTTAGAAGGCTAGTTTTCTAAGCGTACGAAAGTGCGCTCGAAAAACCAAAAGTGGTACATGAGTCGAGTGACAATGTCCAAGTCATTTGAGTAAAAATTACATTTTTACCATGAGTGTAAATATAATATAATATATAATTAATTATATAAATTAAATATATTATATATTTAATAATATAAATCTTGTGTCGGTAGAAGGAGAGAATGGATTGTAGCTGGCAAAAGTAAGTCATGCAATTGCATGACAAATTAACTTCATCCCCATGCAATTGCATGGGGAGAGATAGGTGGCCAAGTTTGTTTATAAAAACCGATTCTGGTTCCAAATTATTCTATCTCTCTCTCGAACTCACATACATCAACGGAGTATATATTATTATTAATTATTATTATTATTATTATTAATATTGTTATTAATCTTATTATTATTATTATTAGTATTAATATTAATTATACATAAAATACTACGACGGAGTTCTGCTCGCGTATTTTCAAAACCGGTTTATGAGTGGGATAGAGCTAAGAAAATTATAGGTTATAGCTATGGAGGTGATGGGTATGGTTCATAGGTATGCTCGTGAGATCAATCTAGTATTTATCGTCTCTGTTGCGTCTACGTATTTTCCTGCAATATTGAATCTCAATATTGATACGTGAGCACTCACAACTTAACTTTTATTTATTAATAGTGTATCCCTGAATAGTGCTCGAGTATATAGGATTATGCATGCTTGTACTTTTGATATTGCCATTAGATAGGTTTTGTTGAATTCTGAATTAGTTACATATGCGGTTGAGATAAGGTATAAGATATGCATGTCCTTGGAAAGCTAGCGAAAAACTATAAACTTTTCATTTAGATATCGAATGAATTCGATGAACGGATTAGAAGTTATTGTCAATTGAATTTTTGTATCATTATTAAAAATGATTATTATTATCGTCGTTATTATCGTCATTCTAATTTTTTTTACCTAATTACTATTATTATTATTATTATTATTATTATTATTATTATTATTATTATTATTATCATTATCGATAAAAAGTATTATCATTAAAAATTATTATTATTATTATTACCATCATTATTATCATTAAGAGTATAATTAGTATTATTATTATTATCATTAAACTAGTTATTAGTATTATCCTTATCATAATATTTATTATTATTAGTATTATTAAAATTAAAATTAATAATAGTAACACTTAATTATTATGATTACTATTATTATCATTAAAATGAACGCGATATAAAAGACGATTTAAAAGCTATTAACAAATTGATTAGGAAATAATGAGTATTAGTATCATGATGAAATTTAAATATTGTAATTTTTATCATTACTATTATTATTAAAAGTATCGTTAGTATAAAAACTATCATTTTAAACAAAAATTATCATTTTAATAGAAATGTCATTGTTATTATAAAATATCATTATTATCATCATTTTAAATAAAATTATTATTTTAAAGTTAATAAGTATCAAAGTTATCATTACCATTTTATCATATTTAGTAAAATTAAATATTGATATTTCATTAATAGAATAATAATAATTATTATTACAAAATAATACAATTTTTACTTACTATTATTATAGCTATTATTTTATCAAATAAATATGTGATGCAAACATATTTTACTACGTGTAATAAAATTACTTATCATATTATCTTTATGATATTAAATAAACTCTATAAATTTTATTTCTTAATATATATAAGAGTATATTTATTATATAAAATGTTATTAAATAAAGTATATTATTTACTCTAATAAATCTTTTAAAATATTTAAAAATATAAAACGACGATATTCAAACTATATAATAATCATGTATAAATTCTAGAAATCATTTTGAGTCAAATTGACTTTTGTTAACTTTTGCATATTAGTCTCGAGCATTAGGATTGTGGTACACTATGACATAACCTAAATTGTTGGACAAATATTGACCAACATATATATATATATATATATATATATATATATATATATATATATATATATATATATATATATATATATATATATATATATATATATGTATATATATGTATATATATGTATATATATGTATATATATATATATGTATATATATATATATATATATAACTATTATAGGTTCGTGAATCCAAGACCAACCTTACACTTGTTCAATGATGTTATATGTATTTTTACTACTAAATACAGTATGGTGAGTTTCATTTGCCTTTTTACCCTTTATATTTTTGAGCTGAGAATACATGCGCAATTTTTATAAATGTTTTACGAAATAGACACAAGTAATCGAAACTACATTATATGGTTGAATTATCAAAATCGAATATGCCCCTTTTTATTAAGTCTGGTAATCTAAGAATTAGGGAACAGACACCCTAATTGACGCGAATCCTAAAGATAGATCTATCGGGCCCAACAAGCCCCATCCAAAGTACCGGATGCTTTAGTACTTCGAAATTTATATCATGTCCGAAGGAGGATCCCGGAATGATGGGGATATTCTTATATGCATATTGTGAATGTCGGTTACCAGGTGTTCAATCCATATGAATGATATTTTTGTCTCTATGTATGGGGCGTATAATTATGAGAAATGAAAATCTTGTGGTCTATTAAAATGATGGAAATGAAATGATTACTATAAACTAATAAACTCACCAACCTTTTGGTTGACACTTTAAAGCATGTTTATTCTCAGGTTTGAAAGAAATCTTCCGCTGTGCATTAGCTCATTTTAAAGATATTACTGGGAGTCATTCTTGACATATTTCAAAAGACGTTGCATTCGAGTCGTTGAAGTTCATTAGAGATTATTATTAAGTAAATAACAGATTAGGTCATTTATAGTTTGGATATTATAAAATGGTATGCATACCTGTCAACTTTCAATGAAATGAAAGATTGTCTTATAAAAACGAATGTAACGTTTGTAAAAATGTATCATATAGAGGTCAAATACCTCGCGATGTAATTAACTATTGTGAATCGTTTATAATCGATATGGACTTCGTCCGGATGGATTAGAAGCGGTCCTTTCACAACTACTCCAACTTATCCCAAAGTTCCTTAGTCGTTGATAATCCGTGCACATTTGCAAGCACGTTCTTTGCAAGACACAAACGAATCGCACTTGCTGCACTCAAATCCATATCATCTCATTCTTCTTCATCGAACTTACTGCTAGAATCACTGCCGGGAACAAAGGTGGGTTTACCTTTCAATGCCTTGTGTAACCCGGACTGAATCAACACATCCTTGACTTGAACCTGCCATAAGCCAAAATTGATCATCCCATCAAATTTCTCTACATCAAACCTCATTGGACTGAACTTCGACATCGTATCCGCATCCGATAAACAACACTTTCTCTGATTTTGCTCACGTTTCGAATAGCCAAAAGATGTAGCAGGTAGCCAGGACCCTTTAAATCGGAAATCCACAACTCGCCACTAACAAATCCAACTATTACTACGAATCAGAAAAAATATTGTCTAACCAGATACCCTATACGATCAATAGAACTCGTTTCTGATGTGGACGATCCACTCCCGTGGCAACCACAGAGCATACTCCGACTCCTATAACCGAGACCCCCGTCAAACCTGACGGTCTGATACCAGTTGTTGGGAAATTACGGTCTCACTAATTCCCACCACCCAGCCCAACAATAATAGTAAAGAAATAAGAACAATACACAACACAAAATTTAACGTGGAAACTCCAAAACAGGAGAAAAACCAACGGCCCCTAAAGAGAGAAATACACTATATCACAAATTGTTACAATGATATAGACGACTCTCTTAAGCCAACTACACTCTCCAAAATATTTAACTAATACAACTCTCAAACAAGAGTAAGAAAAAAAGAAATAATCAAATACTTAAAGTGTATTGATTGGTGCAATTTGGAAGTAATCCCATAAGCTCCTTTTATAACCAAAGAGATTACTTCCCACTCTTTCCATCCACCGATGTGAGACTAAGCAAAAAACATTTGTTCTACTAGCCAAAAATCAAACCAACAAGTTGGTGGAGTACATGGGTCAGCCCTGTCAAAGTCGTTAGTTCAAACGTAAAACTTATACAGTAATTTTATTTTTATTAAAAAAAAAAAAAAAAAAAACTTTTACTCCATAAATTCAAATAAAGTTTGGGAATCATCTGCCTGTTTAACTTTGGTTCCAATTATTTCAACACAATTAACTTCAAACATGTGCTAATTATATAATGCCACATTTATTTTAGTGGTGTATAAAATGAGATGGTGGCGAAGATTATATCCACACAATCCAAAAAAAAAGAGTAAAATTTTAAAATATACAATCCACACACACGTCAATCACGTATAATCTATGGTTTTTGTTCGTATATATTCATTTCATTATCCTCATATAATTTTGTGCCCATAACCTGTCTGACAAAAGTCCCCAAAGAGAGCAAATCATCATACAGAGGAGAAGACAAAATTCCAAATTTTTGTCTTCTCCTTTTTCTTTTTGTGGGTTTGAGCTGAAGAGATAATTACAATTTTTTGTGAAATTGAATTGTCAATTTCCAACCTCTCTCTCTTTGTTCAACCCACAAAAGAATACCAATAAAATTGCTCTTTTTCTTGGGCATACATTACATATATATCTTTTTATCCTTTTTATGCATTAGCTCTTGGATTACACCTTATCTTTTTGGTAAGTTCTTGATCACCTTGGCTTGTTTTCATTATAATTTGTTTATATCCACATAAATTTTATGTTATGTGTTGGATACATTGATCCAATTCGTTGATAGTCTTTTTGTTATGTTATACAGGCTCTTTGATTCTCCATTGAAGCATTGTGGACAATAAAGAAGGAAACTTTATCTTCTGGTTATCAATTTTGATTGTTTGAGGAGACGAAGCCCACTCTGCGTTTGTTAGGCGGTGGGCTTCGTCTAAATCCCAAAAAAACCAATAAATTTGTTAAAGGAGGAGGCTTTTTGAAAAATCCTTCTTTTTTTCATAAAAAGTTTGAATCTTTACAAAAAATAGAAGCTTGTGTGGTGCTTTCTTCTCATTTTTTAGCCTTCCCAAAATGCTAATCTACTTTGTTACTTTCATTTCCTTCATACTATTCTACAAATACTCCATTTCCATCAAGAAACTTCCATCATGGGCTAGTGAAATGAGACTGCCTTCTTTCTATTTATGGGAGGATTTGTTGATCTTCAACTTAAAGATGACCAGTTATAGTAAGATGAAAACAGATGATAGGGAGGATGTTAAAACCAGTGCAGCAACAGAATCAAGAAGTCTATTGGATTTGCCTGATTTAGCATTAGAAACAATTCTTGAAAAGCTTGAGCCAGCTGACCTTTGTAAAATGGCTTGTGTTTCAACTTATTTAAGGGGCATGAGTATGAGTGATTACCACTGGAAACATCACATGAAACAGAAATGGGGTAGAATTTTTGGTCCTGCTGCCAAAAAAGAATGGCAGTTATATATTGCATCTCAAAAAGACTTGCTTGATAGTGAAGAAAAAAGAGGCTTTTTAAGGGGTTATTTGTCAAAACTTTGGCCTGTTATGAAGCTTAAGTCTAGATCTAGATCTTATAATGAAAGAAAATCTTTTGTACCAACCGATAGTTGTTCGATCCTGTCATGCTACCGAGCCCTTGAGACTGCCAAATTTTCGTTTCCTGCTCAGGTCTTTAACCGTGAGGTAATCTTGTTTTTCAGTTAATATAGTTATTTACAGTCTTGGTAAAAATTAATCAGCTTGCCAATATCTAATGGATCTCAGCCTTTAAAAAGTTCTATTGATATGATTACATACTATACAAACATATATTAAGATTAAATTTGCAGGCCATTTAGTTGTGTTAACCATTGTGAAATGTTGAAAATTTGGTTTTACAGAACGGGCATGTTGGGTTCGTTATGTCATGCTATGATGCAGAACTAAGCTATAATTGCGAGACAGATACTTTCGAGGCTAGGTAGAATTTAATAACAATTTGAAAATGGTTTTCAAATATGTGAATAAAAAAATTGTAAAAATTGAATTTTTTTTTTGTGGGGCAGATATCCACCACACGGGCCAAGAGCAGTAGCGTCGGAGAACGGGGTGACATGGGAAAGGCTAAGGGAAGCTCGTGTTGATGAATCACCTCATGATCTTCATGTTTCGAACTGTTTGAACGATTTACGCCCAAAAGATCACATTGAGATTCAATGGAGAAGGAACAAACAGTTTCCTTATGGTATGTTCTTCATTCTACACTCACATACTGAAATCTTTAATTCACCAACATAAATTAATTCACCAGCATTTCAATCCTGAAAATCATAATGCTAACAGGTTAAATTTAAATAGTATATACAAAACTAAACTGGAAATAGGTTGAATGGTGTAATCAAGTGTTTACAAGTTACTTTGTACAACATGTTGATTTTTAAATTAATTTAAGTTGGATTGCTATTATAGTAAGAGATGAGATTTAATAGAGTTATTTGTATAGAAACACAAAAAGTTGTCGACGGGTTGGCCCAAATCACTCGACCCGTTCATGTTTGTTACTTTGTCACAGGTGTACGTTTGTTAAGAGCTACTGTTAGCAAATTCCTATTTTCAATACACATATATTAAAAGGAATTAAAGCTAATTTTATGAATTTTATTTATTCATACTTTAATTGAAAAGTTCCAAGAAAATATCCATCAAATATTAAAGGTTTACATGGTTACAAATGTAACTATTAATGGACTGGCAAAATAAGGTAATTTGCTAACGAAATATATTCACACATTATTGTAGACATAAATATAAATATATAATGTATGATAGTAAGTTAAGAATAAGTGAACTGCAAAATTCATGCTTATGTCTTCAGTTTGGAATACATGAATTATACTATCCCACTGCAAAATACATGATTTTATGCATCTCAGTTTATTTCTAGGACCACAATGAGATAAAAGGTCCTACCCATTAACATAGATATGACACACAATTATTAGTTTTGTACAAAGTTGCATCAAGAAAGATTATTATGTTCATAATGAATCTAAAGTATCATTGAATTTAAACTCAAAATGTTGTAAAAAGACAAAATAAAATCTTTATTTTGTGATTTTGCAGGTTGGTGGTACGGTGTTATAGGGCACTTAGAATCATGTGATGGTAATGAGACATTTTGCCGTTGCCATGAAAGTGGTAAGTTTATCTTGCAATTCTCCTTCAATAATACTAGAGAGATAAATTTTGATTAGTAAACTAATAATGGGTAATGATAAATCCATCACATTTTTTGATAAATCCACCACAAACATGCATTAAGAAGTTATACTGTACAACCATTAATGATTATGTGTGGTGGAAATATCAAATAAATGTGGTGTACTGCCCGCTAATAATCGGTCGGAGTATTAGCTATGCTTTACTCAAATCACCAATTTCAAGATAGTCTGGTGGTTGGGGCTAAAAAGTATCAGGTTCAAACTTTACTACAACATGCGTTTATGGGTCAACACATCACTCTTTTACTTGTTACTATAGGCACCATGTTGGACCGTCATTGTGACACCTTTACATAATAGTATGCATATAAAGACAAAGTTTTTTTAATATATCAAGAATACTTTGAAGAAAGTAATGATATTTAAGAATGACAATGTAACAGATATTGTGGCGCTCGAGTTCAAGCAGTATGCACCTGGTTCACAATGGAGACATATGACGATTAACAGGAAAGACCATCGTGAAGAAGGAAACCAGACCGCTGGGTTCTATGGAGGAATCAAAAAACTATATAACAAGGATGAGATTTCTATGTGGCAACAATTTTGGCCAACTGATATCTTGGAATAACTAATGCATATTAGAGGAAAATAATCCAAAAAAAGGAGGAAAAAAAACAACAAATCTGTTAGCCAATAGATGGTTAGGTTATATATTACCTTTATTCTTTTTTTTTTTTTTAGGATTTTACATATATAAAAATATATATTGGCTTATGGGAGATTAAAGGTTCATATGGGTAAATGGGTATAACCTGAATGTTGTATAAACTCACAAGTCACAATTCACATCCAAGTTATAGTAAATTTGTAAGACCACTCTTAACTATGACGGTCCGTCATGGAATCACTGACTGCCACATCAGCAAATTCTTTCCATCACTAACCTACCACTAAACTGCTAACATCCATGACGTACTCATCACTTGGTCCCACCTCTATTTTTTATATTAAACTTTTATATTATTAACTTATATATAACAATTAAAATTCTAAAAATAAAAGTTTTATTAATAAAAAAACATTACAAATTCCTAAAAATAAAAATAAAACCATTACAATTCCTAAAAAGTAAAAAATAAAAACATTACAAAGTCCTAAAATAAAAATAATAACATTACAAAGTCCTAAAATAAAAATAAACGATTACAAGTTAAACGCGCCATCGTGTGTTTATGTTTGTAAATGAGATTGCAAATTAGTGTGTTTGTGTTTGTGTGTATGTTTATGTTAAACATCAGTGTGTGTATATATATATATATATATATATATATATATATATATATATATATATATATATATATATATATATATATATATATATATAGGTGAGAATTAGAGTTTTAAAATTTTATCCGTTGATTTGAAAAAAGCATGCAACGTTCGAAAATCAAACCAAACCTTCTGCCCTTGATTTTGCTTGGCAACGACTTGGTGGAGTACGGGGATAGCATCACGGAGTCAATCACGGTTTGCTAGTATTGGCGGCCTTCAAGGGCGGCCCAACGGCGGACCGATACTAGCAGTCTAATGGGGATATATACAACTTCTTTCAAACACCTAAATCCACTATGTAGCCCATTTTAGGATTACATACAGGGGCGGAACTCGGAAGATAGCATACCTTGACGGGAGATTAACGCGCCTAACTTTTGTTTTAAAAAAAATACACTAGTAAAAAAAATTTACACTAATTATGGTAACAGCATAAGTTAGTTTTGTTTACCCCTAACACGTAATTCAGAGAGGGTACATATATCTGAGTTATATCTTAATCATTTTACCATTTTTTTTGTTTTTTGAAAGTTATGGTGCTAGTTCAACTCGTACTATGCCAATATCCTTATCGTCTAATTATTACTCACTTTGTAGTAAAGAAATTAAATGAGCTTATATTAAATAAAAAGGCGTTATAACATTATACTTTTAAGTTTTAAAGTATTAAATTATTAACCGCGGTGGTGGTAGAGTGGTTAGGGCCTACCCTTTCAAAGTAGAGGTCATGAGTTCGAATCCATGAAGTTGAAAAAATTAAACATGTCGTGGTAACGGAGGTTCACCTGCTATGACTCCGGACGACTACAAAGCAATAGTTACTCATGGTTTAGCTTACTGTGACATTAAATGTGACATTTCGTCTACAAATATGGTGAGATTATACAGACATAACAATCTAACACTTTTCAAAAGCCAAGTATAGTTTTGTTAGTTTTTTCAAACTTGACTTGATGCACCAATCAAACACAAAACACCAATTGAAGTATTGAACACTTTTAGTGATAAAACGGAAAAACCAAATATAAAATGTTATTGAAATATTTGTATATATTTAAAGAAAGTAATGAAAGTAGGAAAAATAACAAACTATTATACGGATCATCATTGCCGTCGCCAACATCATCATCATCATATTATTATATGACTATTTTTCTTTTCTTTTTGGCAAAAAAAAACTTTAACTTTATAAAATCGAGCTTCATCAATAAAATGAAAACCCGCAACAAAGATACAACAGAGGCAATGAGGCCCACACAAGACTAAACAACCACTACAAGTAACCTAACAAGCTAACACAAGAACGAAAAAAAAGGACCAACAAACAATCTAACTGATAATTGAAACAAATACTTCCTAAACCTTCAACGTTAACCTTTCATAGTACCTCTTTTCTTAACCTTAAACCATTTCCTCACAAATTGTTTCGGAAGCGCCTTCGAATTAAGCAGTTTACCTTTCACCCTAATACATTGTCATAACCCGTCCTTAACCATAAGAACGAGTTAGATAACGTATGATTTCATTGCGAGGTATTGACCTCTATATGCGACATTTTTAAAAGAACAACTGCATTTATTTTACATTACAAACCATAACTCTTATTTTAATACAAGCTTTAGACAATAAAAAGATGATTATCGTTTAGCGATAATCTTAGATTTACAAACTTTACATGTGATGATAACAATACGATTTCTAGCATATTTTACATTACAAATCCTCCGATATGCAGTTTTATTTTTGACACAAATATGCATACTCAAGATCTTGTTTAAATTCAACATGTTGCAGCGGAAGCTTCTAATTATCACCTGAGAATAGACATGTTTAAAACGTCAACATAAAGTTGGTGAGATATAGGTTTAATGCCGGCAACAATATATATATAGACCACAAGATTTCATATATAAACGTTTTAATAAAAATATTCTAAGTGGTTGAGCACTTGGTAACCATACTTAACATTTAATCACGTCGCATATTCCCTTTATTATGAAATCTTACTACACCGTACCAAGTGTAGTCACGAAACGAAGTACTGTGCAACCGTTGAATACTGGTCGTCCAGTCCGGTTGGGGTTGTCAGGCCCGATAGATCTATCAACAGGATTCGCGTTTACAATACCGCTGTAAATAACAGTTACCAAGCTACAGGGAAGTATGCCAGTGGTACAACTCAACGTAGAATATATTTTTCAGTTACTTGTGTCCATATCGTAAAACATAAAATACATGTATTCTCATCCCGAAATATTTAGAGTTTAAAAGTGGGACTATATACTCACTTTCGTCTTGAAGATATGTAATTTTGACTTGGTCACCGATTGATATCACAAACCTAACCATATATAATATATCAATACCTTTTCTTTTTAAACAATCGTCACATATATATACTTATAATACTTTTAATAATTCCTTAGTCCGTAGTTAGCAGTTCGATGTTAGTAATTCAATTTTAAATGGTTCATTTTTAGGTGATTAATAAACCCCCAATGAAATAAATAAAAACCCCATCGTATATGTATTGGTCGAGATTAATCTTGACCCACGGTACCGGTGTTGTCAAATGACGTGTTGCGTACATAAAGTACCGGTGTTGTCAAATGACGTGTTGCGTACAATCATGGGATCTTATGATTAATCTTCTCGTATTGTTTACGGGTGATCCTGAACCATATAAAATTAAATTATGAGTACATATATATAAAATATCATGTTATTTTAGAAAGATGTGATTTATTTAATTTTTTTCCAATTAATCACGTAGCTAAATTAGTCTTGGATATCCGATTTCGTTTTGGTCATAGTTTCTTCGTTACAACTCCGTTTTCGTTGGTTCAACTTGCCACTTCCTTGGATCGAGTCCCTCTTTAAGAATATGAACTGTAAATACCTTAGTTTGTATTCGAAATCACAAGTCATAGGTCAAACTTTGGTGAAACTTATGAAGTTAATCATTTTCCATCATGTAAACAACCTTAAATGATTATTTTTCTAAAAATACTTATACTTTGAGTTAAATCATAAAATTTTTATGCGTTAACATATTCATAGTAAAAATCATTTTTCCAGAAAATAAACCTCCAATTCAAAGTTTAAGATGGTTTTTAATTATCCAACCCAAAACAGCCCCCGGTTACACTCCGACGTCGTAAAAACAGTTTTTAAGGTGTTCTTTGAAAAACCAAGTTAAACCTTGTTAAATTAGCATATATTTAAGATATATTACAGGTCTTGAAGTATTTTAAAAGTTAAGTTAGAAGGATCTATTTAGTTTGCAAACAAGTTTGAAAACATTCAAACTATGTTCTTGTTGTTAAAATTTTATACCACAAAATAAGATAGCTATATATATATGAATCGAATAAGGTTATGAACATAGTTACTACCTCAAGTTCCTTGGACAAGGTTGCTGTAAAAGAGGAGTAAGAACCTAGAACCAAAAGGGTGATGGAATTGGATGAAAGATTGGAAGTAAGTTTGTGTTCTTGGAAGAATTCTTGAAGTGTTTTTGTAAGGGTTTTCTTATGGTGTTTAAAGCTTGTTTCTATGGCTAGATCTTCAAGGTTTCTTGCTGAATGATTATGGAGTTCTTAGAACTTGTAAGTAGGTGAATTAGAGAGTGGTTTAAGAGTAAGAATGGTGAGCTAAAAATGGTTTGGTGTTGGTCCTTAAAAACGTGACAAAGGGGGGAGCAAGGACAAAATTTTTAAGCTTGTAATCTTGTGTATTTGTCAAACAATCATACAAAAGCAATTACCTCTACCTTAGGGCAGTAACAAGGGCTAGTTAGATGGTGATTTGATGTGTATATACCAATAGTAAATACGTATAGAAGTTAGGTATGATACGAGTACATATACTCTAGATATACGTATAGAAATCTTGTGAAAAATAGAATGAGGATTCAAATATAGCTATCTTTTGTGAATACACTTATATGATTTTATGTATTTAAGTCCTTAAAAGTGATTAAATACATTACATATACGATATATGTATAAACATTATAGGTTATAAGTATTTATGTCAAATAACGTTACGTATGGTTATCGTTTTGAAAACTTAAGTTAGTAGTTTCAAAATATACTTATAACTTATTGTTATTAATACAAAATGAGATATTAAAACATTCATTAATCATGTTAAATATATATATATACATATATATACACAAACGTATAATTATCATATATTGTATAGTTCGTGATATCATCGGTCAAACTAGACGGTCAAACGTTGTGTAAATCTCTTTTCGAAAACATAAATCTCAACAATTTGGATTGCTTATCATGTTGGTAAGGTTTAATTTATGTAAATATTAATCTTATAAGTATAGAACGATCGAAAAAGTGCGGGTCGTTACATTACCTCCCCGTTAAATAAATTTCGTCCCGAAATTTTAAAATTGTACCTATTTTGCGTCATCGAGAAACAAGTGTGGATACTTTTGTTTCATCTGATCCTCTCGTTCCCAAGTAAACTCAGGACCTCTTCGAGCATTCCAACGAACCTTAACGATCGGTATGTTGCTCTGCTTGAGCTGTTTAACTTCACGGTCCATGATTTCGATTGGTTCTTCGATGAATTGTAGTTTCTCATCGACATGGATTTCTTCAAGAGGAATGGTGAGATCTTCCTTTGCAAGACACTTCTTAAGGTTTGAGACGTGAAATGTATTATGTACTTCGGCGAGTTGTTGTGGTAACTCGAGTCGATAAGCTACCGGTCCAATGCGTTCGATAATCTTGAACGGGCCTACATATCTTGGGTTCAGTTTACCCCTTTTTCCGAAGCGTATTACACCTTTCCACGGTGACACCTTTAACATAACCATGTCACCGATCTGAAACTCTAATGGTTTCCTTCGAACATCGGCGTAGCTCTTTTGGCGACTACGGGCTGTTTTCAATCTCTCCTTGATTTGTACTATCTTCTCAGTCGTTTCGTGTATGATCTCGGGACCAGTTAATTGTCGATCTCCTACTTCATTCCAACAAATAGGAGATCTACACTTCCTTCCGTACAATGCTTCGAATGGCGCAGCCTTAATGCTCGCATGATAACTATTATTATACGAGAATTCTGCTAATGGTAGATATTTATCCCATCCGTTTCCAAAATCGATCACACATGCCCTGAGCATGTCTTCAAGAGTCTGAATCGTTCTTTCACTCTGCCCGTCAGTTTGCGGATGATACGCGGTACTCATATCCAAACGAGTTCCTAGGGCCTCCTGTAGTGATTGCCAGAACTTTGATGTAAATCTACTATCACGATCGGATATAATGGAAATAGGTATTCCATGCCTTGAAACAACTTCCTTTATATACAATCGTAATAGTTTCTCCATTCTATCCGTTTCCTTTATAGGCAAGAAATGTGCAGACTTGGTGAGACGATCAACAATCACCCAAATGGTGTCGTATCCCCAGGCAGTCTTTGGTAACTTCGTGATGAAATCCATGGTAATACCATCCCATTTCCATTCTAGGATTTCTGGTTGTTGAAGTAACCCTGACGGCTTCTGGTGTTCAGCTTTGACTTTGGAACAAGTTAAACATTCCCCAACATATGTTGCAACGTCTGTCTTTAAATTAGGCCACCAATAATGTGTCTTAAGATCTTGGTACATCTTTCCAACTCCAGGATGTATCGAGTATCTTGTCTTATGTGCCTCATTCAATATCAACTTCCTTAATCCACCCAACTTCGGTACCCAAATAAGGTTTGCAAAATATCGAATTCCATCTTCCCGTATAACGAGTTGCTTCTCATACTTCTTCATTATTTCATTTCCTATATTTTCTTTAGTAAGTGCTTCTCGTTGAACTTCTTTGATTTGTGAGTTGAGATTCATGCGAATTTTTATGTTCATCGCTCGTACTCGAATTGGTTCTCGTTCCTTTCTGCTTAGAGCGTCGGCCACCACGTTCGCTTTCCCGGGATGATAACGAATTTCACAATCATAGTCATTTATTAACTCAACCCACCTACGTTGCCTCATGTTCAGCTGTTTTTGATCGAAAATATGTTGAAGGCTTTTATGATCAGTAAACACAGTGCATTTAACCCCATACAAGTAGTGTCTCCATATCTTCAATGCAAACACGACTGCTCCCAGTTCTAGATCATGCGTCGTATAATTCCGCTCGTGAATCTTTAATTGTCGGGATGCGTATGCAATAACTTTCTTCCGTTGCATAAGAACGCAACCAAAACCTTGTCGCGAAGCGTCACAATATATTTCAAAATCATCGTTCCCTTCTGGTAACGATAAAATAGGCGCCGTAGTCAACTTCTTTTTCAGTAATTGAAATGCACTCTCCTGCTCAGAAGTCCATTCATATTTCTTCCCTTTTTGCGTTAACGCTGTCAACGGCTTAGCTATTCGGGAAAAATCTTGAATAAACCTTCTATAATAACCGGCTAAACCCAAAAATTGGCGTATCTGCATTGGTGTCTTAGGAGTCTCCCATTTTTCAATGGCTTCAATTTTTGCTGGATCAACCTGAATTCCTTTGCTACTAACAACGTGGCCAAGAAATTGCACTTCTTTCAACCAGAAAGCACATTTAGAAAATTTAGCATATAGCTGTTCTTTTCTTAACAACTCTAATATCAACCTTAAATGCTGCTCATGCTCTTGCTCACTCTTGGAATAGATAAGAATATCATCAATGAAAACGATAACAAACTTATCTAAATATGGACTACAAACTCGATTCATGAGGTCCATGAATACAGCTGGCGCATTTGTCAATCCAAACGGCATGACCAAAAATTCGTAATGACCGTAGCGTGTCCGAAAAGCAGTTTTCGGTATATCTTCTTCTTTGACACGTAATTGGTGATAGCCCGATCTTAGGTCAATTTTCGAGTACACACATGATCCTTGGAGTTGATCAAATAAGTCGTCAATTCTCGGTAGTGGATACCGATTCTTGATAGTTAACTTATTTAATTCACGATAATCTATACACATTCGGAAAGATCCGTCTTTCTTCTTGACGAATAAAATTGGAGCTCCCCACGGTGAAGTACTTGGTCGTATGAATCCATGATCCAGTAATTCTTTTAACTGACTCTGAAGTTCTTGTAACTCGGACGGTGCAAGTCTATATGGAGCACGGGCAACCGGTGCAGCTCCTGGTACAAGATCTATTTGAAATTCTACAGATCTAAATGGAGGTAATCCCGGCAACTCTTCCGGAAATACTTCAGGAAAATCTCTTGCCACAGGCACGTCATTGATGCACTTCTCTTTTTCTTTCTTTTTGACTTTATTAACATGTGCTAAGATAGCATAGCACCCTTTCTTCAAGCACTTTTGAGCTTTCAAATAACTAATGAGTTTTAGCTTTGAGTTACCCTTCTCTCCATAAATCATTACTGGCGTTTTATCCTTACGAGGAATGCGAATTGCCTTCTTGGCGCACACAACTTCAGCTCCTATTTTGGACATCCAGTCCATGCCGATTATTACATCAAAACTTCCTAATTCTATGGGTATCAAATCAATCTTAAATGTTTCTCCGGCTAAATTTATTTTACAATCACGGCAAATTTTATCGGCTTTAATTAGTTTACCATTAGCTAACTCAATCATGTACTTAGCATCTAGAGGTAATGATGAACAATTCAATTTAGCGTGAAAGTCTCTACACACGTAACTTCTATCAGCACCAGTATCAAATATAATAGATGCAGATAAGTTATTAATGGTAAACGTACCCGTAACAAGCTCCGGGTCTTCACATGCCTCTCTAGCATTAATAACAAATGCTCTCCCACGTGCAGGTCCGATATTCTTCTCTGGATTCGGGCACTGGCTCTTATAGTGACCTTGTTTTCCACACCCAAAACAAGTAATGGTAGCCAAAACAGTTCTATTTGCATTGGTGGCAGGAGTCTTGGTACCATTTGTATTTGTAACGAGAGCCCTACAATCTTCAGCAAGATGACCCTTTCGATTACATTTGTTGCATACCACATTACAGTAACCAGAGTGATGTTTGTGGCATCGGTTGCATAAAGGATTTTGTCCTTTATAACCAAAGCTTAAACCACTACCCGCACCTTGCGTGTTTTCTTGTTTCTTAAAAGATTGTTGTTGGTTACCTCGATCATAATTTCCATTCCACTTTCTTTTGTTACCTGATACCTTCACATCAGTATTGGATACTTTCTTATCCATGATGACCTGATCCATTAGCTCGTTTGCCATGGTTATAGCTTCATGAATTGTCTTAGGTTTCGATGCTGTAACATTTGCCTTGACCTTTTTGGGCAAACCATCTTTGTACATTTCAATCTTCCGTTCTTCGGTTGGAACCAATTCAGGACATAGCAAAACTAATTCCATGAATCGCTGATTGTAGTTGGTGATTTCAGTACCAATAACCTTCAAACTTCGTAACTCATCTTCCAACTTCCTAACCTCGTTCCTTGGACAATATTCGTTGATTAACATTGTTTTGAATTCTTCCCACGGAGTATCATAAGCTACATCTCCTCCTACAGCCTTCACATAATTTTTCCACCACGTGAGTGCACTATCTTGTAAAGTGCACGATGCATACTTGGTCATGTCCTTTTCAACACAACCACTGATTTTAAACACAGTCTCCATCTTTTCTATCCACCGGGTTAAACCAATCGGTCCTTCTGTTCCACTGAATGATGAGGGCTTGCAAGCTTGAAAAGTTTTGTAAGTGCACCCCACACGAGGATTTGGGTTAACTGCAGCACCTCTTGCAGCCTCGACCCATAACATTCTGTCATTCACTCGCTGATTGATGAGTTCCTGGATTTCTTGTTCCGTCATTCGGTTCAATCGCGCCATATTCTTCTATAAGAATGAAAAGAAAATAATTATTCACATGGAATATTATAGATGTAGTGTATATTTACAGTACATTATTGCTTATTAATAATATGAACCAGGTATTATTATAAAAGCCTTTTCTTCTTATTAGCGTTTTATAATTATATCTAGGGTAGTACCTACCCGTTAATGTCCATACTTAATAGCTTAGTACAGAATCAATTACTACCATCTAAATAATACTTAACCATGGAAAATTATTGCATTTCACACTTCACTATTTTACATATGCTTATCTTACATCGAACATTAAACAAACCACACTAATAATATTATACAAAACATTATATGATCCCATGGTTTAATACGGCAGCGCATCGTTTGGTCTATTTTCTAGGACGTTTAGGTTCAAAGAATCGCTTAACGCTTATCCTGGCTGTCTGCCTATATTTTGGCTGTGGGACTGAAGAACTAGATGCCGGGATAGAACGAATAGGAATAGCGGGAATAGGGGTGGTAGTGTCTAGTGGAGTTGGTGCCACATCATCCTTACTAAACTCGGGATTTGAATTTTCTAATTCATTAGCCTTTCGTTTCTTTCCTAGTTCGAACTCGTCTTTTGTAATTTCCTGTATTTCTTCCTCGGGTTCACTTTCCTCCTCGGGTTCACTTTCCTCCTCGGGTTCACTTTCCTCCTCGGGTTCACTTTTCGGGTTCTCTATAGTCAGTTCATCCGGAATTTGTGAGTCTTCCCCAAAGATATTATTTTCGTCATCGGATAGGTTAATGACTGGAACACCATCTGAAGATTCTGGTTCGGAGTCGCTGAACGTGATGACAAGTTTTGAGCCCGACATCTATCACACAACAACTAACCCATTAGTACTACATAATATTTACATATAAATTTTAACCAACAATGATAAGCAATGGTTTTTAAATCAGACCCGGTCAAAGTCCAGACTTACTAATGTATCCTAACGACTTATCAGTTAGACACACTAATGCAAACCTGGTTCGCTAAGACCACCGCTCTGATACCACATGTCATAACCCGTCCTTAACCATAAGAACGAGTTAGATAACATATGATTTCATTGCGAGGTATTGACCTCTATATGCGACATTTTTAAAAGAACAACTGCATTTATTTTACATTACAAACCATAACTCTTATTTTAATACAAGCTTTAGACAATAAAAAGATGATTATCGTTTAGCGATAATCTTAGATTTACAAACTTTACATGTGATGATAACAATACGATTTCTAGCATATTTTACATTACAAATCCTCCGATATGCAGTTTTATTTTTGACACAAATATGCATACTCAAGATCTTGTTTAAATTCAACATGTTGCAGCGGAAGCTTCTAATTATCACCTGAGAATAGACATGTTTAAAACGTCAACATAAAGTTGGTGAGATATAGGTTTAATGCCGGCAGCAATATATATATAGACCAGAAGATTTCATATATAAACGTTTTAATAAAAATATTCTAAGTGGTTGAGCACTTGGTAACCATACTTAACATTTAATCACGTCGCATATTCCCTTTATTATGAAATCTTACTACACCGTACCAAGTGTAGTCACGAAACGAAGTACTGTGCAACCGTTGAATACTGGTCGTCCAGTCCGGTTGGGGTTGTCAGGCCCGATAGATCTATCAACAGGATTCGCGTTTACAATACCGCTGTAAATAACAGTTACCAAGCTACAGGGAAGTATGCCAGTGGTACAACTCAACGTAGAATATATTTTTCAGTTACTTGTGTCCATATCGTAAAACATAAAATACATGTATTCTCATCCCGAAATATTTAGAGTTTAAAAGTGGGACTATATACTCACTTTCGTCTTGAAGATATGTAATTTTGACTTGGTCACCGATTGATATCACAAACCTAACCATATATAATATATCAATACCTTTTCTTTTTAAACAATCGTCACATATATATACTTATAATACTTTTAATAATTCCTTAGTCCGTAGTTAGCAGTTCGATGTTAGTAATTCAATTTTAAATGGTTCATTTTTAGGTGATTAATAAACCCCCAATGAAATAAATAAAAACCCCATCGTATATGTATTGGTCGAGATTAATCTTGACCCACGGTACCGGTGTTGTCAAATGACGTGTTGCGTACATAAAGTACCGGTGTTGTCAAATGACGTGTTGCGTACAATCATGGGATCTTATGATTAATCTTCTCGTATTGTTTACGGGTGATCCTGAACCATATAAAATTAAATTATGAGTACATATATATAAAATATCATGTTATTTTAGAAAGATGTGATTTATTTAATTTTTTTCCAATTAATCACGTAGCTAAATTAGTCTTGGATATCCGATTTCGTTTTGGTCATAGTTTCTTCGTTACAACTCCGTTTTCGTTGGTTCAACTTGCCACTTCCTTGGATCGAGTCCCTATTTAAGAATATGAACTGTAAATACCTTAGTTTGTATTCGAAATCACAAGTCATAGGTCAAACTTTGGTGAAACTTATGAAGTTAATCATTTTCCATCATGTAAACAACCTTAAATGATTATTTTTCTAAAAATACTTATACTTTGAGTTAAATCATAAAATTTTTATGTGTTAACATATTCATAGTAAAAATCATTTTTCCAGAAAATAAACCTCCAATTCAAAGTTTAAGATGGTTTTTAATTATCCAACCCAAAATAGCCCCCGGTTACACTCCGACGTCGTAAAAACAGTTTTTAAGGTGTTCTTTGAAAAACCAAGTTAAACCTTGTTAAATTAGCATATATTTAAGATATATTACAGGTCTTGAAGTATTTTAAAAGTTAAGTTAGAAGGATCTATTTAGTTTGCAAACAAGTTTGAAAACATTCAAACTATGTTCTTGTTGTTAAAATTTTATACCACAAAATAAGATAGCTATATATATATGAATCGAATAAGGTTATGAACATAGTTACTACCTCAAGTTCCTTGGACAAGGTTGCTGTAAAAGAGTAGTAAGAACCTAGAACCAAAAGGGTGATGGAATTGGATGAAAGATTGGAAGTAAGTTTGTGTTCTTGGAAGAATTCTTGAAGTGTTTTTGTAAGGGTTTTCTTATGGTGTTTAAAGCTTGTTTCTATGGCTAGATCTTCAAGGTTTCTTGCTGAATGATTATGGAGTTCTTAGAACTTGTAAGTAGGTGAATTAGAGAGTGGTTTAAGAGTAATAATGGTGAGCTAAAAATGGTTTGGTGTTGGTCCTTAAAAACGTGACAAAGGGGGGAGCAAGGACAAAATTTTTAAGCTTGTAATCTTGTGTATTTGTCAAACAATCATACAAAAGCAATTACCTCTACCTTAGGGCAGTAACAAGGGCTAGTTAGGTGGTGATTTGATGTGTATATACCAATAGTAAATACGTATAGAAGTTAGGTATGATACGAGTACATATACTCTAGATATACGTATAGAAATCTTGTGAAAAATAGAATGAGGATTCAAATATAGCTATCTTTTGTGAATACACTTATATGATTTTATGTATTTAAGTCCTTAAAATTGATTAAATACATTACATATACGATATATGTATAAACATTATAGGTTATAAGTATTTATGTCAAATAACGTTACGTATGGTTATCGTTTTGAAAACTTAAGTTAGTAGTTTCAAAATATACTTATAACTTATTGTTATTAATACAAAATGAGATATTAAAACATTCATTAATCATGTTAAATATGTATATATACATATATATACACAAACGTATAATTATCATATATTGTATAGTTCGTGATATCATCGGTCAAACTAGACGGTCAAACGTTGTGTAAATCTCTTTTCGGAAACATAAATCTCAACAATTTGGATTGCTTATCATGTTGGTAAGGTTTAATTTATGTAAATATTAATCTTATAAGTATAGAACGATCGAAAAAGTGCGGGTCGTTACATACATCCTTCAAGATCTTTCGCCACCTCCTCAAAAAAACTAGTAGCATTACCCGATGTCTTACCTTCATCTAGGCCCATCAAACCAGGTCCAGACCCATCAAGACTCCCAAAACTCACACCTGCCTCCTGACCCATCTCCAGTCCCTGTAATAATTGGGGTTTTGAATAAGATGACCTTTTTCTTTTGTTTTGCATTTTTTCTATTTTGACCCAAATTGACCTGAGGACAACCATCATCCTCCACCACCAGGTTGCCAACCGGATGAACAGCAGAAACACCATTCACCTCCAGAAAATCATGAACACGATTCGAACCACAAACCCCATTATCCATTTTGTAATTCTCTGAAACTACATCATCATCCCCTAAACTTAAACAACGAGCCCTTTTGCGACTTCGAAAACCATGAGAATCCAAAGCCGCTTGAACCTTGTCTACAGACCGAGGGAGACCGATCCAAACCCAAACATGCACATTCAGTAGATTTACACCCATTGCTTTTGCCACTCGTATGAGGACCCTTATTCATCCGAGAAGAACTCCAAACTTCAAAATTTCCAAACACAAAATTTCCATCACTTCGAACAAAGTGCTCGGACTGAACCCCAAGACTAGACGGCACATCCGTATCAACCATTACATCCCTATCAGCAAGTCGATCAACATCACCTAAAACAGAGGAACCGAAACAAACTCTCGTAGCCCTCGGGAGGTCACCCGAATGAGCATCCTTTAAAATAGAAGCGTTTAACTCCTGCACAAAGTCACAAGAAAAAGAAAGAACTTGTATTCTCTCCATAGCCGATGTGTCGGAGAGCTCGTTAACCCAAATATGTTCTTTAGCAAGTGAATCAGATATTAACGACCCCGGGACAAGTTCATGAAGATGTTTAACACATGTAGTTTCAATAAAAGCAAACGAAGATCTAATGCTTCATAAATCATACGAGGGTTGAGCCACCTTCACCACCGTACCCACACTGCTAGCAATTCTCTTAATATTCTCGTCGGAAACATACTTGGCCAGAAAACCTCGTAATTTAACCCAAATAAACCTAAAAAACTCGTTAGCCTTTGGAGAGAAAGGAACCACCATCTCGAAACCTGATCCTGAACCCATCGCAAGAACCTTGGAATACGAATCCAAATCGACGCATTCGACAACCCCAGCAAACATGCCCATCTTTCTGAAAGTCGAAATACGCCCTTTGCAATTGAGAAGGAACTCTTTAACCCTAGCCTCCACAAGAGGCATAGAATCAACCAAGAGCACACACCGACCCAAATTATCAGCAACATCCCGATTTGGTGTAATTGACACTGTGATGCCCCGTACAAAACCATCGTGTACGAATCATCAACAACATGATCATTACAAGGTTAAGTACTATATGCGTTTTCAAAAAGAGTTTGCATTCATTAATAAAGTGATGTCTAAACCAACATCGAATGTTTTACAATCCAAAAGCATGCTTCACTAAGTAGAAGCAAATAATAAGTGTATGTGACCACAACGGTCGTTACAAGTCATAGTTCAAAAGTACTAATGTTTGAATGCAAAATAAAGTAGTTCATGCGATAACAACTCTAAGCAGCGGGTGTCTACAGCACGACTAGTACACAGCGGAAGCTAACCTCAAGCACCTGAGAAAAACATGCTTAAAAACGTCAACACAAAGGTTGGTGAGCTATAGTTTAAGTATAACAGTAAGTAAGGTAGGCCACGAGATTTCATTGCTACAAAGAGCGTTTCAAAATAGTATGATAAAGTATATGTTAACCGTGGGCACTTGGTAACTAACTTAACGTTTATACCCCCTGAAAGTACACTTGGCAAGTGCGTATGTCTATGAAGTATTAAACACTCGTTAAATGCTAGCGCGACTAGCCCGAGTGGGGATGTCAAACCCTATGGATCCATATCTAAGATTCGCGTTCACCGGTTCAAAAACCAATGACTAAACGTTACCGAGCTAAAGGGAATGTTTCTGCCGTTGTATAACCCACACATATATAAGTTTAAGTACTCGTACCTAGTATGTAAAACATAAAATCCGCATGTATTATCAGTTCCCAAAATAAGTTAAAGTAAAAAGGGAATGCTATAACTCACAATGATAATGTAGTCGTAAAGTTGGTTCGGAAAAGGTGTGCAAGTAATCGGTCCGAAAGTCCTCAATGAAATGTCCCGTTCTTATTGATTAAAAACGTTCCATATTAATTGATTTCGTTGCGAGGTTTTGACCTCTATATGAGACATTTTTCAAAGACTGCATTCATTTTTAAACAAACCATAACCTTTATTTCATCAATAAAGGTTTAAAAAGCTATACGTAGATTATCAAATAATGATAATCTAAAATATCCTGTTTACACACGACCATTACATAATGGTTTACAATACAAATATGTTACAACAAAATAAGTTTCTTGAATGCAGTTTTTACACAATATCATACAAGCATGGACTCCAAATCTTGTCCTTATTTAAGTACGCGACAGCGGAAGCTCTTAATAATCACCTGAGAATAAACATGCTTAAAACGTCAACAAAAATGTTGGTGAGTTATAGGTTTAACCTATATATATCAAATCGTAACAATAGACCACAAGATTTCATATTTCAATACACATCCCATACATAGAGATAAAAATCATTCATATGGTGAACACCTGGTAACTGACAATAACAAGATGCATATATAAGAATATCCCCATCATTCCGGGACACCCTTCGAATATGATATAAATTTCGAAGTACTAAAGCATCCGGTACTTTGGATGGGGTTTGTTAGGCCCAATAGATCTATCTTTAGGATTCGCGTCAATTAGGGTGTCTGTTCCCTAATTCTTAGATTACCAGACTTAATAAAAAGGGGCATATTCGATTTCGATAATTCAACCATAGAATGTAGTTTCACGTACTTGTGTCTATTTTGTAAATCATTTATAAAACCTGCATGTATTCTCATCCCAAAAATATTAGATTTTAAAAGTGGGACTATAACTCACTTTCACAAATTTTTACTTCGTCGGGAAGTAAGACTTGGCCACTGGTTGATTCACGAACCTATAACAATATATACATATATATCAAAGTATGTTCAAAATATATTTACAACACTTTTAATATATTTTGATGTTTTAAGTTTATTAAGTCAGCTGTCCTCGTTAGTAACCTACAACTAGTTGTCCACAGTTAGATGTACAGAAATAAATCGATAAATATTATCTTGAATCAATCCACGACCCAGTGTATACGTATCTCAGTATTGATCACAACTCAAACTATATATATTTTGGAATCAACCTCAACCCTGTATAGCTAACTCCAACATTCACATATAGAGTGTCTATGGTTGTTCCGAAATATATATAGATGTGTCGACATGATAGGTCGAAACATTGTATACGTGTCTATGGTATCTCAAGATTACATAATATATAATACAAGTTGATTAAGTTATGGTTGGAATAGATTTGTTACCAATTTTCACGTAGCTAAAATGAGAAAAATTATCCAATCTTGTTTTACCCATAACTTCTTCATTTTAAATCCGTTTTGAGTGAATCAAATTGCTATGGTTTCATATTGAACTCTATTTTATGAATCTAAACAAAAAAAGTATAGGTTTCTAGTCGGAAAAATAAGTTACAAGTCGTTTTTGTAAAGGTAGTCATTTCAGTCGAAAGAACGACGTCTAGATGACCATTTTAGAAAACATACTTCCACTTTGAGTTTAACCATAATTTTTGGATATAGTTTCATGTTCATAATAAAAATCATTTTCTCAGAATAACAACTTTTAAATCAAAGTTTATCATAGTTTTTAATTAACTAACCCAAAACAGCCCGCGGTGTTACTACGACGGCGTAAATCCGGTTTTACGGTGTTTTTCGTGTTTTCAGGTTTTAAATCATTAAGTTAGCATATCATATAGATATAGAACATGTGTTTAGTTGATTTTAAAAGTCAAGTTAGAAGGATTAACTTTTGTTTGAGAACAAGTTTAGAATTAACTAAACTATGTTCTAGTGATTACAAGTTTAAACCTTCGAATAAGATAGCTTTATATGTATGAATCGAATGATGTTATGAACATCATTACTACCTTAATTTCCTTGGATGAACCTACTGGAAAAGAGAAAAATGGATCTAGCTTCAATGGATCCTTGGATGGATCAAAGTTCTTGAAGCAAAATCATGACACGAAAACAAGTTCAAGTAAGATCATCACTTGAAATAAGATTGTTATAGTTATAGAAATTGAACCAAAGTTTGAATATGATTATTACCTTGTATTAGAATGATAACCTACTGTAAGAAACAAAGATTTCTTGAGGTTGGATGATCACCTTACAAGATTGGAAGTGAGCTAGCAAACTTGAAAGTATTCTTGATTTTATGAAACTAGAACTTTTGGAATTTATGAAGAACACTTAGAACTTGAAGATAGAACTTGAGAGAGTTCAATTAGATGAAGAAAATTGAAGAATGAAAGTGTTTGTAGGTGTTTTTGGTCGTTGGTGTATGGATTAGATATAAAGGATATGTAATTTTGTTTTCATGTAAATAAGTCATGAATGATTACTCATATTTTTGTAATCTTATGAGATATTTCATGCTAGTTGCCAAATGATGGTTTCCACATGTGTTAGGTGACTCACATGGGCTGCTAAGAGCTGATCATTGGAGTGTATATACCAATAGTACATACATCTAAAAGCTGTGTATTGTACGAGTACGAATACGGGTGCATACGAGTAGAATTGTTGATGAAACTGAACGAGAATGTAATTGTAAGCATTTTTGTTAAGTAGAAGTATTTTGATAAGTGTATTGAAGTCTTTCAAAAGTGTATAAATACATATTAAAACACTACATGTATATACATTTTAACTGAGTCGTTAAGTCATCGTTAGTCGTTACATGTAAGTGTTGTTTTGAAACCTTTAGGTTAACGATCTTGTTAAATGTTGTTAACCCAATGTTTATAATAACAAAAGAGATTTTAAATTATTATATTATCATGATATTATGATGTACGAATATCTCTTAATATGATATATATACATTAAATGTCGTTACAACGATAAACGTTACATATATGTCTCGTTTCAAAATCATTAAGTTAGTAGTCTTGTTTTTACATATGTAGTTCATTGTTAATATAATTAATGATATGTTTACTTATCATAATATCATGTTAACTATATATATAACCATATATATGTCATCATATAGTTTTTTTTACAAGTTTTAACGTTCGTGAATCACCGGTCAACTTGGGTGGTCAATTGTCTATATGAAACCTATTTCAATTAATCAAGTCTTAACAAGTTTGATTGCTTAACATGTTGGAAACATTTAATCATGTAAACATCAATCTCAATTAATATATATAAACATGGAAAAGTTCGGGTCACTACAGTACCTACCCGTTAAATAAATTTCGTCCCGAAATTTTAAGCTGTTGAAGGTGTTGACGAATCTTCTGGAAATAGATGCGGGTATTTCTTCTTCATCTGATCTTCACGCTCCCAGGTGAACTCGGGTCCTCTACGAGCATTCCATCGAACCTTAACAATTGGTATCTTGTTTTGCTTAAGTCTTTTAACCTCACGATCCATTATTTCGACGGGTTCTTCGATGAATTGGAGTTTTTCGTTGATTTGGATTTCATCTAACGGAATAGTGAGATCTTCTTTAGCAAAACATTTCTTCAAATTCGAGACGTGGAAAGTGTTATGTACAGCCGCGAGTTGTTGAGGTAACTCAAGTCGGTAAGCTACTGGTCCGACACGATCAATAATCTTGAATGGTCCAATATACCTTGGATTTAATTTCCCTCATTTACCAAATCGAACAACGCCTTTCCAAGGTGAAACTTTAAGCATGACCATCTCTCCAATTTCAAATTCTATATCTTTTCTTTTAATGTCAGCGTAGCTCTTTTGTCGACTTTGGGCGGTTTTCAACCGTTGTTGAATTTGGATGATCTTCTCGGTAGTTTCTTGTATAATCTCCGGACCCGTAATCTGTCTATCCCCCACCTCACTCCAACAAATCGGAGACCTGCACTTTCTACCATAAAGTGCTTCAAACGGCGCCATCTCAATGCTTGAATGGTAGCTGTTGTTGTAGGAAAATTCTGCTAACGGTAGATGTCGATCCCAACTGTTTCCGAAATCAATAACACATGCTCGTAGCATGTCTTCAAGTGTTTGTATCGTCCTTTCGCTCTGCCCATCAGTTTGTGGATGATAGGCAGTACTCATGTCTAGACGAGTTCCTAATGCTTGCTGTAATGTCTGCCAGAATCTTGAAATAAATCTGCCATCCCTATCAGAGATAATAGAGATTGGTATTCCATGTCTGGAGACGACTTCCTTCAAATACAGTCGTGCTAACTTCTCCATCTTGTCATCTTCTCTTATTGGTAGGAAGTGTGCTGATTTGGTGAGACGATCAACTATTACCCAAATAGTATCAAAACCACTTGCAGTCCTTGGCAATTTAGTGATGAAATCCATGGTAATGTTTTCCCATTTCCATTCCGGGATTTCGGGTTGTTGAAGTAGACCTGATGGTTTCTGATGCTCAGCTTTGACCTTAGAACACGTCAAACATTCTCCTACATATTTACCAACATCGGCTTTCATACCCGGCCACCAAAAATGTTTCTTGAGATCCTTGTACATCTTCCCCGTTCCAGGATGTATTGAGTATCTGGTTTTATGAGCTTCTCTAAGTACCATTTCTCTCATATCTCCAAATTTTGGTACCCAAATCCTTTCAGCCCTATACCGGGTTCCGTCTTCTCGAATATTAAGATGCTTCTCCGATCCTTTGGGTATTTCATCCTTTAAATTTCCCTCTTTTAAAACTCCTTGTTGCGCCTCCTTTATTTGAGTAGTAATGTTATTATGAATCATTATATTCATAGATTTTACTCGAATGGGTTCTCTATCCTTCCTGCTCAAGGCATCGGCTACCACATTTGCCTTCCCCGGGTGGTAACGAATCTCAAAATCGTAATCATTCAATAATTCAACCACCTACGCTGCCTCATATTCAGTTGTTTCTGATTAAATATGTGTTGAAGACTTTTGTGGTCGGTATATATAATACTTTTGACCCCATATAAGTAGTGCCTCCAAGTCTTTAATGCAAAAATAACCGCGCCTAATTCCAAATCATGCGTCGTATAATTTTGTTCGTGAATCTTCAATTGTCTAGACGCATAAGCAATCACCTTCGTTCGTTGCATTAATACACAACCGAGACCTTGCTTTGATGCGTCACAATAAATCACAAAATCATCATTCCCTTCAGGCAATGACAATATAGGTGCCGTAGTTAGCTTTTTTTTCAATAACTGAAACGCTTTCTCTTGTTCATCATTCCATTCAAATTTCTTCCCTTTATGCGTTAATGCAGTCAAGGGTTTTGCTATTCTGGAAAAGTCTTGGATGAACCTTCTGTAGTAACCAGCTAGTCCTAAAAACTGGCGTATGTGTTTCGGAGTTTTCGGGGTTTCCCACTTTTCAACAGTTTCTATCTTTGCCGGATCCACCTTAATACCTTCTTTGTTCACTATGTGACCGAGGAATTGAACTTCTTCCAACCAAAATGCACACTTTGAAAACTTAGCGTACAATTCTTCCTTCCTCAATACTTCTAACACCTTTCTCAAATGTTCACCGTGTTCTTGGTCATTCTTTGAGTAAATAAGTATGTCATCAATGAAAACAATGACAAACTTGTCAAGGTATGGTCCACACACTCGGTTCATAAGGTCCATGAACACAGCTGGTGCATTAGTTAAACCAAACGGCATGACCATAAACTCGTAATGACCGTAACGTGTTCTGAAAGCAGTCTTTGGAATATCATCTTCTTTCACCCGCATTTGATGATACCCGGAACGTAAGTCAATCTTTGAATAAACAGACGAGCCTTGTAGTTGATCAAATAAGTCGTCGATTCTCGGTAGTGGGTAGCGGTTCTTGATGGTAAGTTTGTTCAACTCTCGGTAGTCGATACACAACCTGAATGTACCATCTTTCTTCTTGACAAACAAAACAGGAGCTCCCCACGGTGATGTGCTTGGTCGAATGAAACCACGCTCTAAAAGTTCTTGTAATTGGCTTTGCAGTTCTTTCATCTCGCTGGGTGCGAGTCTGTAAGGAGCACGAGCTATTGGTGCAGCTCCTGGTACAAGATCTATTTGAAATTCAACGGATCGATGTGGGGGTAATCCCGGTAATTCTTTCGGAAATACATCGGGAAATTCTTTTGCAATGGGAACATCATTGATGCTCTTTTCTTCAGTTTGTACTTTCTCGACGTGTGCTAGAACAGCATAGCAACCTTTTCTTATTAGTTTTTGTGCCTTCAAATTACTAATAAGATGTAGCTTCGTGTTGCCCTTTTCTCCGTACACCATTAAGGGTTTTCCTTTTTCTCGTATAATGCGAATTGCATTTTTGTAACAAACGATCTCCGCTTTCACTTCTTTCAACCAGTCCATACCGATTATCACATCAAAACTCCCTAACTCTACTGGTATCAAATCAATCTTAAATGTTTCGCTAACCAGTTTAATTTCTCGATTCCGACATATATTATCTGCTGAAATTAATTTACCATTTGCTAATTCGAGTAAAAATTTACTATCCAAAGGCGTCAATGGACAACTTAATTTAGCACAAAAATCTCTACTCATATAGCTTCTATCCGCACCCGAATCAAATAAAACGTAAGCAGATTTATTGTCAATAAGAAACGTACCCGTAACAAGCTCCGGGTCTTCCTGTGCCTCTACCGCATTAATATTGAAAACTCTTCCACGGCCTTGTCCATTCGTGTTCTCCTGGTTCGGGCAATTTCTAATAATGTGGCCTGGTTTTCCACATTTATAACAAACTACATTGGCATAACTTGCTCCGACACTACTTGCTCCGCCATTACTCGTTCCGACACCATTTGTTCCTTTCGTTCTATTAACCCCTGGTCCGTAGACCTCACACTTCGCTGCGCTATGACCATTTCTTTTACACTTGTTGCAAAATTTGGTGCAGAACCCCGAGTGATTCTTTTCACACCTTTGGCATAGTTGCTTCTGATTGTTGTTGTTGTTGTTGCGGTTATTATTGTTGTTGGGATGATTGTTGTAGTTGCTGTTGTTGTTGTTGTTGTTGTTGTTGTTGGGCCGTTTGTTGTAGTTGCGATTGATGTTGCGATTGTTGGGATAATTGTTGCGATTATTGTTGTAATTGCTGTTGTTGTTGTATTGGTGATTCTTATCACCGTTTTCCTCCCACTTTCTTTTGACTTGCTTCACATTGGCCTCTTCAGCAGTCTGTTCTTTAATTCTTTCTTCAATCTGGTTCACTAGTTTGTGAGCCATTCTACATGCCTGTTGTATGGAGGCGGGCTCGTGTGAACTTATATCTTCTTGGATTCTTTCCGGTAATCCTTTCACAAACGCGTCGATCTTCTCTTCCTCATCTTCGAATACTCCCGGACACAATAGGCACAATTCTGTGAATCGTCTTTCGTACGTGGTAATATCAAATCCTTGGGTTCGTAACCCTCTAAGTTCTGTCTTGAGCTTATTGACCTCGGTTCTGGGACGGTACTTCTCGTTCATCAAGTGCTTGAATGCTGACCACGGTAGTGCGTACGCATCATCTTGTCCCACTTGCTCTAGATAGGTATTCCACCATGTTAACGCAGAACCTGTGAAGGTATGCGTAGCGTACTTCACTTTGTCCTCTTCAGTACACTTACTTATGGCAAACACCGATTCAACCTTCTCGGTCCACCGTTTCAATCCGATCGGTCCTTCGGTTCCATCAAATTCCAAAGGTTTGCAGGCAGTGAATTCTTTGTAGGTGCATCCTACACGATTTCCTGTACTGCTAGATCCAAGGTTATTGTTGGTATGTAGCGCAGCCTGTACTGCGGCTATGTTTGAAGCTAGAAAAGTACGGAATTCCTCTTCATTCATATTCACGGTGTGTCGAGTAGTCGGTGCCATTTCCTTCAAAATAGTTAAATGGAACAAGTTAATCATACAGAATATTAAGAGTAGTTAATAGTATTTCGTAGCATAATATGAACTCATTTATAAAAGCTTTTTCTTCATATTAGCGTTTTATAAGTTTAAATTCGGGTAGTACCTACCCGTTAAGTTCATACTTAGTAGCTAATATACAATTCAACTACTACAATTCTATATGAAAAACTGATTATAATAATATTTCGCGTTCAAACTTTTATACAATATTTTACAAACTTACAATACCGCTTATTTTACATAAAGCATGAAATATAGCACACAATAACTTTGATACAAGATAGTTGTGAAGACAATTCTAGCTAGTACACAAGTCGTTCAGCAAAGGTAATAAAGACACGTAATTCATACGTCCAGAAACAAGTCATGCATTCTGGTTTTACTAGGACTACTTCCCATCCTTGGTCTTGTGTAACATAACCGTTATGGCCGTTGATAAGACAGCGTGTTGTAACGTCATCAAAGGGACGAGGGTTACGTAATGTCCAACAGTCCCGTAATAATCTAAAAACCTCATTTCTTACCCCAATTACCGACTCCGTCACTTGTGGAAACGTTTTGTTTAATAGTTGTAGCCCGATGTTCTTGTTCTCACTTTGGTGAGAAGCGAACATTACTAATCTGTAAGCATAACATGCTTCTTTATGTTGCATGTTAGCCGCTTTTTCTAAATCACGAAGTCCAATATTCGGATATATTGAGTCAAAATAATTTCTTAACCCGTTGCGTAAAATAGCATTTGGGTTCCCCGCAATATATGCGTCAAAGTAAACACATCGTAACTTATGGGTTTCCCAATGTGATATCCCCCATCTTTCAAACGAAAGTCTCTTATAAACCAAGACATTCTTGGAACGTTCTTCGAATGTCTTACAAACTGATCTCGCCTTAAATAGTTGTGCCGAAGAATTCTGACCGACTCTAGACAAGATTTCATCAATCATGTCTCCGGGTAGGTCTCTTAAAATATTGGGTTGTCTATCCATTTTGTGTTTTTAAACTGTAAAATAGACAAGAGTTAGATTCATAAAAAAAAATACTTATTAATACAAGCAATTTTTTTACATATATCATAAAGCATAAGAACACTATATTCCATATATTACACCACACGAATACAACTATCTTATTCCGACTCGCTCGTTTCTTCTTCTTCGGTTTTGGTTCGTTTTGCCAAGTTTCTAGGGATATATGATGTTCCCCTAATACGAGCCGTCGTTGTCCACATTGGTTTAGAAAAACCTGGTGGTTTAGAGGTTCCCGGGTCATTGTTACAACTTAAGGACTTCGGGGGTTGACGATACATATAAAGTTCATCGGGGTTGGAATTAGATTTCTCTATTTTTATACCCTTTCCCTTATTATTTTCTTTTGCCTTTTTAAATTCAGTTGGGGTAATTTCTATAACATCGTCGGAATTCTCGTCGGAATCCGATTCATCGGAGAATTGGTAATCCTCCCAATATTTTGCTTCCTTGGCGGAAACACCATTGACCATAATTAACTTTGGTCGGTTGGTTGAGGATTTTCTTTTACTTAACCGTTTTATTATTTCCCCCACCGGTTCTATTTCTTCATCCGGTTCCGATTCTTCTTCCGGTTCCGATTCTTCTTCCGGTTCCGACTCTTCTTCCGGTTCCTCTTCGGGAACTTGTGAATCAGTCCACAAATCATTCCAATTTACATTTGACTCTTCATTATTATTAGGTGAGTCAATGGGACTTGTTCTAGAGGTAGACATCTATCACATAATATCAAACACGTTAAGAGATTAATATATCACATAATATTCATATGTTAAAAATATATAGTTTCCAACAAAAATGTTAAGCAATCATTTTTAAAGAAAACACGGTCGAAGTCCAGACTCACTAATGCATCCTAACAAACTCGATAAGACACACTAATGCAAATTTTCTGGTTCTCTAAGACCAACGCTCGGATACCAACTGAAATGTCCAGTTCTTATTGATTAAAAACGTTCCATATTAATTGATTTCGTTGCGAGGTTTTGACCTCTATATGAGACATTTTTCAAAGACTGCATTCATTTTTAAACAAACCATAACCTTTATTTCATCAATAAAGGTTTAAAAAGCTATACGTAGATTATCAAATAATGATAATCTAAAATATCCTGTTTACACACGACCATTACATAATGGTTTACAATACAAATATGTTACAACAAAATAAGTTTCTTGAATGCAGTTTTTACACAATATCATACAAGCATGGACTCCAAATCTTGTCCTTATTTAAGTACGCGACAGCGGAAGCTCTTAATAATCACCTGAGAATAAACATGCTTAAAACGTCAACAAAAATGTTGGTGAGTTATAGGTTTAACCTATATATATCAAATCGTAACAATAGACCACAAGATTTCATATTTCAATACACATCCCATACATAGAGATAAAAATCATTCATATGGTGAACACCTGGTAACCGACAATAACAAGATGCATATATAAGAATATCCCCATCATTCCGGGACACCCTTCGGATATGATATAAATTTCGAAGTACTAAAGCATCCGGTACTTTGGATGGGGTTTGTTAGGCCCAATAGATCTATCTTTAGGATTCGCGTCAATTAGGGTGTCTGTTCCCTAATTCTTAGATTACCAGACTTAATAAAAAGGGGCATATTCGATTTCGATAATTCAACCATAGAATGTAGTTTCACGTACTTGTGTCTATTTTGTAAATCATTTATAAAACCTGCATGTATTCTCATCCCAAAAATATTAGATTTTAAAAGTGGGACTATAACTCACTTTCACAAATTTTTACTTCGTCGGGAAGTAAGACTTGGCCACTGGTTGATTCACGAACCTATAACAATATATACATATATATCAAAGTATGTTCAAAATATATTTACAACACTTTTAATATATTTTGATGTTTTAAGTTTATTAAGTCAGCTGTCCTCGTTAGTAACCTACAACTAGTTGTCCACAGTTAGATGTACAGAAATAAATCGATAAATATTATCTTGAATCAATCCACGACCCAGTGTATACGTATCTCAGTATTGATCACAACTCAAACTATATATATTTTGGAATCAACCTCAACCCTGTATAGCTAACTCCAACATTCACATATAGAGTGTCTATGGTTGTTCCGAAATATATATAGATGTGTCGACATGATAGGTCGAAACATTGTATACGTGTCTATGGTATCTCAAGATTACATAATATATAATACAAGTTGATTAAGTTATGGTTGGAATAGATTTGTTACCAATTTTCACGTAGCTAAAATGAGAAAAATTATCCAATCTTGTTTTACCCATAACTTCTTCATTTTAAATCCGTTTTGAGTGAATCAAATTGCTATGGTTTCATATTGAACTCTATTTTATGAATCTAAACAAAAAAAGTATAGGTTTCTAGTCGGAAAAATAAGTTACAAGTCGTTTTTGTAAAGGTAGTCATTTCAGTCGAAAGAACGACGTCTAGATGACCATTTTAGAAAACATACTTCCACTTTGAGTTTAACCATAATTTTTGGATATAGTTTCATGTTCATAATAAAAATCATTTTCTCAGAATAACAACTTTTAAATCAAAGTTTATCATAGTTTTTAATTAACTAACCCAAAACAGCCCGCGGTGTTACTACGACGGCGTAAATCCGGTTTTACGGTGTTTTTCGTGTTTTCAGGTTTTAAATCATTAAGTTAGCATATCATATAGATATAGAACATGTGTTTAGTTGATTTTAAAAGTCAATTTAGAAGGATTAACTTTTGTTTGAGAACAAGTTTAGAATTAACTAAACTATGTTCTAGTGATTACAAGTTTAAACCTTCGAATAAGATAGCTTTATATGTATGAATCGAATGATGTTATGAACATCATTACTACCTTAATTTCCTTGGATGAACCTACTGGAAAAGAGAAAAATGGATCTAGCTTCAATGGATCCTTGGATGGATCAAAGTTCTTGAAGCAAAATCATGACACGAAAACAAGTTCAAGTAAGATCATCACTTGAAATAAGATTGTTATAGTTATAGAAATTGAACCAAAGTTTGAATATGATTATTACCTTGTATTAGAATGATAACCTACTGTAAGAAACAAAGATTTCTTGAGGTTGGATGATCACCTTACAAGATTGGAAGTGAGCTAGCAAACTTGAAAGTATTCTTGATTTTATGAAACTAGAACTTTTGGAATTTATGAAGAACACTTAGAACTTGAAGATAGAACTTGAGAGAGTTCAATTAGATGAAGAAAATTGAAGAATGAAAGTGTTTGTAGGTGTTTTTGGTCGTTGGTGTATGGATTAGATATAAAGGATATGTAATTTTGTTTTCATGTAAATAAGTCATGAATGATTACTCATATTTTTGTAATCTTATGAGATATTTCATGCTAGTTGCCAAATGATGGTTCCCACATGTGTTAGGTGACTCACATGGGCTGCTAAGAGCTGATCATTGGAGTGTATATACCAATAGTACATACATCTAAAAGCTGTGTATTGTACGAGTACGAATACGGGTGCATACGAGTAGAATTGTTGATGAAACTGAACGAGAATGTAATTGTAAGCATTTTTGTTAAGTAGAAGTATTTTGATAAGTGTATTGAAGTCTTTCAAAAGTGTATAAATACATATTAAAACACTACATGTATATACATTTTAACTGAGTCGTTAAGTCATCGTTAGTCGTTACATGTAAGTGTTGTTTTGAAACCTTTAGGTTAACGATCTTGTTAAATGTTGTTAACCCAATGTTTATAATAACAAAAGAGATTTTAAATTATTATATTATCATGATATTATGATGTACGAATATCTCTTAATATGATATATATACATTAAATGTCGTTACAACGATAAACGTTACATATATGTCTCGTTTCAAAATCATTAAGTTAGTAGTCTTGTTTTTACATATGTAGTTCATTGTTAATATAATTAATGATATGTTTACTTATCATAATATCATGTTAACTATATATATAACCATATATATGTCATCATATAGTTTTTTTTACAAGTTTTAACGTTCGTGAATCACCGGTCAACTTGGGTGGTCAATTGTCTATATGAAACCTATTTCAATTAATCAAGTCTTAACAAGTTTGATTGCTTAACATGTTGGAAACATTTAATCATGTAAACATCAATCTCAATTAATATATATAAACATGGAAAAGTTCGGGTCACTACACTCAACCTAAGTCAAATAGTACTAAGTCAGTAAATCGTCTTAATGGGTTTAAAAGTATGTAAATAAGGTCTTAAGGGTCATCATCATTCATCATCAAACATAAGGCGTAAAGTAAGTTTCGTTCATGAAAGTAGTTTAAAACAAAGGCTGACTTCAGTCAGTCACCATGGCCTCTACCCTTACTGAATTAAGTTGAGACCAGTGGCCACGGCTCCGTATATGAGTCCTTTAAGTGTGGTAAAATTTACAGAAGCAAACTCGTCTTCGTTTGACCGTGGCGACGGTCTAAGTGCGAGTAGGTCAGAAATTTCTGCACAATGTTAAAAGGACATAGTGACGATCGGAGGGCCATAAATCCTAAACCGCAACTCGGATTAAGACGAGTCCTATATGAAAAGTTATCTAGTCGAAAAGATTTATTTGAAAATCAAGGTCACAGCAGCCCAGGTTTACTGGTCTGTTACAGAAACAGCAGAACAGTAGGTAGAAGACAGAAAGCGGTAAAATAATGGGTTCCGGTGAGTTTGATGCTTATCACGGTTCTCATCCTTGATGCGTATAGCTTCAAGTGTACAACTCGTTGATGTGTTTGCATCATCTTGACCAAGATTTTACCATCATAACCCAAGTGCAAGTCTAAGACATGAAGCACAACTCACTTAAGTGTTGCAAGTGTTTTGATGAACCAAAGTTACATCAAAGTCTTAGATCTAACACATACATGAACTTTAAGACTAATAACAAGTTACAAACTTGAAAGAAAACTAACTAATCAAGATCTTAAGATGTAGAACATAGTTCTTAGTTTGATCTTGAAGATCCAAGACTCAAAAGTCTAGATCTAACATAAGTGTACAAAGTTATATTTAAAGAAAACTTATTTATATGTTCTTGAACTTTCAAGTTAACTTTTAGTTCAAGATTAATGAAATCAAGGTTAACTAGTAACACTTGACCAATAACAACCAACAACATGAAAATAAAGTGCAAGTAAATGAAGTAAATAAGCTAAGTAAACAAGTAACTTGTTCATGGTTATTCATACTTTAAAGATTCAAATCTAAGTTTGATCTTTAAGAAAGTAAACTTGAAGTTTACTTCATGAGTCACAAGTATGAGTTTTACAATCATGAACTTACAAACTTTTGAAACAATAAATGTAGAATCATAAACTAATAAGTTTATGTTCTTGTGTTCTTGAAAATTCAAGATATTATGAAGAATGAAACTAATGAGTTTGATTCTTGTATATGTAAGTAAGTAACAAAGTAACAAAGTAGCAACTACAAGTAAGTAACAAGTAAACAACAATGGATGATGATGATGATGATTCTTGTAGCCAAGGCTACGGTTTTGATACAAGAAAGAAGGAAGAAAACTTGAACATAATACTTACAAGTTAAGAGAATAAGAGAGAAAATGTTTGAGAGAAAAAGAGAGGTAAGTGTGTGTTTTTGGAAATGAGAGGAATAAGAATGAGTAAGTAATGAAAAAAAAAATCAAAACTCCTCCCCATATGCAATGAGGCCGACGGTTGGAGAGTGGGAAGGGAGGAGAAGAAAGTTCAATGGTTACTTGCTTGTAAAGCCTTACAAAAGTTGGATATTAGATGTATGTGCATGGGGATAAGTTGCTAACTAGAATCCAAGTAACATAACCAACTAGTTACAACTCTAAGTATTACTTACATGCAATATTGGGCTAGTTAGTCCACTTAAAATGTAGGGTGGGCTTGGAAGCCCAATATCAAGAGTCCACAACATTAATCAAAGCCCAAGTTCAATAAATCACAAGTTAAACCAATTAAAGCCTAAGTAACTAACTAATAGTCTTAGTTAATTAAAATGATTAATAAACTTAATCATGAATGCAAATAATACTTGAAAATATTATTCGTGTAAGTCTCGGGTGTCACAAATACGTTTCGGGCAATTAAAGTCAAGTTCAGGCAATCATGGCGACATGTAAATGTAATAACATACATTCGTTTTATCACACGTATTAATAATAATTATTATTAATAAATAAACGTTGGAAAAACCAGGGTCGTTACATTACCCACCCGTTAAAGAAAATTTCGTCCCGAAATTTTAAGCTGAGGTAGATGGAGGAGTCGGGAAAAGGTGAGGATACTTCCGCATCATTTGGTCCTCTCACTCCCAAGTAAACTCAGGTCCTCGTTTGGCATTCCATCGTACTCGGACGATCGGAATCTTGTTGCGTTTCAAAGTTTTGATCTCACGATCCATAATTTCATCAGGTTTTTCCACAAAGTGAAGTTTGTCATCAATCGTAAGTTCTTCCAGTGGTATGATAAGTTCTGGTGCCGCAAGACACTTCTTCAAGTTTGACACGTGGAAGGTAGGATGAACTGAGCTCAATTGTGCTGGTAGATCCAAACGGTAAGCAACGGGTCCAACACGTTCCAAGATTTCAAAAGGACCAATATATCGTGGGTTTAACTTTCCACGTTTTCCAAAACGGATCACACCTTTCCAAGGTGCAACCTTTAACATTACACGGTCGCCCACGTTGAATTCAAAGTCCTTACGTTTAAGATCGGCATAACTCTTTTGACGATCGCGGGCAGTCTTAAGCCTAGCTTGAATCTGAGCAATCTTCTCCGTGGTTTCATGGATAACCTCAGGTCCGGTGATTTGCTTTTCGCCTACTTCGGCCCAACAAATAGGAGATCGGCACTTACGGCCATACAATGCTTCGAAAGGTGCAGCATTAATGCTCGAGTGATAACTGTTGTTGTACGAGAATTCGGCGAGTGGCAAATGTCTTTCCCAGGCCTTTCCGAAATCAATGACACATGCACGCAACATGTCCTCCAAGGTCTGAATCGTTCGTTCACTTTGCCCGTCAGTCTGAGGGTGATACGCAGTACTCATGTCGAGACGGGTTCCCATGGCTTCTTGCAAAGAACACCAAAATCTAGAAGCAAAACGGGGATCGCGATCTGAGATGATTGATAAAGGTACACCGTGTCGTGATACAACCTCCTTGATGTATAGATGAGCAAGTCTTTCCATTGTATCAGTTTCCTTCATCGCTAGGAAGTGTGCAGTTTTGGTAAGGCGGTCAACAATAACCCAAATAGTATCGTATCCGCCCACCGTCTTTGGTAGCTTGGTAATGAAATCCATTGTTATCCGTTCCCACTTCCATTGTGGGATTTCTGGTTGTTGAAGTAAACCAGAAGGTCTCTGATGCTCGGCTTTAACCTTCGAGCAAGTCAAACACTTACCAACATAAGTCGCAACGTCCTTCTTAAGATTCGGCCACCAATACGGTTCTTTAAGGTCGTGGTACATCTTGCCCGCACTGGGGTGAATCGAATATCTCGACTTGTGGGCTTCATCAAGTATAAGGTTCCGTAGATCTCCATAATAAGGTACCCAAATTCTTCCGGCATAACATCGGAGTCCAGACTTGTGACGATTGCTCCAAATCCATATGGACGAACACGTCATTCATTGATTTCATTGCGAGGTATTTGACCTCTATATGATACGTTTTGTAAACATTGCATTCTTTTGAAAAGGCACACCATAAATGAATATTTAAATCAAAGGTTTTCGACATCTGATGATTTCTACATATAGACAATCATCGTAAATTATAGTTTACAATAGTACTTCCGTTAACAATGCAGTCAAAATAAGATACATGGTGATGATTTGGTGAATGCAACGTTTCCTTGAAAAATATGTCATATAAGACTCCATGCACATAGCTTGTCTATCATATAAGCAAATAGCGGAAGACTTCTAGGGAACCTGAGAATAAACATGCTAACAAGTGTCAACACAAAGGTTGGTGAGTTCATAGTTTGTATGTTTCGCATAATCTGTATATAAAGATGGATCACAAGATTTCAGTTGTTTCATCCAGAAACGTTTATCAAAATATTCTACAAAATTGAGCACCTTGGTAACTAAACTTAACGTATATATAATTTGTACCCTTTGTATAATCATCTTAACAATACACGCAAACCAACGTGTACGCTTCTTAAATAGCATACGTTCGTTAAAAGGCTAGTGCTCTAGCTCGAACGGGGATATCAAGCCCTATGGATCCATATACTACTACTCGCGCCCACCAGTTCTTATAACTGGCAGTTACTAGTTACCAAAGCTAAGGGATTTTCGGTTCAAACTCGGTGTAGAATTTAGTATGTACTTGTATCCAGTGCGTTTAAAATAAAGTGCATGTATTCTCAGCCCAAAAATATAGATTGCAAAAGCAATTAAAAAGGGAGCAATGAAACTCACCTTAGCAGCACATAAAGTTGTTCATCGTAATGTGACCGAAACTCGGTATATCAAATAATCGTAGATCTCAACCTAGAGAACATATGTTGGTCAATAAATGTCTATCAAGCTAGGTCAGGTCATAGTGTATCACAATCCTAATGCTCGAAATTGACATACAAAAGTTATTCAAAGTTGTTTCATAAAGTCAATTTTGACAATAGTTCAACAAACGAGACGTACCTTATATAAGGATTCATTTGCTCGGTTGGTAATATTCAAAAATCCATTTTATCAATCTCGTAAACAAGTTGTTTAAGTATTAATTGCAGATTCAAAAAGCAATTCCAATTAATGTCAATTATAATTCAGTTGACCATATCTTTTGATTCGTTCCTCGAAACTATTCGATATCTAAATGAAAAGTTATTGACTTTTCGCCAGCTTTCCGAAAACATGTATATCATATACCTTTTACCCGTAATATATGTATTTAATTCGTGATTTATTATAAACTGTTTAACGACAAAATTTAGCATACAAGCATGTATAAATATATACACTCGAGCACTAGTATGTATACACTATTAATTTATAAAATATAAATGCTTACGTATTAATATTGAGATTCAATATTGTAGAAAGTACGTAGACTTAACGGAGATGATAAACACTAGGTTTGATTCACAAATATACCCCCGAACATTACCCATAACCTCCTTGGCAATAACCCATAATTTCCTTAGCTCTATCCCGCTTGAAAACCATTTTGAAAGTGACACGCTCATAACCTCATCGTAGTATTTTATGTATAATACTAATTAATAATATTAATAATAATAAGATTAATAATAATATTAATCTTAATAATAATAATAATAATAATAATAATAATAATAATAATAATAATAATAATAATAATAATAAATAAAATAAATACGTTGTAATATATGATTTAGAGAAAGAGTGTGAAAACTGAGCAATTTATAGAACCTTTTCTGAAAAAGTACCCCATGCAATCACATGGGATTTGTGCTTCAAGGCCATGCGATCGCATGGCCCTCTAATCCAGCTCACAAACTTTTAACTTTTTGTTTGTCGACATAATTTTATATAATATATATAATATATTTAATTTATATAATTAATTATATATTATATTAAATTCACATGCATAGTTGACTTGTAATTTTTGTTCCGATAAGTCGTACGTCATCACTCGACTTATGTCCCAGTTCCGGTTTTTCAAATGTCCTTTCGTACGCTGAGAAAACTTGTATTTTACATTTCGTGTCATGTACCTTTGTCAAAATATAGCCTTAAATTATCCCTAAACAATACCACTCAAAGTATATCTTAAACTTTCGAGTATTTTGATCATTTACTTCTATAAATTATCGTCTCGATATTTGTTAATATATATATAATAACAAATCGTTTTATGACCTAGTTAATATATATTTTCAACATTCATAAACACGTTTTAAATATACGTCGCAAGTTATTCATACAATTAATATTCCAACTTATCATATATATTCAAATAAATATTTAAACCAATCAGTTTAATGTACGGTATTAAACAATTAATACATTGTTATGTTTTCAAGTTATAGTATATATATATATATGTATCTATATACATATAATTGTTCGCGAATCGTCGAGAACAGCCGAAAGGTATTTGAATAGTTCAAAAATTTTGAGATTCAGTTTTACAGACTTTGCTTATCGTGTCGGAAATGTTAATCATACAAAGATTAAGTTTAAATTTGGTCAAAAATTTTCCGGGTCATCACAGTACCTACCCGTTAAAGAAATTTCGTCCCGAAATTTAAGTGAGGTCGTCATGGCTAACAATAAAAATGTTTTCATGACGAATATGAGTTGATAAATAGAATTTTATCACCGTTGAATAATATGGATAAAACAATCCGATTTCTCGAAGTGTATGAGAGAAGTTATCGTAAAAGAGTGAAATGAAAGAATAGAAATTCGTCTTAATTTTTGACGTATTTACGATTGATTTCCGAAATTTAAGGAATAGAAAATCTTCATAATCTAAATAAGATTTGATTCTTTGAAATTTAAGGAAATTAAGATTTCCTTTAAATGCGTAATCTGCCTCGATTGTTATGTTTGATATTTCACTATAAATTGACCTCTTCCGTTTCATTATTTTCACCACTCCTACATCTTCTTCCTTATTTCATACTTCTAAAAGATTGTGAAATGCTTAATCCAGTTCTGATTCTTGATATTTTCTTGGCTATCGTATCCTTCATTCTTCTTTTTCATCTGCCACCAGAGGAGGTTATTTTCTTCTACTATTACCTTGGGGTTATATTGTTTTTCATTCTCCCGTGTCTTTATATTGCTATACGCATTGATATACACGGTTTGTAATTTCAGAATTGTTTTCGGGCTTTATATTTTCCATTATATTTCGGAGCTTCATGCTTTCGTTTTCTCTTCCCGACTTTAAGTCAAGCGAATAATGGTCCAGAATTCGTAGGTATGGATTTTTAAATGAACATAATTAATGTTCTAAGAAAGAAACGGTAATGGCACAATCTGACTTGTCAAATTACCAGAATACCTCGAAAAAGACCGAATCATCAAGAAAAATATTTTCTTGATATGTTTAGAGGTTAAATAGAATGAAAGAGTTATGTAACATGGTTCATGATGAGGGTATGATCTGTGAACCTGATAACGCCAAAATTATACATGTTTATTATCGTTATTTCGATCCAATGTTGTTCCATTTGTATGTAATTGTTATACGTATGTATTGTAATTCATGTACATTTGTAAAAAGTCCATTGTGAATGAATAAATGAAGACCAACAGCTAAAACAGAGTTAAAACGAAGATCGAATGCGTAAAACAGCCCGAAACCACTGAAACAGGTCCAAATGCGGCGCATCTCTCTTAGATGCGGCGCATCTTTACACCAAATAACTCCCGACAGTTTCAGATGCGGAGCATGAAGACTTCTGGGCCAAAATAGCAACAGATGCGGCGCATCTGAGATGGATGCGGTGCATCCAAGCCAGATGCGGCACATCTGTCCCAGATGCGGTGCATCTGACCCCCTGCCGACAGTCCTGAGTGTAGAATCGAGCTGGAATCTACTAAACGTAAAGAGATGCGGCGCATCCCAAAGAGATGCGGCGCATCTGGTCACTTTCTGGCCAAAATACCTAACTTTTGAGGCTATTTAATGAAGCAAATGGTTACTTACTTAAAAAAAACTTCACTACTACGTTCTCCCCCAGTTTTAAGACGATTTTCAAGGTCCAAGGAAGGCTGCAAGTTAATCTCCACTCTTTCAACATCAATATTAAGCTAGGATCGTTTATCGCAATTGGTACCATTGTTCTATATCTTTTTAACATGAATTCAACTTGTATTTACTGTTTCATTAGTTCTACTATGATTATGTTAGGCTAAAAGCCTTGTGTGTTTGCTTCAATGTAAGATTTATGGCTTGGGATTGTTCTATACTTTGATGTTATGCTAGTTATACATATGTTTGATTGATTTAATTATCTAGTTCAACCGTAAGAACCATTGTTATGCATGTTTAGATCATTACTTCAATTATATAGATTGCAACCTATTAATGTGAGTTAACTAGGAAAACAATCTATACTTCAATACATCTAGTAATCTAGATGATTAGATACATACACTTAAGTGATTTTGTTATGTGTTTAATTCGGTTATTGAATAAGTTCCAAAGCAACATAGTTATGAAATTACCTCAAGTGATTGTTGTAATTAAGGTTTCACGTGAGTTTAACCGGGTTGAATCTAGTTAGTTAATCAATCTAAATCACCATGTTCTTTCAAGAAATCCATTGTTGTAACTATCTTTATATTCTAGTTCAATTATACGAGTTATGACTTGATTTATGTGAATTTATCAAAGGCTATAATTTGTACTTCAACACCTAGTGATCTAGACACCTATATGTGAATATAGGATGGTAATTGGATGATATTTAGGTTTTACAATCATGTAGTTTACTTAGAGTGATCTTAGTAAACTAGGTTTTATGTGAATTTAACCAAGAAAGAATCCTGTTGATTAAACATAGTTCTTAAGTTTATAGATATTGTGAAATTGATATAAACTACTCTATTGTAACTATCGCATAACGGTTTTAATTATAAAAGAACAATCCCTGTCATCTATCAAGCATAGAAGTAAACACCGCATTCTCATTATTGTCATTCATTATATTTATTTACTGTTTCGTTAAACAAAAACACAACTTCAAATATAAATCCCCTTTTTAGAATAATTAATCGTGGTAAAATCAATTAAACAAACTTCTCCCTGTGGATCGAACTGGTCAATTTACTTGCTAGTTACTACATGATCGGGTTTTAGTTGCCTGTATTATGTGTTAATTATTAAGCATATTGTCTACATTTTAAAGGTTACGTCTTGACACATCAACTTTTTGGCGCCGCTGCCGGGGAGCGGTTTTGTTAAAAGATTTTAATAAACTTTGAATTATTCGATCCTTTTGTAGGAATTCAATTCCTAGAAAAGTTACTTTTTATTGTAAGCTTGTATTTTTGCAATTGGTTTGTTTGTGGTGTTGTGATTGCAGGATAGGTATTAGTGCATGAATCTACGTTCTTCCAACTCTAATTTAATTCCTTCATATCCTGAGCCTGAAAGAGAACTTCACGAACGCTTAAGGGCTCAAGAAGTAGAATCTCTTGCTCAGGGTTTAGAATCACTTTCATTAGATTCTAACTCTGAACCGATTGTTCAACCTATCATCGAGCCAGTCATTAAAGAAGAGGAAGAGATGACTGCTACAAATCAAACGATGGATGCTTTGATGAAGGCAACAAGGACAGGACAAGGCCATGCAATTGTTCAACCTACGATGACTGATGGTTTTGAAATAAAGGGGCAATTTCTCCACATGGTGACTAATACATGTCAATTCGGTGGAGCCCCAAATGAGGATGCTAACGAGCATCTTCGTAAGTTTGTAAGCATTAGCAAGCTTTTCAAAATCAAAGATGTCTCCGATGAAGTTGCATGTCTAAAAATCTTTCCATGGTCCCTAAAGGATGATGCAAGAGATTGGCTAGACTCATTACCGGAAGGTTATATTGAAAACTGGAATGAAATGATGGACAAATTTTTGTCAGAATTCTTCCCCGCTTCGAAAGCAGCAAAATTGCAAAGTGACATAAATCACTTCAAGCAAAAGTCTAACGAGACTCTTTATGAAGCTTGGACCCGATTTAATAAAATGCTTAGGGTATGTCCTCAACACGGGTTGAATACATTCCAAAAAGTCCAAATTTTCTATAAAGGAGTCAATGTGGCTACCCGGAAGGATATAGATGTTGCAGCAGGAGGATCAATCATGAAAAAAACGCCCGAAGACGCTCACACGATAATTGCCGATATAGCAGCCCATTCTTATAATTGGCATCAGGAGATGGAATTCTCTAGATCGTCAACAGTTGCTAATGTCGAAAGCAACGATGAAATCGCTGCATTAAAAGTTCAATTGGCAAATCAAGCAAGGCAAATCGAGAAGGTAACCAAACAAATGCACGCTATCAGGGTAGGGTGTGAGTTGTGCCAAGGTCCCCATCTCACACGAGATTGCGACCAAACGACGATGGAAGAGCAAGCAAATTTCCTAGGTTACATGCGAAAAGGTGAGATGAATTTTGACGACTTTCCGGCGGTTGAAGCAAATAACCGGAAATATCCTCCTGTACAGTTATCAAATAGGAGGACCTTCAAGTTCAAACAACAACTACCACGGAGGGAATGCAGGTTACCAAAATAACCGAAATTTCCAGAATCAAAATCAAAGAAATACACCACCGGGTTACAATCATCTAAACAATCGTAATCAACCCCCACGAAATTACCAAAATAATTTCCAACACAATCAACCACAAGCACAACCACAAGCACTTATATAACCACAACCTGAGAAGAAATCCGGTTTAGAAGATCTGTTGAGAGATTTTATGGTTAAACACGAACAAAATGCAGAAATTCAAACTCAGCAAATTCGCAATCAACAAGCTACGATTCAAAACTTATAAAGGGATGTTGGAAGGATCTCACAGTTACTAGCAGAGAGACCACCTGGTGCTCTCCCCTCAAATACTCAAGTGAATCCTAGTAACAATCAAACAAGGAATGAGCATGTAAATGCTATAACCACTAGAAGCGGTTTAACTACTAACCCAGAGACCCTTAAGTCCCCGGAAGTTCCCTTGTCTCCTTCTGTTTTGCAGGAGCCTGTTGATATAGATGAGCATGTTGAAAAAGAGCAAGAGAAAGGTGATCCACCGGAGGTCATATCGAAGAAAAGTGAAGAACCACCAGTGAAGGTGTACAAGGCACCTATTCCATACCCAAAAGCGTTGAAGAAAGACAGACTCACGAGCCAATATCAGAAATTTGCGGATATGATCAAGCAAATCAGCATTAACATGCCACTCGCAGAGGTTCTTAAGGGTATGCCCCATTACGGGAAGTTTTTGAAAGATCTCATATCCTCGAAAGGAAAATACCAAGAAGTATCTACCACATTCCTCCATGAGGAGTGTTCGGCCATCTTGAAAAAGAAAAATGTACCTCCAAAATTGGGAGATCCGGGTAGTTTTATCATACCATGTATGATGGGTGATTCGGTAGTGTATGATGCGCTAGCCGACCTAGGTGCAAGTGTTAACCTAATGCCTTACTCGTTATACTTGAAACTTGACTTAGGAGATTTGAAACCAACCTGGATGGGTATTCGATTAGCAAACCAATCATTTGATACTCCCATAGGTATAGCCGAGGATATTCTTGTAAAAGTTGGCTCACTTGTCTTTCCCGTCGACTTTGTTATTCTAGAAATGCAAGAGGACACAAAAGTTCCTATCATTTTAGGACGTCCTTTCCTTAACACTGCAGATGCTACCATTAATGTCCAAAAAGAACAATTAAGTCTAGGTGTGGGAGACGAGAGAATAGTTTGTAATATTGACAAAGCCATGAAAAGACCCACTTCCACCGATGACTCTTGTTTTCAAATTGATGTTATAAGCTTTTGTGTTGAGAATGAATTATAGGAGCTACTTGAAATTGATACCTCGGGGTTTGCCCCGGTGAGTGAAAGTGAATGTTTCAATATTGATGAGGACTTTGATGAGTTGATGAAAGCGGTCACGGATGATGAGACCATGAAAGAAGAATTTCCTAAGGAAGAAGAATCATTTGAAGATATCGGAAATAAAGATAGATTCCGAATAAAGAATTCCTTGGAAGAACCACCCGTACTAGAGCTTAAGGAGCTACCCAAACACTTGGAGTATGCTTACCTCGAAGGTACATCTCAATTGCCAGTAATTATTGCTTCACATCTTTCCGGTAACGAGAAGAAAAGGTTAATCTCTGTTTTGAAAACCCATAAAAAGGCTATAGCCTGGAAAATGACCGACATTCCAGGGATAAACCCGTCTTATTGTACACATAAAATTCTCCTTGAAAATGACTTCAAACCAGTAGTACAAAGACAACGCAGGCTAAATCCCAACATGAAAGAGGTTGTTAAAAAGGAGGTAGTCAAGCTTCTTGACGCCGGGTTAATCTACCCCATCTCTGATAGTCCTTGGGTTAGTCCAGTACAAGTAGTACCCAAAAAGGGGGGTACAACCATTATTGTAAATGAAAAAGACGAACTCGTTCCAACTAGAACGGTTACCGGCTGGAGAGTCTGTATTGATTACAGGCGTCTCAATGATGCCACTAGAAAAGATCATTTCCCGTTACCTTTTATTGATCAAATGATTGAACGATTAGCGGGGAAAGAATACTATTGCTTTCTAGATGGTTTCTCCGGTTACTTCCAAATTCCAATTGATCCCAACAACCAAGAAAATACCACATTCACTTGTCCTTTTGGGACCTTTGCCTATCGCCGCATGCCATTTGATTTATGCAATGCACCCGGAACCTTTCAAAGGTGCATGATGGCAATTTTTGATGATATGGTAGAGGATTGTATGGAAGTCTTCATGGATGACTTTTTCGTGTTTGGAGACTCCTTTGAATCGTGTCTTTTTAACCTTGAACGTATGCTTATCCGATGTGAGAAAGCAAATTTGGTCCTGAATTGGGAAAAATGCCACTTCATGGTGAAGGAGGGCATTGTACTTGGTCACAAAATATCTCGTGCGGGAATAGAGGTAGATAAAGCTAAAATTGAAGTTATCTCTAAGCTACCTATACCAACAAATGTCAAGGCAATTAGAAGCTTTCTTGGTCACGCGGGATTCTATAGGCGATTTATCAAAGATTTTTCTAAAATCGCCCGCCCATTGACCAAGCTTCTTGAAAAGGATGCTCCATTTGACTTTGATTCTAATTGTGAAAATGCATTCTCGATTCTAAAGTCAAAACTCACACAAGCTCCCATTATCGTATCTCCGGATTGGAGTATGCCATTTGAGCTAATGTGTGACGCAAGCGACTATGCCTTAGGTGCTGTCTTAGGACAACGACCCGATAATCATTTTCTTCCAATTTATTATGCAAGCAAAACGCTAACGGGGGCTCAAATTAATTACACCACCACGGAAAAAGAGCTTCTAGCGGTTGTTTATGCGTTTGATAAATTTCGGTCATATTTGGTGTTGTCCAAAACCATTGTTTACACGGATCATTCGGCTCTTAGGTACTTATTCTCGAAACTAGATGCAAAACATCGTCTCATACGTTGGGTTCTTCTACTTCAAGAGTTTGACATTGAGATACGTGATAAGAAAGGAGCCAAGAATCTAGCCGCCGATCATTTATCCCGACTTGAAAACCCCGAATTAGAACAACTTGATGATACAATCATCAATGACACATTTCCTGATGAATCTCTAATGAGGGTTGACAAGGAATCTGAAATCCCATGGTTTGCCCATTTTGCAAACTATCTTGCTTCAAGCATTCTTCAAAAAGGACTTTCTTATCAACAAAAGAAGAAATTCTTTGCGGATTTGAAGTCCTATTTCTAGGAACATCCCGACCTATTCTGTGTTGGTGCAGATCAAATGATTCGCCGTTGTGTGTACGGAAAAGAGGCTCAACAAATTCTCGAGCATTGCCATCAAGGGCCCACCGGCGGTCATTTCGGACCAAACCACACCGCAAGAAAAATCCTTGACTCGGGCTTTTATTGGCCCACGATCTTTAAAGATACCCATAATTTTGTTCGGACTTGCAATGCATGCCAACGAACGGGTAACATCACGAAAAAGGATGAGATGCCTCAAACCGGCATCCAAGTTTGTGAAATCTTTGATATTTGGGGAATCGATTTCATGGGACCATTTTCAAGTTTCCATAAGTGCAAATACATCCTAGTAGCCGTTGACTATGTATCTAAGTGGGCTGAAGCAAAAGCTTTACCTACGAATGATGCTAGGGTGGTGGTGAACTTCTTGAAAAATCTCTTCTCGTGCTTTGGAATCCCAAAAGCGCTCAAATCCGATCGAGGAACTCATTTTGCCAACAGCCTTCTTGAAAAGGTGTTGAAGAAGTATGGCGTAACTCATCGTTTCTCTACTCCGTACCACCCGCAAACGAGTGGTCAAGTGGAGAACACAAATCGTGCCTTGAAACGCATACTTGAGAAGACGGTTGATAACAACCCTAAGATTTGGCAACGCAAGTTAGATGATGCGTTGTGGGCCTTTAGGACTGCTTTTAAAACACCAATCGGTACCACACCATTTAGACTTGTATACGGTAAAGCATGCCATATTCCGGTTGAAGTGGAACATAGAGCGTACTGGGCATTAAAACTTTGTAATTTAGACATGGAAAAGGTTGGTGAAAACCGATTCATGCAATTGCATGAATTGGAATAGTTGAGGTTAGAAGCGTACGAGAATTCGAGCTCGTATAAGGAGAAAACGAAAAGGTGGCATGATGCCCGATTGAAAGAAGTGAAAGAATTTAAAACCGGTGATAAGGTTTTGGTTTTTAACTCACGGTTTAAATTTTCTCCCGGAAAGTTGAAGTCCCGATGGACGGGACCTTATTTGGTGAAACAAGCATTCCCATCGGGATATGTTGAGTTGTTTGGAAACGGAAATACCTTCAAGGTGAATGGTCATCGCTTGAAACTCTATTTCGATGGAGTGGACACCACAGTTCGAGATGACATCACCCTATTCCCCAACGCTAATTAGCTTGGGACGGAGTCGCGTGAATGACTCGTTAAACTCTCCAACATGTATATAGTCCCACTCGTGTACGTATTTTAATATATTTGAGTGTTTTGAGTGATTTCTAAGTTATTATACGAATCAAGTTGTTTAGGGACCTTCCGAAATGTTTAAAACGCGAAAAAAAAGTCAAAAGCTGGTGCAACAGGGGCAGATGCGCCGCATCTGCGATGGATGCGCCGCATCTGCAGACAAGAAAAATCCCGTAAATTTTGAATGCGCCAAGAAAGGGTCATGCGCCGCGTTTGGACCATCTGATGCGCCGCATCTGCTTCAGATGCGCCGCATCTGAGCCAGATGCGCCGCATCTGTGTCTGTATGTTGGATTCTGCCCAATTTTTTTGCACAAATACGGGAGTTTATCATTTTTTTCTCATTTTTTCACCTACTACTCCGAATCCCATCTCATTCTCTCTCAAAATTTCAATCTCTACTCACTAATTGAACCGATTAATCCCATCTTTGAGCATCAAATCCGAATATCAACATGAGAAAGACTAGAGCATCATCATAAAACCCAAAATCAAAGAAGCAAAAAGCCCCAGCAATTGTAGATGAGGATACAAGTGAAGAAGAACATGCTGCTGAAGAGGAAGAAATGGATATTGACAACCGGCAGTTAAATGTCCGTGGATTAACCACTCCGGATCCATGAATCAATGCAGTTTTGAGGCATCCGGAATACCATGAACGGATGAAGGCACTTCTACACAAAGACGTATATCCGGGAAAATATATCGATTAGACACCATTAGAGGAAGCCGGCGAATATCAAAATTTTCGCAACCTTTTCTGAGTAACGTATAACGGCCATCGAATATATGCTTGGGAAAACCTGTTCAGAATGCAAGAAAAAGTGTATCCACTTTTAGTCAAAGAATTCGTTGGTTCACTTAGGGTTGATTACACGTCACCAACATCGGGTACATTTATGAGATTTTGTCTAGGAGGGCAAGACAGGACATTAACGCTGCTGCAATTTGTGAAGGCGTTGGATATTTATGAAGGGTTGCCACATCAACTGATGCAAAATTAATTTAATCAATGTATATACTATGTTTCTTCTTTTAATCATTCAGAAGCATGGGTGGACATGAGCAATACCGCATATAGTGCAAGCAAGCAGACTTGTAGCAAGCTACGTACCTACGAGCACCGATGTGTCCAACGATTCATTTCAAGTACCATAAACTGTCGAAAAGACAGTAGTGAAAAAGTCACCAACTTGGATATATGGTACATTCACGCGATAATGGATCACTCCCATGTTCATATCCTACGAATGATTCTCACTTTCCTCCTTGAAGAAAGGAAAAAGATTACACCAATCATGGGTGGCCATTTTGTAACCAGGATTGCCGAACATTTTCGAATCAACACAAGTGGGTTAGAGGAGAAACATATGATTGCCTTTGATAGAGTGAGTTATACAAGGGCGAACATTTTGATGAGGGGGTCGAACGGCCTTCTAACTAGGTATGAGGATCCAGTGAACAGGCAACCAGAACAACCCCAACAGCAACCAGATCCACAGCCGAATGTTGGAAGTAGTTCAGGTCCGGGAAATGATTGGGGGGCTTACATGGCGCGCCAGTTTTCAGATATGCGACTCTATAGTGATCAAAACACCCAAAAGGTAATTGATCACTATGATGTAGGTAACAGGGAGATGCAACATTACATTGATGTTGGGAATGATCGAACATGGTATACTCAAGCGGGGCAGCAAAATCAGCTTAATTGGATACATGAACAGACAGTGTCATACGCTGCAGATCCCGCTAACTATACCCCCTCTCCTTGGCCTACATACGATCCTTGGGTTCGAATGGGTGATCCATATCCTGCGCCTTATCCTCCTCCTCCTAACCCGCCTACTGAAGACACTGCGGTCATTCCTGCTCAAGGAACTTATCAGGGGTACAACCCCTCAATATTTCAGGACGACGACGCGGGAAATCAAAGCGAAGGTGGAGCTGGCCCAAGTAACTCATTTTGGGGATTTTTCTGAAGATGACGTAATTTTTCCTGATGTGTGACAGGTTTGGTTGATGTTGGTTTATTTCAAAAACAATTTCTTTTCAAGTTTGGTGTGTAATAACTAGATAATATTTTGGATAATTGTGATTTGAATAATTTAGATAATTGAAAGTGGGGTTTTTATTACATGGAGTACACCCCCATTTATTTGTGTGAATCGTATGGTACCTTTGTTTGAATTGCTACATGTGAGCATTGTGCTATATGCTGCATTTTTACAAAGACTGGCAGCAAGTTCAGCACATACTTGATTGGTGATTGTTTTGTGGTTGCAAGAAGCAGATGATGTTCTTATGCTGGCATTCAGTTCAGCGCCATCATCCCGTGAACTTCGGTTTTAAACCTTGAAAGTAATAAACTCTCTTACACTCTTTGACCCTCTTGAATTTAAATTTTTCTGATTTCATGTAACGAGGACGATACATGAACTCAAGTGTGGGGAGGAAGTTATAAATTCTTTCGGGTTTTTGATTTTAGTTAAAAAGGCTTAAAATGGTGAAAATTTTTAAACTTTTATCTTCATAAATTCAAATTTTTTTTAAAATTTGTAGATTTTAAAACTAGGTGTATACACCGAAATTATTATCACAAAACAAATTAAGAAACAACCAAATGATTGAGTTTGTCATATAAAAGATATAATCATCATGCTATACCACATTCTGGATGAAATAAAAGTCATCAAGTAATTTGTTGTTCTAATAATCTAATCCAATGCTCATCCATGTAATGATTGTGATGGAAGTCAAGTCTTCCAATATGACACACTTGCTAACTTATATTAGAAGTCGTAGTCCAGAACAGCTGTAGGTTGACGAAAAATCTTGAAAAGTCATCTCTATCATCGGCTGGAAATCCACCTCACCTCAGCATCAAACAGGGTTTTTGGTGGTCAGACTTATCCTAACCATGAGATGGATCTGTCTCGTACAATGGGGGGTACAGTGCAAATTAGCTTTTAAGACTAATGAATCTAATCCCCAGATGGATGATCTCCATAAAGATCAACCGCATCTATGTTGACCGCGGTTAACATACATATGCCATAACAAATTGAGGTGTGCAAACTCATGGTTCACCGATGATATTTGGACATGATATAGTTTCTTCTAAAACTTATGCTATTTTATGAACTATATTGTGTAAAACCATTTTTAGGACATCCGGTTTCAAGAACCATTTTTAGGACATCCGGTTTCAAGTTCCATGATACTTCAATCATGGGGGCGAGTAGCTTTCTAAGCGCCGACTGAGGCTTCGGTTTTCAGTTACCCTCAACCGGACTTTGAGGTTAAAACCGGAAAACTTGATTAGTGTAAAAACTAACATGAATAATTTTCAAAACATAAAAGGTTTTTAGCAAAGGTCCTAATTTCCCTAAGGATCCAAATTTTCAAGAAATGTGGACTTTAAAACCCACCTTTTGACTTTGGCGTGATTTCATTTCGCGTGTGTACTCCAAAGGTGTGTGTACTCAAAACGCGTGAGTTTGATTCGTGTGTGAAATAAGTGTGAGTGTGTATATATTGTGACCCGAGTGTGATTTCCATATAGCGTGAGTTATTGTGTTACTAAATAACTTGTGTGTCTTGTGTATTATATCGAGAGAGTGTGAGTCCCATTTTTTTTTTTTGTTCTCATTTAAATAAGTGTGTTTACTGTAGTAAATTTCAATTTCTTGTAAGTCTTGCTTGAGGACAAGCAAGGTTTAAGTGTGGGGATTTTGATAACGCCAAAATTATACATGTTTATTGTCGTTATTTCGATCCAATGTTGTTCCATTTGTATGTAATTGTTATACGTATGTATTGTAATTCATGTACATTTGTAAAAAGTCCATTGTGAATGAATAAATGAAGACCAACAGCGAAAACAGAGTTAAAACGAAGATCGAATGCGTAAAACAGCCCGAAACCACTGAAACAGGTCCAAATGCGGCGCATCTCTCTTAGATGCGGCGCATCTTTACACCAAATAACTCCCGACAGTTTCAGATGCGGAGCATGAAGACTTCTGGGCCAAAATAGCAACAGATGCAGCGCATCTGTCCCAGATGTGGCGCATCTGACCCCCTTTCGACAGTCCTGAGTGCAGAATCGAGCTGGAATCTACTAAACGTAAAGAGATGCGGCGCATCCCAAAGAGATGCGGCGCATCTGGTCACTTTCTGGCCAAAATACCTAACTTTTGAGGCTATTTAATGAAGCAAATGGTTACTTACTTAAAAAAACTTCACTACTACGTTCTCCCCCAGTTTTAAGACGATTTTCAAGGTCCAAGGAAGGCTGCAAGTTAATCTCCACTCTTTCAACATCAATATTAAGCTAGGATCGTTTATCGCAATTGGTACTATTGTTCTATATCTTTTTAACATGAATTCAAATTGTATTTACTGCTTCATTAGTTCTACTATGATTATGTTAGGCTAAAAGCCTTGTGTGTTTGCTTCAATGTAAGATTTATGGCTTGGGATTGTTCTATACTTTGATGTTATGCTAGTTATACATATGTTTGATTGATTTAATTATCTAGTTCAACCGTAAGAACCATTGTTATGCATGTTTAGATCATTACTTCAATTATATAGATTGCAACCTATTAATGTGAGTTAACTAGGAAAACAATCTATACTTCAATACATCTAGTAATCTAGACGATTAGATACATACACTTAAGTGATTTTGTTATGTGTTTAATTCGGTAATTGAATAAGTTCCAAAGCAACATAGTTATGAAATTACCTCAAGTGATTGTTGTAATTAAGGTTTTACGTGAGTTTAACCGGGTTGAATCTAGTTAGTTAATCAATCTAAATCACCATGTTCTTTCAAGAAATCCATTGTTGTAACTATCTTTATATTCTAGTTCAATTATACGAGTTATGACTTGATTTATGTGAATTTATCAAAGGCTATAATTTGTACTTCAACACCTAGTGATCTAGACACCTATATGTGAATATAGGATGGTAATTGGATGATATTTATGTTTTACAATCATGTAGTTTACTTAGAGTGATCTTAGTAAACTAGGTTTTATGTGAATTTAACCAAGAAAGAATCCTGTTGATTAAACATAGTTCTTAAGTTTATAGATATTGTGAAATTGATATAAACTACTCTATTGTAACTATCGCATAACGGTTTTAATTATAAAAGAACAATCCCTGTCATCTATCAAGCATAGAAGTAAACACCGCATTCTCATTATTGTCATTCATTATATTTATTTACTGTTTCATTAAACAAAAACACAACTTCAAATATAAACCCCCTTTTTAGAATAATTAATCGTGGTAAAATCAATTAAACAAACTTCTCCCTGTGGATCGAACTGGTCAATTTACTTGCTAGTTACTACATGATCGGGTTTTAGTTGCCTGTATTATGTGTTAATTATTAAGCATATTGTCTACATTTTAAAGGTTACGTCTTGACACATCTTTATCACGTTCCATTAGAAACTTAGCATGACTTATTATAATATAATCACGTTGATCAAGTGTCATTATATTATACTAACTCATTCTTCAATTCCCAACACTACTTCAAAAACATCCATTTTTTGAAATTTTCAGAAATTAGAAACTAAAATAGTTTCTTTTATGATGTAACACAGATAGCGTGAAGAGATAAATGATTTTAGATAAGAATAGTTATGAAAATATCTTCAGAAATATGGAGGATATTTATAATGGAAGATACGATGATATCTTAGAATATTTAAGATAAGATGATGATGAAGAATATTGTCCGCAAATGTTTTAGAGTAAGGAGCAAGGTATTCGCTAATGATTTCAGCAGACACTGAATCATTTGGATTCTTTGAAGGCAGTTTTAATCTTTATGATTTGTCCACAGCCTCCTTCACAGTTTGCTCAATCCATTTTTCAGTTCCAAACCTTCTCTTTTTCTTAGCTTTACCACCATACTATTCTTTATCATCAAACTTTTGACTGTTAAGGTCGTTTACAGTTTTTGCTGCTTCTTCAGCATTTTTCCAAAATTCGGAGAACTAGTTTCATAGTTTGGGGTGTTTTTCAGAAACTTCATATTTGAAGTATGTAAGTCTAAAAGATAGATGTTATCTATATATAACTGTTGTCGTAGAAAATGCTGCGAGATTCAAAATACTGGTTGCTAATTCCCGGTGGTTGGTATGGAAATTATTGTTACAAGATGTGGATGGGTACATGATAGGGTTTCAATGAGTATACGAATTTTTCGAAAGGTCAAGGATTAATAAAGTTGTTTGGTAAATTTACTGCTAATGTGGCGGAACATGAAAGGTTCCCCAGTAACAAAACGTATATATCAAGGTTACAATAAGGCTTAATCTGAAAAGTTGAAGTTGACTGGTTGGAAGTGTGATAAAACTGGATACTTTGAAAAGAAATTGCAAGATTATTTTCGGTAATAACAAAGCTAAAGGATCTTTCACCGTTTTGAAGTCAAAGTATAGCTTTGAAAGATGTAGAGATCTAAGAATGATGTCACTTATTAAATCTTGACTTGGATTCTGCTCTGTCAATATCAGAATGTGTAATTGAATTTGTATGGAAACGATTGTATATCGCTGTGAGAATAGTTAATAATTTTTGAATCAAAGTTGAAGAATGTACAGTGTAACATATTAATTGCGAACTTATATATTTCCCGGGTATTACCTACCTGTTAAAGATTTCACAATTAATACTTTGTACAAAAGAATTTTTATTACCGTCTTTATGAAAATATATGTATGTATATTTTCTTCAGATGTAACACAGATTTAATGAGTTAATATCATATTAAGCTCATTTAATTTTCGACTTGACTTAGAAATGATTAATCTCTAAAACATTAAAGATTACATAATCTTTGCGGAGTATTTCGCTAATGTAATCGATACTTCATTATTTATTCTTATTGATATTCCTCGGTGAAGGATGTTGGTGCTCGTGGAATTTTTGTGAAGCTTACAAGGCACAGATGATGTTTTCTGAAAAGTTTCGAGTATATTGAAATTGAAAATGTAAAATCAATTATGTAATTGATTAATACACTTGGTTTATTATGAAATGGAATTCATGGAGTTGAAACGGAGATTGTAGTTAACAATGGTTAAGTTGTTAAGGAAGGATGTACATCATTGCATATTAGTAATATGAACTAACCGAGTAGTACCTACCAGTTAAGATTCACACGTAATAGCTTAGTACGAAAATATTTATTTTGATTTCAAAATTCATATATATTAAATATACATAAAATTTCTTCAGGGGAAATGAGTTAATACTTCATCGGTTATTGTTGCTGGTATTTCTTGGTAACTACGGTGCGTATGACGTTGACGCTCGTGGAACAGATTGTGAAGTTGAGGTTTGCGATGCGGATGTTGTTGGTGGTGGTAATGGTACTATTGGTGTTGTTGTCGGTGGTACAGTTGATGCCGGTGATGCTGCTGGTGCTTGTAACCTTTGCACCGTATTCTCCAAAGCCACTACCCGAGTGCGAAGCTCGTTGACTTCTTCTACTACACCGGGATGATTGGCAGTTCGGACGAGCGGATGAATAAGATCCAGAATTTGAGATAGTATATTATCGTGACGAGATACTCTAGAAATGAGAGAGAAAATGGTGTCTCGAACAGGTTCACCGGTAAGTGCTTCAGGTTCTTCGCCAAGAGGGCAATGTGGTGGATGAAAGGGATCGCCTTCTTCTTGTCTCCAATAATTAAGTAGGCTATGAACCCATCCCCAATTCATCCAGAATAGATGATGGCTAATTGGTTGATCCATTCCGGTTACACTGTCTTCGGAATTCAGGTGAATATCCATATCGGAATAGCTGTCAGAGTTTGAACTAGATACGGGATCCATCTTGTATAATTAGGGAGATGATTTTTGATATGAATTAGATTATAGAATTTAGTTTGGTATTCTTCAATACATAATTTACATATGTATATATAATACCAAATTTCATAAATCACGGAGAAATTTTCGGAAGATATCAGGAAAAGTTTACAGTAACAGATACGCTAAGATATGAATTTTTGTCTATACACTATTTATGCAATAAATGCAGGAAAACGTGTCTAGACTTAAGACTGATAAGCATGTAATTTCTGACAAGAAATGATAAGCAAAACTTTTAACATGCAGACACGGTCGAAGTCCAGACTTACTAATGCATCTTAACAACTATCAGTTAGACACATTTATGCAAGACCTGGTTCACTAGGACCAACGCTCTGATACCAACTGTGACGATCGCTCCAAATCCATATGGACGAACACGTCATTCATTGATTTCATTGTGAGGTATTTGACCTCTATATGATACGTTTTGTAAACATTGCATTCTTTTGAAAAGGCACACCATAAATGAATATTTAAATCAAAGGTTTTTGACATCTGATGATTTCTACATATAGACAATCACCATAAATTATAGTTTACAATAGTACTTTCGTTAACAATGCAGTCAAAATAAGATACATGGTGATGATTTGGTGAATGCAACGTTTCCTTGAAAAATATGTCATATAAGACTCCATGCACATAGCTTGTCTATCATATAAGCAAACAGCGGAAGACTTCTAGGGAACCTGAGAATAAACATGCTAACAAGTGTCAACACAAAGGTTGGTGAGTTCATAGTTTGTATGTTTCGCATAATCTGTATATAAAGATGGATCACAAGATTTCAGTTGTTTCATCCAGAAACGTTTATCAAAATATTCTACAAAATTGAGCACCCTGGTAACTAAACTTAACGTATATATAATTTGTACCCTTTGTATAATCATCTTAATAATACACGCAAACCAACGTGTACGCTTCTCAAATAGCATACGTTCATTAAAAGGCTAGTGCTCTAGCTCGGACGGGGATATCAAGCCATATGGATCCATATACTACTACTCGCGCCCACCAGTTCTTATAACTGGCAGTTACTAGTTACCAAAGCTAAGGGATTTTCGGTTCAAACTCGGTGTAGAATTTAGTATGTACTTGTATCCAGTGCGTTTAAAATAAAGTGCATGTATTCTCAGCCCAAAAATATAGATTGCAAAAGCAATTAAAAAGGGAGCAATGAAACTCACCTTAGCAGCACATAAAGTTGTTCATCGTAATGTGACCGAAACTCGGTATATCAAATAATCGTAGATCTCAACCTAGAGAACATATGTTGGTCAATAAATGTCTATCAAGCTAGGTCAGGTCATAGTGTATCATAATCCTAATGCTCGAAATTGACATACAAAAGTTATTCAAAGTTGTTTCAAAAAGTCAATTTTGACAATAGTTCAACAAACGAGACGTACCTTATATAAGGATTCATTTGCTCGGTTGGTAATATTCAAAAATCCATTTTATCAATCTCGTAAACAAGTTGTTTAAGTATTAATTGCAGATTCAAAAAGCAATTCCAATTAATGTCAATTATAATTCAGTTGACCATATCTTTTGATTCGTTCCTCGAAACTATTCGATATCTAAATGAAAAGTTATTGACTTTTCGCCAGCTTTCCGAAAACATGTATATCATATACCTTTTACCCGTAATATATGTATTTAATTCGTGATTTATTATAAACTGTTTAACGACAAAATTTAGCATACAAGCATGTATAAATATATACACTCGAGCACTAGTATGTATACACTATTAATTTATAAAATATAAATACTTACGTATTAATATTGAGATTCAATATTGTAGAAAGTACGTAGACGTAACGGAGATGATAAACACTAGGTTTGATTCACAAATATACCCCCGAACATTACCCATAACCTCCTTGGCAATAACCCATAATTTCCTTAGCTCTATCCCGCTTGAAAACCATTTTGAAAGTGACACGCTCATAACCTCGTCGTAGTATTTTATGTATAATACTAATTAATAATATTAATAATAATAAGATTAATAATAATATTAATCTTAATAATAATAATAATAATAATAATAATAATAATAATAATAATAATAATAATAATAATAATAATAATAATAAATAAATAAAATAAATACGTTGTAATATATGATTTAGAGAAAGAGTGTGAAAACTGAGCAATTTATAGAACCTTTTCTGAAAAAGTACCCCATGCGATCGCATGGGATTTGTGCTTCAAGGCCATGCGATCGCATGGCCCTCTGATCCAGCTCACAAACTTTTAACTTTTTGTTTGTCGACATAATTTTATATAATATATATAATATATTTAATTTATATAATTAATTATATATTATATTAAATTCACATGCATAGTTGACTTGTAAATTTTGTTCCGATAAGTCGTACGTCATCACTCGACTTATGTCCCGGTTCCGGTTTTTCAAATGTCCTTTCGTACGCTGAGAAAACTTGTATTTTACATTTCGTGTCATGTACCTTTGTCAAAATATAGCCTTAAATTATCCCTAAACTATACCACTCAAAGTATATCTTAAACTTTCGAGTATTTTGATCATTTACTTCTATAAATTATCGTCTCACAATTTGTTAATATATATATAATAACAAATCATTTTATGACCTAGTTAATATATATTTTCAACATTTATAAACACGTTTTAAATATACGTCGCAAGTTATTCATACAATTAATATTCCAACTTATCATATATATTCAAATAAATATTTAAACCAATCAGTTTAATGTACGGTATTAAACAATTAATACATTGTTATGTTTTCAAGTTATAGTATATATATATATGTATCTATATACATATAATTGTTCGCGAATCGTCGAGAACAGCCGAAAGGTATTTGAATAGTTCAAAAATTTTGAGATTCAGTTTTACAGACTTTGCTTATCGTGTCGGAAATGTTAATCATACAAAGATTAAGTTTAAATTTGGTCAAAAATTTTCCGGGTCATCACAAGACTCCCTAACCTCGAATCGAGAGACAAGTATGTTCAAATGTTCATGAGATATGTTTTCCTCCTTGAGAGCCTCATCTTGGGCTACTCGGATCTGACTGTTGAGGTTCGAATGGATGGTGATGTTCAAAGCCCTAACATGAAGAGGTGCCGTCCTCTCCTTTCGGCTTAAAGCGTCAGCTACAACATTGGCCTTGCCAGGATGATAACGGAGTTCACAATCATAGTCGTTGAGAGTCTCGATCCATCGAAGCTGTCTCATATTCAGTTGCTTCTGATCAAAGATGTGCTGGAGGCTCTTGTGGTCGGTGAAAATAGTACTCTTAGTTCCATACAAATAGTGTCTCCACAATTTGAGTGCAAAGACAACGGCTCCAAGTTCAAGATCATGCGTAGTGTAGTTCCGCTCGTGAATCTTCAGTTGTCGGGAGGCATAAGCGATAACCTTTGATCGTTGCATCAGTACACAACCAAAACCACTCTTCGATGCATCACAATAAACAACAAAGTCGTCACTGCCCTCAGGAAGTGATAGGATAGGTGCGGTGGTTAACTTCTTCTTCAAAGTTTAAAATGCTGATTCGTGTGCGGGTTCCCAAATGAACTTCTTACCTTGTGAGTCAGCGCGATCAAAGGACGCGCAATCAGAGAGAAACCTTCGATAAACCTTCGGTAGTAACCGGCGAGACCTAGGAATTGGCGAATGTGAGTTGGAGTGGTGGGGGTCTCCCACTTGCTGATGGCTTCAATCTTGGCGGGATCAACTTTGATACCCTGGTCGCTCACAACATGACCCAGAAACTGAACTTCCTTCAACCAAAATTCACACTTGGAGAATTTGGCGTAAAGTTGTTCTTGTCTCAAGAGTTCAAGTACTAGTCGGAGGTGTTGCTCATGTTCTTCTTCGCTCTTAAAGTAGATGAGGATATCATCTATGAAGACGATAACAAACTTATCCAAGTACGGCTTGCAGACACGATTCATGAGGTCCATGAACATGGCAGGTGCATTTGTCAAACCGAATGGCATCACGAGAAACTCATAATGACCATAACGGGTCCTGAATGCAGTCTTCATTACATCGCTTTCTCTCACCCTTAACTGATGATAACCGGATCGCAAATCAATCTTAGAGTAGACGCTCGATCCTTGTAGTTGATCAAAAAGATCGTCAATTCATGAAAGAGGATACCGATTCTTGATTGTCAATTTGTTGAGTTCATGGTAGTCGATACACATACGGAAGGATCCATCCTTCTTCTTCACAAACAGAACAGGTGCGCCCCAAGGCGAGAAACTTGGTTGGATAAACCCTCGATCTAACAGCTCTTGTAGTTGGCTCTGTAATTCTTGCATCTCAGAAGGTATGAGTCTATAAGGTGCGTGAGCTACAGGTGCAGCTCCTAGCACTAAGTCGATCTGAAACTCTATGGCTCTCGGCGGCGGTAATTCAGGAAATTCCTCTGGGAAGACATCGGAAAATTCGTTCACAATTCGAACGTCGTTCACGCTCTTCACCTCAGTTTCTACCGCTTTCACATGTGCTAGGACAGCAAAACGTCCCTTCTTCATGATCTTTTGCGCTTTCAAGCAACTAATGAGGTTCAGCTTTGAGGTACATCTCTCTCCGTAGATGATCAGTGAATCACCGTATCCTTGTGGTATGCGAAGTGCTTTATCTCTACAGATAATATCGGCCTTTGTCTTGCTCAACCAATCCATACCGACGATCACGTCAAAACTTCCCAGTTTGATAGGTATCAAATCAATTTCGAAATCTGCACCAGCTATGTTGATAATAGCTCCACGACTAACATGGTCAACCTTCTCAAGTTTACCGTTGGCGACTTCGACAAGCATACTCTCTTTTAACGGGACTAATGACCAATTAATCTTATCGCAAAAATGTCTACATACATAACTTCTATCCGCACCCGTATCAAACAAGACAGAAGCTAAAAGATTGTTGATTTTGAATATACCTGTCACCAAGTCAGGGTTTTCGCGTGCGTCCCTTGCATTAACATTGAAAGCTCTACCACGGGGTGGCCCGCCATCTTTTCGCTTGTTGGGGCATGCGTTTCTAAAATGGACCGTCTGCCCGCATTCGTAGCTCTTCTTCGGCCCATTGGTGTTCGGCTTCCCATTCAAAGTGGTGACCTTGCAGTCTTTTCCAACATGCCCAGACCGTTGGCACTTCTCGCAGATAACATTGCAATACCCAGTGTGGTGTTTGTAACACCTCTTACATTGAGGTAGGGTTCCCTTGTAGTTCGGGTTGGAGTTGGTGTTGTTGTTGGGGTTGCGGTTTCCACCGTTGTTGTTTCCTCTGAAACCCTCATGTCATTTCGCCGAGTTCTGATCATAGAATCTTCCCCTGTTGTTGTTGTTGTTGTGGTTATCCCATTTGCGTTTCTCACTAGTACCCGATTCAGACTTAGTTTTCTCCGGTTCATCGATGGTTATCTGATTCATCAAAGTATGCGCCATGCGCATCGCTTCGGGAACATTTGGGGGTTTGGATGAGGTGACGTTTCCTTTGATGCTCTTAGGGAGTCCCCAGCATTATCTCTCCATTCGCTTGAATTCTGGGGTGACCATTGTCTGACACATCAGGGCTAGTTCCAAAAATCTCCTGTTGTAGCTATCAAGGTCCTTCCCAACGGCCTTTAACTGCATGAATTCCATCTCCATCTTTTGTATTTCGGTTCTCAGACAATACTCCTCAATCATAGCAGCTTTGAATTCCCCCCATGGCGTAGCATGTAGCGACCCCGACAAATCGTCAAGTGACGGCGTCGACTACGTAGGTCCCATTACCTGGTCATAAGTCTTTAAAACAGACGTTTGACCCAAAATATGTCGCATCCATTCAAGTGTAAAGATTGTTTCAAAGTTTACAAAGATAATTGACCACAAGTTAAGTTACAACGTTATAAGTACAAATGAAAACTATGCGACATAGTTTAAATAAGTTCAAAAGATGCTCCAAAATGCATGTATACTCGACATCCAAGCAAGTATCAAAAGAGTGCGGAAGCATGTATCACTAAGCATTCAAAACCTGAGAAAACATAGAAGAATCTGTCAACGAAAACGTTGGTGAAATCATAGGTTTAGTAAGTATTAAACGTTGTTTTTGAACCACAAGATTTTGTATTTCCATAACGTAGATTATCCAAATCATTTGCATTCCAAAAGTGTTGTTATACGCGAGCACTCAATTATCAAAACTTAACCAACGTTACCCCATCACACAGTGCTAGAACCCACACTAAAACACAAAAATATATTTCATCCGCATAACGGTAGCGAACCGTCCGAATGAGGGTTTGTTAAACCCGTATGGCCACACAATATAAGTTCTCGCTTACACCCTGCAAGTGTAACTAATGATAATCGAATTGAGGCATTTTTGTTCTAACTCGCACGTGGAATGTTTGTTTTCACACTTGTGTTCAAAACATAAAAGTAAGTAGTACAAGATGTAACAAAGTATATGTTTTCTCAGCCCACGATTTAAAAGTATAAAAGTTGTTGAAAAGGTGGGACTATGATCTCACCTTGAGCGCGAGAGTTAATAAAGTACTTCAACAAGTAAACGCGTGCAAAGACAAAGCTAGTCTTGACCTAAACATATAGGTTATATCAATATCGGTAAGCACAAACGGTCAAAGATGTTCAATTAGTCCTATGGCTCGTTACGACTCAATAATGTAGCATGTGAATCAAGTTGTCATGTTTCATGCAAGATACAAGTATAAAAGCATGTTAGAACGATTGCACAACCATTTGGTTAAGTTTGATTAAAAGTCAAACTTGGTCAAAGTCAAAGTCAACGGGGTCGGGTCGGGTATCCGACAATTTTTCTAAGTTATATAATCATATATGAGTATGTTGGCCAAGTTTCATGTTAATCGGAGGTCCGTAGCATAGCAAACATTTTTACGTCAAAAGACAACCCAAACAGCCAGTTTTAGTACAATGGGACGGCGTCCCAAATGGCTAGACGGCGTCCCACAATGAAGGGTGGGACGGCGTCCTGATATCCTAGACGGCGTCTAGGTTCAAAAGGTGGGACGGCGTCTAGGAGGTTGGGACGGCGTCCCAAAAGGCTTACAGGTCCTGTTTACAGAAAACACAACGCACGAGCCAAACTTCAATCAATCCTAGTTTATGATCCGCAAACAATCAAGACATGTATTTTATATCACCGAAAAGCTCTTTCGACAAGGAACACAACTAGATACATTTCCTAAATCAAATTTATCATTTTAGACAACAAAAATCTCGTCGAAAGTTCGTTAAACGTTCCAAAACAAGGTTTCAAGTTCATCAATTGCAATTCAAGTTTCGGGAATCCAATTTATACATATGATATGCCGTTTTGAAGGTAATGAAACATGTAATACAACTAAACACTTATCAGTAACATTAATAAGCATTCAACGCATCAAAATTTCGTTTTAAGAGTTGTCAAACCCTAACCAAACCTCAAAATCACTAATCATGTTAATGTAAGGTTTTCATGTCAATCAACACACCAAAACGAAGCTATTGAAGTAACTAACACTTTGAACACACAAACATTAACATCTAAACACATTTCATCATCCAAAATCAAAGATTAAGCATACACTTTTCATTTTCAAGCTAGTTACACCAAAACATCAAGATCGAGCATACAAATCATATATTCATGTTATACACGAGCCATAGACACTAACTAACAACATATCAAGTCAAAAACACGAATTTGAGAAATCTAGAGTTTTAGAAATGTTACCCAAAATCGATGAAGTTAGTATCAAATCGTAGAGAATGACGAGAGGATTAAGAATATGTAGTCGGATTTGTTGTGAGCTTCCAAGATTGAATTTAGATGATGAATGAATGGAATGGGTTTGTGTGTGTGTTCTTGCTAGAGAGAAAGAGAGAGAGATGGAGATGGTTGAATGGTGGTGATTGGGGTGGACTAGGTGTCCTAGTCAACTAGTTTGCCCCGTGTCAATTTTAGTCCCTCGAGTTTGTAGTCGGGTGCGAAAATTAACCCAACGAATATTTTAAAAACGTTCGAGTAACGGATGACGTTATAATTAGATAACGAGAATATTATGAACGTTAGTTAACGAAAGATACAAATTTGAATAACGAAAGATATTATATAAAAAAAAAGACGGTGTTAAAATAAATTTAACGGAAAATCACGGAATGTTACATTATCCACACCTCAAAAGAAATTTCGTCCCGAAATTTAGTTAGAAGTAGTAGTCGATGTCTCTTACTCGAGACCTAGTGTTGTTCAATCTACGGAGCAGTGAAGATACATCCTTAGGCATTTCCACGAATCTGAATAGTCGGGGTGTTACGTAGTAGTAAGGTTTGGTTTTACGATCCACAAGTTCAGCCGGTTTTCCTATGAAGAGTAGTTTGTCATCGATAGTTGATGTATCTAGCAGGATTGCACGTTCCTGTTTCGCAGGACACGTTTCTAAGTTTGTTACATGGTACACAGGGTAAGCGGAAACTTAATTGAGTCAGAAGTTCCAAACGGTAGGAAGCGGTTCCAATACGCCCCAAGGTTTCAAAAGGGTTAACGTGTCGCGAGTTTAACTTTCCCTGATTCCCGAAACGGATTACACCTTTCCAAGGTGCGGGTTCTCAATATTACACTGTTATAGGGATTTTGTGAGGTTTTCATCTAAGTTTGGTATAACTCTTTTGGTGACTATGGGTTGTCTCGAGCCCTTCTCGGACTTGAATGATCTCAGTTGTTGTTTCTTGATTGAGTTCAGATTCTGTGTTTTGTTTGCCACATGCGTTGGTTAAATGAACAGGGGTACGACATTAGCGGTCATATAGGGTTTCGGGAAGTGCGGGTGAACACACGAGTGGTAACTACTGTTGTACGAGTGATCTACTAAAGGTGACAATACGAGTTTGTGACATGTCTTTCCAAGACGTAAATCGTTCGTTTGCTCGGTTCATCGGTTTGTGGGTGGTACGTGGTACTCATGTCTAAGCGGGTCTCCAGGGTTTCTTGTAAAACTAGAAGTGAAACGAGTATTTCGATACGGGATAATTGACAAGGATACACCGTGTTGGAATAGAATCTCTTAAGATATGTTTGAACAAGTTAGTTAGGGTTCAAAAAAAAAATATGTTTTTAGGACTATTCACCCTCGTGGCGAATACTAATGTAATGTGAGGAGTTTCGCTATCCATGGAGAAATGTTACAAGGAGTTTCCTTAAACGGAAATGCGAGCGATAAAGATAGGAGTGAAATGAGGACTGAGAATAGGATGGGCTTACATCTCGAGGTTGTCATAACGCGCCTCTAGTTGTCGAAAATTGAAGTCTGGAAGAGAAACAAGATGGTACACGTAATTGTATAGTTCGGGGTTGAATAATAGTTGGCCGATTATCAGAAACGCAAGAACGTTAAGTCAAAGAAGAGTGAAGTATCGTTGGATTGTGTGTTATCTTAAATTCCAGTAATATCAGACAGTAACGGTGAAATAACAGAGGTATGTGTGTGGTACGTGATGACGAGAAAGTTGATCGGATCTACAGTTTAGTATTCGAATTCTTCGTGCAAAATAACGAATTTTAGTTACGTAAATTTTGAGTCGAGAGAGTATGCCTTTCGGCGTTCATGTAGAAATATTTCCATGTTTGAGTTCCATCTGTTGCTATACGATTTTTAACTAGAAATGTTGGTGTGAAGAATCACGCTCAAGGTTCGAACACGGAGAGGTTTAAAGTTTTCCCTTAGTGAGTTAACGAGTTTAAAAGTCGGGTAACACGAGAAAAGTCAGAAATGAATCTTTGGTGATAACAGGCGAGATCTAAGATTTTATGAATACAAGTCTGAGTTGAGAGAGTTTCATGATTACGTGTGGCTTGATTTCGAGATTGATTGTAATGCCTTGACCATTAACATCATGGTCTAGAAAATTTGACTTCGTTTAACAGAAATTCTCACTCGGAGAATTTGGTATAGAGTTGCTCCTTTCTCAAAGTTCGAGCGTAAGATGATGATGTTGTTCGTTTGCCTTCTTTACTTGAATAAGTTAAGATGTCATCTATAACTATGATAACAGATTTGTCTAGATAAGTTGCATACGTGGTTTAGGAGGTTCATGAATACGGACGGAGTCCTAAATAAATCAAACGGTACTAAGAGGGATTTACAACTAACGTTGCGAGCTCGGAAAATGGCTTAGGAGACATCGTCTCCCTTAACCCCCAATTGATGATAACCAGAACGGAGGTCGATTTGGAATACACGGGATCCACGCAAATAATCATGAGGTAATGGATACGAGGAAGAGAGTATTGGTTTTCAACCGAAAGTTACTTAGTTCACAATAATCTATACATAAATGTAGGGCAACAATTTCTCCTTAATGAATAGGTTTTGAGTTCCTTAGTTCTATAGGTGTCGAGTCCAATTTCTTAACGCATATCCTCCGATAAAATTTATAGGCACACAATATTTTCCGTCGGTCACTTAAATCGTTTAAGTAGTATCTGGGGGAAAGAGGTGGAATATAAAGAGCACGAGTCAAATCCTTGGTTATAAAACGTCTAACGGTACTCGAATCGAATAAGTATGAAATATACGGTTTGTTGTGAAGAAACGTACCCGTGACTAGTCCATCATCGTCTCGGGCATCCTAGGTGTCGATGTTGTAAGTTCAACGGCGCGCGTTGGTTTTTGCTTTATTCTTTGGGCATTCATTCCTAAAATGACCCGATTGGCCACATTTGTAGCAAATACTCGGCTTTGGTGCGTCGGGCCCCTTTTGAGTGACGGGGGCGGTACTTCCACAATACTTGGCAATATGACCACTACCTTGGCACCGATGGCAAATTAGCTTGCCACATTCACCAAAATGATGCTTGTGGCATTTGTTGCAAAAAGGTCGTGTCCCGGCATAGCTTTTCTTACCGACGGGGGTGAGAGGTTCCTTGGCAAAGTTGTTGTTGTAGTTGCTCGATTGGGGGGCTTCCCATTTTCTTTTGTTGTCACCCGACTCCTCCTCGGCTTTAGGTGCCGGCACTTCAATCTCGTCTACCGTTTCGATCAATTGACGGGCCATATTCAGGGCCTCTTGGTGATTACTGGGTTTGGATGACATTACTCCTTGTTTGATGCTCTTGGGAAGACCATCCATGTAAAGTTCAACCCTTAGAGGTTCGGGGGTTACGAGGTTTGGGCACATCAAGGATAGCTCAGAAAATCGTTGATTATATGCCTTTAGGTCATTCCCGACCGCTTTTAAAGTTCTTAGTTCGTGTTCGAGCTTACGGGTCTCTTCGCGCGGGAAGTATTCGGTGATCATCTTTTTCTTTAAGTCGGCCCATGAGAGAGTGTGAGCTTCATCGATACCCACCGACAGCACATACGTATTCCACCATGTGAGGGCGATACCGGCAAAAGTGTGGGTGGAATATTTGACTTTGTCTTGGTCCCGACAACCGCTTATGCTAAAAACGGCTTCTGTTTGCTCAAACCATCGGGTGAGCACAACCGGTCCTCCGGTCCCATCGAAGGTGTGAGGTTTGCACCCCATGAAAGTTTTGTAGGAGCAACCCTCGTTTGAATTACCGGCTCCATGGTTGTTGTGGTTGTGGTTGTTATTGATGTCGGAGGAGATACTAGCCATAGCCGCACCTATGGCGGTGGCTATCATGCGTTGAAAAGCTTGTTCGGAAGTTTCATTACGTGGCCCGCGACGGGGAGGCATTGTTCCTTCAAGACACAAGAATATCGTTGATTAGTATTCTCAATAATACTAATCATGATAGGGAATGATGATGTAGAGAAAATTTTTCCTTGACTCGCCTTAAATTCTTTATGTCATAATGTCGGAATGTCCATATGAATCACCGTAATATAATCCCGGAAATTATATTACCCTGATTCTCATGTGCATTTAACATTACCTCATAAAGTCAAGGTGGCGCGTCAACAAAATTTATCAACATAAGATCAAGATCGAATACGAGTTAGATATGATAGAAGAGTTCGAGTATAGATGCACAAATAGTCAAGTAATTCCTACTTCAGTCTATATGCCGGTTGTAGTCTAGATTCACCTATGTACCCTATGACTCGGGGTGGACACAAATGAACTCTAAATCCCTACAACCAAGGCTCTGATACCACTTGTAGCGACCCCGACAAATCGTCAAGTGACGGCGTCGACTACGTAGGTCCCATTACCTGGTCATAAGTCTTTAAAACAGACGTTTGACCCAAAATATGTCGCATCCATTCAAGTGTAAAGATTGTTTCAAAGTTTACAAAGATAATTGACCACAAGTTAAGTTACAACGTTATAAGTACAAATGAAAACTATGCGACATAGTTTAAATAAGTTCAAAAGATGCTCCAAAATGCATGTATACTCGACATCCAAGCAAGTATCAAAAGAGTGCGGAAGCATGTATCACTAAGCATTCAAAACCTGAGAAAACATAGAAGAATCTGTCAACGAAAACGTTGGTGAAATCATAGGTTTAGTAAGTATTAAACGTTGTTTTTGAACCACAAGATTTTGTATTTCCATAACGTAGATTATCCAAATCATTTGCATTCCAAAAGTGTTGTTATACGCGAGCACTCAATTATCAAAACTTAACCAACGTTACCCCATCACACAGTGCTAGAACCCACACTAAAACACAAAAATATATTTCATCCGCGTAACGGTAGCGAACCGTCCGAATGAGGGTTTGTTAAACCCGTATGGCCACACAATATAAGTTCTCGCTTACACCCTGCAAGTGTAACTAATGATAATCGAATTGAGGCATTTTTGTTCTAACTCGCACGTGGAATGTTTGTTTTCACACTTGTGTTCAAAACATAAAAGTAAGTAGTACAAGATGTAACAAAGTATATGTTTTCTCAGCCCACGATTTAAAAGTATAAAAGTTGTTGAAAAGGTGGGACTATGATCTCACCTTGAGCGCGAGAGTTAATAAAGTACTTCAACAAGTAAACGCGTGCAAAGACAAAGCTAGTCTTGACCTAAACATATAGGTTATATCAATATCGGTAAGCACAAACGGTCAAAGATGTTCAATTAGTCCTATGGCTCGTTACGACTCAATAATGTAGCATGTGAATCAAGTTGTCATGTTTCATGCAAGATACAAGTATAAAAGCATGTTAGAACGATTGCACAACCATTTGGTTAAGTTTGATTAAAAGTCAAACTTGGTCAAAGTCAAAGTCAACGGGGTCGGGTCGGGTATCCGACAATTTTTCTAAGTTATATAATCATATATGAGTATGTTGGCCAAGTTTCATGTTAATCGGAGGTCCGTAGCATAGCAAACATTTTTACGTCAAAAGACAACCCAAACAGCCAGTTTTAGTACAATGGGACGGCGTCCCAAATGGCTAGACGGCGTCCCACAATGAAGGGTGGACGGCGTCCTGATATCCTAGACGGCGTCTAGGTTCAAAAGGTGGGACGGCGTCTAGGAGGTTGGGACGGCGTCCCAAAAGGCTTACAGGTCCTGTTTGCAGAAAACACAAGGCACGAGCCAAACTTCAATCAATCCTAGTTTATGATCCGCAAACAATCAAGACATGTATTTTATATCACCGGAAAGCTCTTTCGACAAGGAACACAACTAGATACATTTCCTAAATCAAATTTATCATTTTAGACAACACAAATCTCGTCGAAAGTTCGTTAAACGTTCCAAAACAAGGTTTCAAGTTCATCAATTGCAATTCAAGTTTCGGGAATCCAATTTATACATATGATATGCCGTTTTGAAGGTAATGAAACATGTAATACAACTAAACACTTATCAGTAACATTAATAAGCATTCAACGCATCAAAAGTTCGTTTTAAGAGTTGTCAAACCCTAACCAAACCTCAAAATCACTAATCATGTTAATGTAAGGTTTTCATGTCAATCAACACACCAAAACGAAGCTATTGAAGTAACTAACACTTTGAACACACAAACATTAACATCTAAACACATTTCATCATCCAAAATCAAAGATTAAGCATACACTTTTCATTTTCAAGCTAGTTACACCAAAACATCAAGATCGAGCATACAAATCATATATTCATGTTATACACGAGCCATAGACACTAACTAACAACATATCAAGTCAAAAACACGAATTTGAGAAATCTAGAGTTTTAGAAATGTTACCCAAAATCGATGAAGTTAGTATCAAATCGTAGAGAATGACGAGAGGATTAAGAATATGTAGTCGGATTTGTTGTGAGCTTCCAAGATTGAATTTAGATGATGAATGAATGGAATGGGTTTGTGTGTGTGTTCTTGCTAGAGAGAAAGAGAGAGAGAGATGGAGATGGTTGAATGGTGGTGATTGGGGTGGACTAGGTGACCTAGTCAACTAGTTTGCCCCGTGTCAATTTTAGTCCCTCGAGTTTGTAGTCGGGTGCGAAAATTAACCCAACGAATATTTTAAAAACGTTCGAGTAACGGATGACGTTATAATTAGATAACGAGAATATTATGAACGTTAGTTAACGAAAGATACAAATTTGAATAACGAAAGATATTATATAAAAAAAAAAAGACGGTGTTAAAATAAATTTAACGGAAAATCACGGAATGTTACATAGCATACGCCTCATCAATGCCTTTCGCTTGAGCTAACGTGTTCCACCACGTTAGCGCGCCGTCAGATAGCGTGCATGAAGCAAACTTGGTCTTATTGTCCTCCGAACAGTTGCTAACTCGGAATACTGATTCAAGTTTCTCGAACCATCTGGTGAGACCAACCGGTCCCTTGGTTCCACTGAAGTTATGTGGTTTGCAGCTCTGGAATTCCTTGTAAGTACATCCATTTCGAACGGGTGGGATAACTGGTGGTGGTGGCGGTGGAGCTTGGAGATTTCTTTCTGCTAGGGCTGCAGCTACGCGTTCTTGGATCATCTCTTCAATTTGAGCAGCAGTAGGTGTGGATCGACCGTTAGCCATGATGTTCTAAACAAAAATTTTGACTCAAGTCAAAATCCAGCATTCAATATATAATAATATAGTATATAACAACCAATATGTAAACAGCACAACACATGTTAATTAAGTAACGCAAGTTGATACAAGTACCGCAAAACACCATACAGTAACATAAATAGAATATCGTGCAAGAATTAAATAACGCAAAGTTCCATTAATAGCAATAAGTTTCATACATCCGAATAAGTCCGTACAATACATGAGTAATACAATAAACTACAACTAGATTATATAACGAAATCTAAATACAAAAGTCCTACGGTGAAGGTGGGTGTAGGATGTCTAAAACCTGAGCCAACTGCTCCTCGAGCTCAGTAACCAAAGCTCGGAGGATTCCCACCTCCCTAGTCAATTCCTCGACAGTGGGAGATGGTGGGGCAGATGGTGATGGTGGTGCAGGTGGTGCGGGTGGAGCGGATGGTGCTGGTGGTGCAGGTGGTGCGGGTGGAGCGGATGGTGCTGGTGGAGCGGGTGGTGCAGACCGCACGAAGCGGGGTGCAGATGTCCCGGCTCCAGAAATAGTCAGCACGTAATGAGGTGCCTTACGTATGAGTGGGTCGGCAGGGTACGGCACAAGCCACTTACGGGCAGTAACCCTCCGGCGCCGACCAAAAGCGTCAGTGAAAGCACGACCTCCATTCACCCCTGGAATGACGGTGCCATCAGGACGGTACCGCTTCTTCGGTGGGGTGGAGGGTGCCTGTATAGGTATATCAGCAGGGTCCTCGTCGTCACTGGAGTCTGATGAAGAATCATCTGATGAAGAATCGGCGGATGATGAGTCATCCGAATCATGTGGTGGTGACACGGGTGGCTGAACTGGCAGTCCAAAGGCGGCCAACATCTCTCTGTGTTTGAATGGCGGAATCGGCACTAAACGTCCATCTGGAGCGCGTCGGCACGGCATGCGCATATGGTTACGGAATGGCCCTTCCCCGAACTCCGCAGGGATCACAACACCACCGATGCGGGGCTGTAACTCCGAGGATCCGGGAGCCGACGGAGCTGGAATCTCCGTAGGACTCACGTGTCCATCAGAAGTAGCCACGGTGGTAGGTGGAGTAGCTGAAGAGTCTAAACTGCCCAAAACGCTAGCAGGTGGTACATCCGACATCTGAACAAGGAAAAATAAATTTTCCATATCAGTAAGTCATAAAGCAAGCACGTATTAGGCCAACAGTTTAAATCATGTATAACAATAAGTAGCATGGAAATAATAACGAATCGTACAGAAGTAGCATGCAATCGAAAGCAAATGATATCATACAGTAGTGAAATCATGTAGTAACATATGGCATATAGCAGTGAAAGTAAGCAGCAGCATGCAGTAAGTTCAGCAGAAACACGTAAACTAGCAAGTTGTAGATTAGTCCTATTAGTGAATCCTACTCGGGTCGGTCTTAGACTCACTAATGCAACCTAATTCCCTACAACCAATGCTCTGATACCAAATGTGATGCCCCGTACAAAACCATCGTGTACGAATCATCAACAACAGGATCATTACAAGGTTAAGTACTATATGCGTTTTCAAAAAGAGTTTGCATTCATTAATAAAGTGATGTCTAAACCAACATCGAATGTTTTACAATCCAAAAGCATGCTTCACTAAGTAGAAGCAAATAATAAGTGTATGTGACCACAACGGTCGTTACAAGTCATAGTTCAAAAGTACTAATGTTTGAATGCAAAATAAAGTAGTTCATGCGATAACAACTCTAAGCAGCGGGTGTCTACAGCACGACTAGTACACAGCGGAAGCTAACCTCAAGCACCTGAGAAAAACATGCTTAAAAACGTCAACACAAAGGTTGGTGAGCTATAGTTTAAGTATAACAGTAAGTAAGGTAGGCCACGAGATTTCAGTGCTACAAAGAGCGTTTCAAAACAGTATGATAAAGTATATGTTAACCGTGGGCACTTGGTAACTAACTTAACGTTTATACCCCCTGAAAGTACACTTGGCAAGTGCGTATGTCTACGAAGTATTAAACACTCGTTAAATGCTAGCGCGACTAGTCCGAGTGGGGATGTCAAACCCTATGGATCCATATCTAAGATTTGCGTTCACCGGTTCAAAAACCAATAACTAAACGTTACCGAGCTAAAGGGAATGTTTCTGCCGTTGTATAACCCACGCATATATAAGTTTAAGTACTCGTGCCTAGTATGTAAAACATAAAATCCGCATGTATTCTCAGTTCCCAAAATAAGTTAAAGCAAAAAGGGAATGCTATAACTCACAATGATAATGTAGTCGTAAAGTTGGTTCGGAAAAGGTGTGCAAGTAATCGGTCCGAAAGTCCTCAACCTAAGTCAAATAGTACTAAGTCAGTAAATCGTCTTAATAGGTTTAAAAGTATGTAAATAAGGTCTTAAGGGTCATCATCATTCATCATCAAACATAAGGCGTAAAGTAAGTTTCGTTCATGAAAGTAGTTTAAAACAAAGGCTGACTTCAGTCAGTCACCACGGCCTCTACCCTTACTGAATTAAGGTGAGACCAGTGGCCATGGCTCCGTATATGAGTCCTTTAAGTGTGGTAAAATTTACAGAAGCAAACTCGTCTTCTTTTGACCGTGGCGACGGTCTAAGTGCGAGTAGGTCAGAAATTTCTGCACAACGTTAAAAGGACATAGTGACGATCGGAGGGCCATAAATCCAAAACCGTAACTCGGATTAAGACGAGTCCTATATGAAAAGTTATCTAATCGAAAAGATCTATTTGAAAATCAAGGTCACAGCAGCCCAGGTTTACTGGTCTGTTACAGAAACAGCAGAACAGTAGGTAGAAGACAGAAAGCAGTAAAATAATGGGTTCCGGTGAGTTTGATGCTTGATGCTTATCACGGTTCTCATCCTTGATGCGTATAGCTTCAAGTGTACAACTCGTTGATGTGTTTGCATCATCTTGACCAAGATTTGACCATCATAACCCAAGTGCAAGTCTAAGACATGAAGCACAACTCACTTAAGTGTTGCAAGTGTTTTGATGAACCAAAGTTACATCAAAGTCTTAGATCTAACACATACATGAACTTTAAGACTAATAACAAGTTACAAACTTGAAATTAAACTAACTAATCAAGATCTTAAGATGTAGAACATAGTTCTTAGTTTGATCTTGAAGATCCAAGACTCAAAATTCTAGATCTAACATAAGTGTACAAAGTTATATTTAAAGAAAACTTATTTATATGTTCTTGAACTTTCAAGTTAACTTTTAGTTCAAGATTAATGAGATCAAGGTTAACTAGTAACACTTGACCAATAACAACCAACAACATGAAAATAAAGTGCAAGTAAATGAAGTAAATAAGCTAAGTAAACAAGTAACTTATTCATGGTTGTTCATACTTTAAAGATTCAAACCTAAGTTTGATCTTTAAGAAAGTAAACTTGAAGTTTACTTCATGAGTCACAAGTATGAGTTTTACAACCATGAACTTACAAACTTTTGAAACAATAAATGTAGAATCATAAACTAATAAGTTTATGTTCTTGTGTTCTTGAAAATTCAAGATATTATGAAGAATGAAACTAATGAGTTTGATTCTTGTATATGTAAGTAAGTAACAAAGTAACAAAGTAGCAACTACAAGTAAGTAACAAGTAAACAACAATGGATGATGATGATGATGATGATTCTTGTAGCCAAGGCTACGGTTTTGATACAAGAAAGAAGGAAGAAAACTTGAACATAATACTTACAAGAAGAGAATAAGAGAGAAAATGTTTGAGAGAAAAAGAGAGGTAAGTGTGTGTTTTTGGAAATGAGAGGAATAAGAATGAGTAAGTAATGAAAAAAAAAAAATCAAAACTCCTCCCCATATGCAATGAGGCCGACGGTTGGAGAGTGGGAAGGGAGGAGAAGAAAGTTCAATGGTTACTTGCTTGTAAAGCCTTACAAAAGTTGGATATTAGATGTATGTGCATGGGGATAAGTTGCTAACTAGAATCCAAGTAACATAACCAACTAGTTACAACTCTAAGTATTACTTACATGCAATATTGGGCTAGTTAGTCCACTTAAAATGTAGGGTGGGCTTGGAAGCCCAATATCAAGAGTCCACAACATTAATCAAAGCCCAAGTTCAATAAATCACAAGTTAAACCAATTAAAGCCCAAGTAACTAACTAATAGTCTTAGTTAATTAAAATGATTAATAAACTTAATCATGAATGCAAATAATACTTGAAAATATTATTCGTGTAACTCTCGGGTGTCACAAAGACGTTTCGGGCAATTAAAGTCAAGTTCGGTCAATCATGGCGACATGTAAATGTAATAACATACATTCGTTTTATCACACGTATTAATAATAATAATTATTAATAAATAAACGTTGGAAAAACCAGGGTCGTTACAGACACACAAGATCGTGAGTGAACACCACGGGTAGAACTCTCACCACTTTGCCGACATGGCCGTCCAACAAAGATAGGTTTTTCGAAGACAATAGACCCATTCATCTCTTGAAGCGCCAAAGAAGCATGTGAAATTTGTTCATAGGAAATGAATGCAAATATCCAAAACGACCACGATTTGATTTCCTTAATCGGCCCAAACCTACCGAAAGTGTCTTGAAGCATATTATGTGAAATTCCTTCCAATCTTCCAATAAAAATAGAATCACCTATCTGATTTGAATTGTCAAACGACATAGTCAAATGACATAAAATCTGAATGTCTCTAATTTCAAACAAGCAATCACTTGAAACAACCAAATAGCCACAAAAAGAAACCAAGTCTTGATTTCAAACCGACAACTGATGAAATAGAATCCTAAATTCAAGAGTAGCTGAGGCAAAATGAATTAGTGACAAAACCCTAAATTAATTTCAAATTAAAATACTAAGATAAAATGGAAGAGATGGGTTGAATTGAAGCTTATATTTATAGCACGTGACAAAACCCTCGCCTTCCTTTCATATTTTCATATGAGCTTCGTAATTCGTACGGTTCTTTCACCTTCGCCTTCAGATAATGGACTGTTGAGAGATGGTTTAAAGGTGGTGTTAGGAAAAGGAAATGGAAGTTTATGTTTGTGTAATGGTGGAAGAAGGTGGTGGTAAGAGGAGGAAGGTGGTGAAAAGTGGTAGTTGGAGGTTGGAAAGAGTGAAAAAATTCAAAATTGAATGGGGAAGGGTGATGGTACGGAGAGCATCTTAGTGCTCCTTTCTTTTAGTTGTTTTATTATATTACTAGTGATATTGATATTTATATTGCTATTGTTATACTAATAATAAAATAATATAAAGCATTATGTTTTTATTGAAGAACGATTGGGATCATCCGAGCGGGATTAAACTACCCGCTGCGATCATCTCCCGTTTTGACTATGCCGATGCAGCGATAATAACCCCGTCCCCATCGCTGCCTGGAGGAAACTTTGAAACCGATCCAAGTGCACGACCAAGTAAAAACCCCTTCCCTTTACCCCCCAAACGATATGAAAAAGGTGTCATGGGTAGATATTTCATGGCAGAGATGAAATTGTGTTTTTAATATGTAGCCAACGGGGGTCGAACTCCTGACCTCTCCTAAAGGAGGTAGGTCACCAATCACTGGACCACATCACAACTTCTACGATATAAAGCATTATGTACAAACTTAATTGTAGCTTCACTTTTCTTTTTAATGGTCAAAATTGAATATATTAAGAAACGCTCCCTAACAAAGCGTTAATGGAGAAATTACAACGACATAAAGAGGCATGAGTTCCAATTTGAAACTAAATGACCATATTATTAAGCTAACGAAAAAAAAATAATCTAATTACATCAAATAGACTACTTCTAATACAAAAGGAGTCGCTAAACACAATGTCGTTCCAGAAGCGCCATAACACCCTACAGAAAGTAACCACAATCGCGATGATTCGATCCTTATTTGAAGGAGACAACCGTACACCCTCGATCCAACTAATGCAAGTATCCCATGAAGAAAAAGAACGCAAGCTGCAACTCAACCATGTCCGCACCTTACACCATTATTTGTAGCTTTATCTATGACTTTTATATTAATTAATTTATATATAATACAATAACAATGACATGTATAAACGACTTTTCCAACCCCAACCCTAGTAAACTCGAATGAAGTTTATATATTTCGAATATTTTGACAAAATAGGAAATAAAGGGTACTTTTTCCTACTTATTGCCTCTTTAATATTGTGTTTGACACTATATAAACATAGTCTATAGCCACATTAATAGTTTGATGAACTCTATATTTGTTTTTTTTTTCAGCGAAAAAGACATTTTATTAAAAAACCTTCATCAAAACGATGTAAGGTACGATTACAAAGAAAAACTTTCGGCTAAGATACAAGATTACAAAAGTTAAAAACTTAGGCCTAAAGACATAAAATACTGGGATTGAAATCCCAAACATAAAATTGGAGACTATAACATAACTTCTAATAAGTCGCCCACGTGAACACCTTTAGATTGATTTGTTGAACAATGGACTTCCAACAAGTATAATTGTCATTGAAGATGAAATCATTTCTTGCTAGTCAAATGGTCCAAAGCGTAACCGGACCGATCAACCTCCAAAACTTTTTATCGCCGATACCCATACCATAAAACCAATCTCCCGAAAAATATAGAATAGACTTTGGGATAACCCATCTAATGTTCCACCAATTAAAAAGTGCAGACCAAATATTGTAAGACCAAGAACAATGGAGAAGCAAATACTCGACAGTTTCGGGCTCGGACTCGCACCAAACACATAACGACGAATTATGGGCCGGTAAAATATGTCTCCGGATAAGATTATCTTTAACCGGAATGCTACGGTTACAAGCTAACCAATGAAAAATGGAAATCTTGGAAGGTACCCGATTATTCCAAATTAAAATTTTCCAATCCAGTGTATGAGAATTATCCATAATAACAAGAAATCTCATGGCCTCGGCTACATTAAAAACTCCTGAAACCGATGGTAACCACACAATCTCGTCATCACCTGGAGACAAATGAAAATTAGAAAGCGCAAGGTATAGATTGCAAGCAGAAACATAATCAGCAAATATCAGCGGCCCGTTAAGCTGGAGAATCCAGCCCAACTGGGTGCCCCGGCCCATCTCAGGCCACCTGAAAGTGTTAATAGAAGACTGCTGCTTCGAGCATAAGGTGTACAATCGAGGATACTGATCCCGAAGAGAAAAATTTCCAACCCAATAATTGTGCCAAAACGAGATTTGGGAACCGCCACGAAGTTTCCATCTCCAACAATTCGGGCCAATCAAATTTATCATGCATTCGTCTTTTTGAAGGTTAAGAACGTTTTTCCAAATTTGAGACATTTTTGTAATTGAAAAAGAAGAAGCGTTGTTAATCAACTTACCGGTAAATGAACGGCCAAAAGAAGAACAAACCAACGCGAGCCAAACGTGATTTTAATTCGAGTTTAACTTAGCCCACCATTTTGCTAAAAGAACAAGATTTTTTGACCGAAGAGGGGACACACCTAGGCCGCCCGATTCAATAGGCAGACATACGGTTTCCCATATTACTAAAGACGTTTTCTTCTTCAAGCAATCCCCACCCCATGAGAAATTTCTTCGAAAGGATTCCAATTTTTTGAAACGTTTTTTACTATCGTTTCTTGAATTGTAAGAAATTGAACATGGAAGTGATCGACCATATCTCCCGCCATACGACCTTTATTAATGTTACCTAGGCCCGGGTATTCCATGATGCTATCTTCATGCTTGCAACATTTTTTTTATGCTATCCTCAAGCTTTCGACAATCTTTTTGCAACTCTTCAGCCGTCAATTTGTCCATAACGCTTCCAAACTTTAAAAACTTTCTTAACCTTCCAAACTCTATATAGGCATTTAGGTTGGATTATATTAACACTTTAACCATTTTCTTAGTAAAATGGTTGATAATTGGCGACACACGAACGAACACAACTATCATAATGAGAAGGACATCTGTGACTCACTCAACGGTTACAACTATGAGAGAGTGTCAGGGGTTGAACCTCTTACCTATGATTTTATGACAAACATATCTCAACCATTACTAATTGATCTAGGCACTATCAAAGACAATTTGACCATTTGTACAATGTAGCATATCTAGAAGCATGGTTTTATAACCGTTAACACTGCAGAAGCCACAAAGTTTTCATTGACAAGTTACCTGAGTACCACCCACATTTGGTAAGGATTTTAAGCATGGTTAAGTACATTTGGTAAGGATTTTAAGCATGGTAAGGATTTGGTAAGGATTTTAAGCATGGTAAGGATTGTAACATGACCAAATAATATAACTTTAAGCCTCCGTGTATCTAATTCCTCCAACCCACAAATAATCTTCGTCTTATCTATAAAAAAAAAGTCATAATTATATCATCTTTTACAATAGATTGAATAGTGAGTTAGTTACCATTAAATGAATTCATAACTCTGATTTTCAAATATCATAATTGTCTCTTTTTTCAAACCAACCATTGATAAATTGATTTAAATTTCAACTACTAATTTGTAATCAATTCAACTATCCCTCATATATAAAAACAAAGGAAACTCAATTATTTTTATTCTCTCCTATAGATATTAAAAGGAAACTTATTATTATTAATTATCGATTACTGTATAATTATTGAAATACCGGGTATACAACGGTAACAATCAAAATAATAATATAATCAATACTCAACCTTGTTGCTCCATCTTCTTCCAAGATTACCTCTACATCATGTATAATTAACAAATTAAGTATCTTCATACAAAAATTGATAGGAAACCTCCCTATCAAATCGTGTATGCATAAAACTTAATTATAGCCGGATGATCCTCTCAACATTTTGTCTGGGTTGAAAACCGGTCATTCAAGAACATTAGCAGTAAAGGACACTGAAACCTGTATCATACATATACTGCCGAAAGTTCTCATGGCACGTTAATCTGTAGAGTGCATTACTCTAATCCGATTCCAATAAGAGAATTCGTACTAGTTTTTGGAAGAAAAAAAAAACACAAAATAGAAGAGGTTAACGAGCAGTTCAATTTGTGTCCTGAAGGTAACATTAGGGACGAAAACACATAACCTCATATCATGGTGCCAGCCACAAATTTGAAGTAGCTGAAGCTGATTCACAACATAAGGTAGTTGGTAGATACTAGAGGAGACACTTTTGGATCAAAAGGGGTCAAAATGGTCAAGTTATAGTATTGGTCGGAATGGTACTTGCACATTTTTTTTGTTCAATCTTGTATGTAAGATAGATAAATAGGATCACAAAAACAATATGATTAGATTAATAATCTGATTACACTTTGGATCTACTTTTCATCCAGCCCCTTTGACCCATTCCCATTTCAGTTAAAAAAAAAAATGTACCACAAATGACCCGTTTGAGGTTATATAGAAGACCCAACTTATTAATTTATAAGGGTTTGAAATCGTCAGCTCGTGTTTGAACAGATTTATAGTAAGACGTGTGAAGCTAATAGTAGTTGGTTCAAACTATTCAAGAATGAACCAATCAAGTAGTTAAACAAGGTAGATATATATATATACCATGTAAATAGATCAGATGCAAGAAACTGCTGTTGGGTGCGTTCAATCATGCAACAAACTTCCCAAACCGTCATAATCACGAATAGATAAACTTCCACCTAATACGTTACAATGTGGTTCAGGATCGATATCAATAACATAAATTCAAAATATTAATTATATTAAGATGCCCTTACCAAAAGCCCATAAACTGAAAGGGTGATAAAGTATTCTTCCGAACAAAAAGGTTGGATGGAAGACATCTAGGCCCTAATCTTATAACTGCCTTACCCACCTCACACAGAACAACAAATTTTTAATAAATATGTCTAGTTATTTATATTAGTCACACACAAAATATCACATTCCTCTAAGTTAAAAGTACTAAAAAGTTCCAACCCTCAAAGAATAGTTGGTTATGCAAAAAAAAAAAAAAAGGAGTTTTTATGATCATCCTTCATCAAGGAACCACAATTAGATGAACACTAATAGAGAGTACTCGTAAAACATTTAATTCTAAAAGAGACAGTTGGCCATATTACCATAGTGGGTGATGAATTCACATAAAAGATGATTGAAAATGTTCTGTACCTTTTGCAGGTCCTAAGAACTAAGAAAAAATGGGAATTCATCTTACCATGATCAAAAGCTTTTTTTTTCTTCTTATATGTGCCTAGCCTGCGTTACAAAATCTGAATACATCAATCATTCTAAATTTTACGACTAGTGTGGATAGTACCTCGAGTTAATTATCATTCGAAGTTTACATCTGTTTACGTCAAGTAGGCCAGGAAAATAATATGCAACATAAATACTAACCTTGTCAGCCACTTACTTTTATTTAGTCACATCTAGGGCCTTCATATTCCAAAACTTCTCATGGTATAAACGACAATCAGTCATGTTAGTTCATACTACTTATACATGATGATATATTCTATTACAAAGATAATTATTATAAAATAAATGATTTATTTTAATACTTCCTCAAGGATATTAAATTATTCAATTCTTATATTCATTTCCTTCCCATTTGAAGACTTCCAGGATACGTTAAATTCATAATCATGATACCAGCAAAATAAATATATAAGCACAGAAAATAATAATAACATCAAGAAATAAATAAGAAAAACAAATGAGAAGAGGGAAAAATGTAACATCAGGAAAATAATAACAAAATCACTATGGAGCACACAAAAAAAGCACATCTTAACCAAAACCGAAACTCCTTGCATTCATCAAATGAAATAACTACAAAAACAAGACAGTTACCCAAGTATCAGCAACCTGCCTTCCAACAACTAAATTCGAAAATAGCAACTGACAAGAAACAGAAAGGACTCGATGAACAGATAAAAACGAAACAACAACCACTTAGGACACAGGACAAACATGAATGAAACAAAATTCTAACTTTCCAGCTCAGATAACAAATTTTACTAAAAGCTGACGTCAAATGCACGGTGAACTTGTCAATTTCTTCTAACTGCGCAGGAGCACAAGTAACCCTGGTCAATATAATAACACGGACCACCATTAGCTTCTGTAGACCCTCCCACACGTGAACACCCTTCACATCCAGTACCAGGTAAAGAACGGGGCCCACGTGCAGGTAAAGGCAGTTTAATGCAATCGGTGTTTCTCCAAATAGCAATCCACAAAAACACTTTAGTTACCGCCACTATAGTACCAGGAACTAACCCACCAACAGCATTACCTTTATAATCGACACCGTATACATAATAAGGACCCATGGACAAAGAGCCACGAAAGTCCGCTTTAAGATACAACATGTCATAAACGTTTCCATATTGAATACGTGGAGGGGGTAGCCTAGTTGGGTACACGATTAGGTTGCGCACCAACCCATGTGTGCTAATAACACTAAGATCCACATTAGAGTGATTAGCAAAATTTGACACCGCATTGATGACATCAGCACCGGGAGCAACTTCAAGGACCTTTAGTTGTGTATCTAGAGAATTTAGTTCCGGGCCTTGAGAAGGCCTTTCAGGCTCTTTACGTTTGTTTTTTGACCCTAAAGGCCGACCTCGAGGCTTTGGGTCAAGAAATGTGTTCTCCATTGTAAGAAGAAAGGATAATGGGACAAAAGGGAACCGGGTCAGACACGAGAATGGGATTTGGGACTTACATACCCCTTTATAAAGGTCATTATACTATAAATTGATGAAATCACATTACACTTTTAAGCGCTCAATTTTCAATAAATTAGAATATTTTGTTTTGTTTCGGGGATTTTTTTGATTACTTTTTGACCGTATCCAGGTATTCGCTAGACTGTCAATATGAAAACTAGAAAACAAATTAAATGGGTATATAATTTCTTCGCTTTAACCAAACTCTTATGGAATTGCTCTAATATACGTAATCTCGATTTTTATATCTTAAGATATGCTATTAAAGTTTTTGGAGTAGAAAATTTTTGACCATACATTTATTTTTTACTAATTCTTAATCAATGTTATTCCTTTTTGACAAGGTTTGGCAACGCGTCATTTTTCCATGATCAAAACACTGATATCTCACATTTATTATTTTTCTAAATAGTGTAACTTCAACCAAAAATGAGATTTTTTAACATCCAAATGACAATAAAGAGCAAAAATGGGCATTCAAATAAGGCAAAACATGTGAAGGATTTGAATTGAAGTTATTAACAAACAGAAACAAATAAGAATCAATTTTCCGTGATCAGGCACTGATATCTTACATTTATTTATTATTTTTCTACATAGTATAATATAAGTTCAAATGATACTAAAGAACAAAATGGGCATTCGAAAAAGGCAAAACATGTGAAGGATTTGAATTGAAGTTATTAACAAATACGGAGTAGAAAATAAACAAATTAGAATCATTTGACAGGCAAATGTGAAGCCATCCCAAGGTAGCTAGTTGGGGGCCTGACATCCTTTCAACAGGCCTCGGGTTCGAATCTTGTGGTGGCAAGCGGAAGGTTGAAAACAGACAGGGAGTAAGGGAGTAATCCTGGTGCGCATACAGTAAAGTATGGGGTTGGATTAGTTGCCCTCCCGGAAAACAGGGAAAACCTTAGAACTTTTTGACAGACAAATGTGATACGTACTTATCCACCTAAAAGGTAAAGCACACTAATAACATGTGAACCACATAGTCTTAAAGTTACTTGACAAAATATCTCGTAAGTAACAAGTTCAAGTATTCATGCCCTACTTAGCTAAATAGAAGGTCCACAGTAAATTTAACATATAACATGTGAACCATAAAGTCTAATGAAATAATTCAAAAACTAGCACATAGTTTAAAAATTTTATATACTTTAATATTCAAATAGGCTTAACAGACAAACCCTTCTGCAGATTTTTTATCCTAGTCCTTCATATCCAATCGGTGTAAGTTGTAACCCTAAAAAGTTCTAAATTTGTGTGTAGAAAATTCAGTCAGCTTCTCAACAAGGACATACTTATCTAACACTGAGCAACATAAAAATACATAACAATTGACCTGATTATAGTGTAGAAAGTATAAAGAACCATATAAATGATAGATACATGCAGAAATGAATATTACCGATAAACAACGTTCGATGGTTACAGTTCACCAGCACCCGAGCACCTTAGACCATTGGATGTTCTATTATATGAAAAAGCATCAAGATTTTGCAAGTTTCCTGACCAAACAAAATGATAGCAATTGTCAACATACACCAAAGATCCCCAAGGAAACAAATTAGCCGAATATATAATATACAACAACAACAACAACAACAACAACGCGCCTGCGAGGTATGGGGGAGGTAAGGTGTAGACAATCCTTCCTCTACCCTAAACTAGAAGAGAAGTCGTTTCTGTTACCACGAGTCGAGAGAATTCTCCACCCACGGTAAAGGAAATTCATCCCCCTCTCTACTCCAGGGTAGAGAGATTGCTTCCGTGAGGACCTCCGGCTAAAAAAAAGACTCTTTTTTTTTTTTTTTTTTTTAAAAAAACTAGAAAATAGAAATTAAAAAATAAATAAAAACATACAAAGATAAATAAAAAATAATAATAATAATAATAATAATAATAATAATAATAATAATAATAATAATAATAATAAAATATGGGGGGACGCCATGAAAATGGTAGAATCAGATTTTTATGGGGTTTAAAGCATGCCTAAGAATCAATTTAGGCTCTGAGCGGCAGTCAAGACGCCACTAAAACGACGCTTGTCGTTGCCTCAATAAAGAGCCAAAAGACCTTGTGGACAGCAACTCGAGGGCATGCCGGGTGGAAGTTGTTGCGCAAGCAAAGAGCCAACCACCCTTAGCAAACCAAAAACCACTCATGCACCTTTACGGTAGACACCCCCGAAACCACCCAACTAAGAGGAACCAACCAAGTTCTAGAGCAAGGGAAGTCGTCCTCAGCCATAATGGTCCCAAGATGCACCGAGCAATGCGAATCACTTGATCATACATACATGCATACATACGTACATACATACACACATACCTAAACCTACATACACACCAGACATACCTACGTAAATACATGAGACATACCTACGTACAAGTATGAAACATACCTACGTACATACATACATGCATAAAGCCACACATACAACCATACATACATAGCATAAACACCCAGTCCTACATAAACCTATTAGCAAAACATACATACATGAGTGAATATACCACACCTGCAGACAAGTAAAAACAAGCATACATACATACCTACCTACAAATATACATACATAAAAAACAAACTCACATATAAAAACGTGTGTAACTGCATCACACCTTCATTACAAAACCTACCATGCATGCATACGTACATACAAACATACAAGAACCTACGTGCATACGTACAAACAACCAAGCAAGCATGCATACATCCAAAACCAAAGATACCAAAAACATACTCATTTAATACTATTAGTAACAATACATAAAACTAATAAAAATGATAGTAATAGTAATACGAATAATAGTAATAATAATAGTTCATATAAATATTAATAGTAATAAATATTTGTAATACAAATACTAATACACTAATAATTAATAATAGTGATACAAAAAATAATAATAATAACAATAACAATACTAATAATTGTAATAGTAAGAATAATAACAGTAATAGCAGTAATAGCAGTAATAACAGTAATAACAGTAATAACAATAACAATAACAATAACAATAATAATAATAAAAGTAGCCCTACTCAACTATTCTCATTCTAGCCCTCCACGCATCCCTATCAGAAGTCATGTCCTCGGTCAACGAAAGCTCCCTCATGTCGAGTCTTAGTCTATCCATCCACCTACGAGTAGGTCTACCCCTTCTCCTTACACCATCTACCGTGAGTGCCTCAACTCTCCTAACCGGGGCAATACGTGGTCGTCTCATCACATGCCCAAACCAACGAAGTCGTTCTTCTCTTAGCTTGTCGATGATGCTACTGACTCCAAGTTTTTCCCTAAACACACCATTTGGTATCATATCTAGCATGGTTTTACCACACGTCCACCTAAGCATCCTCATTTCTGCCACCTCCATCCTTCTCTCTTGGGCCTTCGTCATTGGCCAACATTCTGATCCGTACAACATGGCAGGTCTGATTGCCACCTTGAGGAATTTTCCTTTCAATTTGAGTGGTATCTTCTTGTCGCACAAAACCCCTTTCGCTGCTCTCCACTTCAACCAACCTACCTTAATACGATGAGTCACGTCCTCATCTATCCTCCCTGATTTGTGGAGGACCGAGCCTAGATATCTAAACGACTCTTGTGGGTGCAAGATCTGGTCCCCAATGCTGATGTTCCCTCCAACATTAAGTTCATCATCAGTCCTACCGAATTCGCAACTAAGATATTCCGTCTTTTGTCTACTGATCCGTAGCCCATTTTGTTCTAGGGCTTCCCTCCATTGTTCTAGCCTTCTATTAAGCTCATCCTTTGTTTCCGATACAAGCACGATATCATCGGCAAAAATCAGACACCAAGGGATGTTCTCTTGTATTCCTCGATACAGCTCGTCGAGGATCAAAGCAAAAAGGAAAGGACTAAGGGCCGATCCCTGGTGCAACCCTACTTCTATCGGGAAATACTCTGTGTTTCCCACAGGCGTCCGAACGCAGGCCTTCGCCCCATCGTACATATCCATAATAGCTCTAATATATCTACTTGGGATACCCCTAACGTTAAGGGTCTTCCAAATCAACTTTCGCGGTACGCAATCATAGGCCTTTTCCAAGTCTAAGAAGACCATCTCTAGACCCTTTTGTTTCTCCCTATACTTCTCCATAACGCTTCTTAAAATATGAATTGCCTCCATCGAAGAGCGCCCTGGCATGAAACCAAATTGGTTTTCGAAAACCGTAGTTTCGCGTCGGAGTCTAGTCTCAATCACTCTCTCCCAAAGCTTCATAGTATGACTAAGTAATTTTATGCCTCTATAATTACCACAGATTTGGGCATCCCCTTTATTTTTGTAAATGGGGATAATCTCGCTGAGTCTCCATTCCGTAGGCATTTTATAACTTCTAAGCGTCTTATTGTAACGCCTCTATAATTAATAGTAGTAGACTATCTTATTTTGCTAGAAAAGTATATTATGCTGTATAAGTCCTATATATTAGTATATCATTGTAACCAGGTTATTCATAACTTGTCAAGATTAGTAGATTATCCAACTTTTTTATTCATTTTATTCCAATGTTAAGAACTTCCTGAATACAGTATATTTAGAAGCTTGTGAAAAGGACATCACAAAGCGAGGAAGTAGCGAAATATATATAATATTAATTAAGACAGCAAGATAAATAAATATATCAATTAAATTTTCTGTTGGTAATTCTGCACTTGCTAAATATTGTATTCTGGAATAATGTATCCTTTAATTCGGGCTCAGCCAGTTCAACATGTATCCTTTAATTCGGGCTCAGCCAGTTCAACATACTAATGGGCATAACAAAAATAACAATATCATAATCACATAACTTGCCCGCATTGTATCAAACATGTAACACATCTCAACAAAACTCACTTCGCTCAGTAAAAGATTGAACTACAAAGATTGATACATAATACCCAAGTAGCAGCAACTGACCAGAAAAACAACCGATTCAAAATTAAAAACTAACAAGATAGCAACTGACTTCAAAATTAAAAACTGACAGGATAACAACTAGACGAACACATAGAAAACGAACAACAACAATCTAGAGAACAGACAAATCATGAATGAAAAGGACAAAAAACTTCTACTTCGGTCCTCTGATAACAAATTTTACTAAACACTGATGTCACAAAAGCATGGTCAACTTGTTAGATCGTCCTCAATGGAGTTTGATACGGAGTACCATAAGCTGCCGTAGACTCTTCAGCACTTGAACTAGCTCCAAATTGATTAAAGGGTACAGCACGAGGTGGAACTACAGGTGGAAGTGGAGGTAAAGGCAGTTTGACCCAATCAGTTTCTGTCACTATAGCAACCACGAGAACCACCGTAGTTACCGCCACTACACCGCTAGAAACGACCCCACCAACAGCATTTCCATGGTGATCAACTGCGTGTATATAATGACTAACAGGAAACGATAACAATGATCGTATACCCAACGATCCATAAAAGTTTCCCATAAGAGACAACATTTCAAAAATGTCTTCATAAGGAATGACCGCAGGACTTTGAGGGGGTGGTGGCCTTGGGACGGCCATGCGCACCGTCCCCTGTGCACTAATCACACTAAGGTTCACCTTAAAACGGTTAGCATAATCGGACACAGCATTGATGACATCAGCAGCAGGAGCAATTTCAAGGACCTTCAATTTGATACCAGGAGGGATGGTTTGCATGCCTTGAGAAGTCCTCTCGGGTAGCTTAAGCTTGTTCTTTGACCCTAATGGCCTGCCTCGAGCCCTCGGAGCACGAGAATTGTTCTCCATTGTAAGAAAGAAAAACAAGGAGAAGAATAGAATAGGAGTTACATGTTACCATCACACTCCTTTTATAAAGGTCCCATGTTGTCATATACATTAAACATCGTGTACATTTTGTATTTTTGTATTAAATCGATATAAAAATAAAAAAAAAAAAAAAAAAAAAAAAAAAATAAACGCATTAACTCGCTCAAATTTCAATAAATTTAGAAACTTTATTTTGTTTCGAAGATAATTTTGATATCTTTTTGACCATATCCAAATGTTTGCTTAACTAGACAGTTGAGGCCTGAACTCCTTGCGAGTCGTAGGTTCAAATCTTGAGGTAGCCAAGGAAGGTTCTGGAAATGGTCACGGACACTAGCCCTCCCGGATAACCCGAACAGGGAAATCTCATAGCAAAACAAGTCAATGTAATATATAGAAAACCAATAAAATTGATTTTTAATTTGTTCACCTTATACAAACAATTATTGAATTTCTCATGTATATTAATGATATATTTTATTCTCTATCTAAAGATAGGCTAATAAAGTTGATCCACAGCATGAAGGAAAAAAGATAACCATATTTTTTATCTAATTAATTTTCATCAATGTTATTCCTTTTTTATAAGGTTTGGCAATGTGTCATTTCTTGTGATCCAAATGAACCTATTAATTCACGGATATACTACATTTATCCCAAAATAACTGGCCTGTTTTGACTTTTCAAAGCCTTTCTTTTTCAAATTTAACTTTAAATTTTTCAAATTTAACTTTAAATATCTTTATTTGTGTTATATAATAGTTGTTAAAAATTATATAATAAAAAGTGCATTTAAAACCCAATACACTCATATAATTTTCATCAAATATTATATAACACATACAAAGATATTTAAAGTCAAAGTTGAGAAAGACTTTAAAAAGTCAAAATAAGACATTTATTTTGGGACGGGGGGAGTATTACATTTATTCTTTTGAGGTATAAGTGCAACCACATTGGTATTTCCAACATATAAGGATATAGAGCAAAACAGTTATTCACTCGAGGTAGCACAGCACATCAAGTATTAAGTATTATTATTAAAAGTTTAGCAAATACAAACAATAAAAAGAAAATAAAAATCATGTGACGGAAAAATTTAATTTCTAATGTGATTTCTACTTCTTTGCCTCTAAGGTAAAGCAGGTTAAAAACATGTAAGACCCTTAAAATCTTACAAAATCATGATTCATGTCCTATCTAATAAGTTACAAGTTTGCATACCCTATTAATGGAATGGATGAAAAACCTTATTACTATTCTTAGAAGCCCAACTAAGTACGGTTGGAGTGTAAGCAAAAATCAACCAATTTCAATAAGATTGTGATTTTTAGAAATAGTCAAAGTCGTTTTACTCTTGTATCATTATGGGTGTGAATTTTAACCCATTACTTATTCATGGGTTGATTTGGTCTAGAGTTTATCTCTAACGGGTGAAACTAGTAATATAGGTATTAAATATAACATAACAAATGGGTCAAACGGGCTACCAACTAAACTAGAATACTCTTTGGAGCCTATCTATGATGGTGTTGACAACATAGTGAAAAATACCATCTAGCAAGAAACCAAAATGGAGCTTAACTAGAATACTCTTTTGAGCCTATCTATGAGGGTGTTAACAACATAGTGAAAGGTACCATCTAGCAAGAAACCAAAATGGAGCTTAAGAGGATTAGCGTGCATGCACTACTATTTACTAAAGAGTATTTTTAAGACAATAGTCCTTACAATCTTTGTGACTATCTTATCCCTTAACGTTATTAAAACAATAACAAAAACTTCGAGTGACAAAGTGTCAAAGAAATACCTAAACTTTGAGTGCTTTAAGCCTTAAACATACTTCGCTAGAACTTCTATTATTTGTAGACTGCAAACTTTATTATAGATTAACGACTTGATCAAAGGAAAATCTATAATGACCATGGTGATATCACTAATAACACCCGATAGAGATGCTCATGATTCTCACTAGAAAAATTATGTCATTCATAAGATGCGTCGCTATCGCCCAAAAATTCCCACAAGAGGTTGAACCTTTTTGTAACATGCCTTTGTGTGTAAGTTGTGCCACCCAAACCACTCTCACTACTAGTAGATGTAACAAATTTACTTCCACGACCTTTATATTCACCTTTCATTATACTACTCTCATAACTTTATCTTAAGGCTTACCAAATAAGACTCGATATTATTCTTTAGTTTTACACTTATTTTGGATATAAGACCATATACTGCACTCTGCAAAGACCTCTTAGGTGTGGCTATATATCCTTTCCATATTACAAGATAGCCTAGGTTCAGGTCTTGATATCCTCACAAGTGGTCTCATGTTTTAACCTCACTCGTTGCATGTCTTGGGATGGCCATGTAAATGGTCGGAAACAGTCACGAGATAATCTAATTAGTCAGCGTACATCTGGGTAAAAATACTCCCATGTCTGAAAAGGGGAAACATTATCCGTTTATGGAAGACGTGATAGTTGAAATGTCAACCAAAATAACAACTTGCCGTTGCATGAGCCAAATCCTCTGTCACGACAATAGCAACCTATAAATATGCCCAATGTTCTTAATAGTCTCGGATATTTAAATAGTAGTAGTATTTTCAAAAGTGTATAAACAATTGTGATTCCAATGTAACTAGCACTCAAGAGTCAAGACTTCTTTACATGACCCATTCTAATCTAAATCTAAATTAAAATCAAAGATAGGTAAAGCCCTATCAAACATCCATTATAGTACTCCATACATAATTTATCAACAATAAGACTACCTCAATTACAAGTATCTAAGTTGAATAAACAAACAATTTAGTCTACTTTATACCCTTAACAAACATATATTTGTACGTCAATTTCATCATATTTCTTCAAATCCAAATTAAACCCTAAAATCTTTAAAATTGAAAACTTTTCAAACACTACATATAATCAGAATTAACATGTTTATGTAGCACATCTACTCAACACCTGAAAAGGGTTATACTAATTTTTTCTTGATAGAAGTTAAAAAACATAGCAATTGATCTAATTAAACATACAGCGGGTAAGCATACGATATGTTCAGACAGTAATATTAGGACTGTTGAAATAATGTTTTAGGGTTTAAGTTCACCTGACACTGTTCTCATAACACGCACGTTGAAGTTGTGGGTTGAATTCTTGAACATCTCCTTTTGTTGGGTTTAACAATATTCACGAGATAATAAACGAGAATAGGAAAAGCAACTTCACCAGAGAAAAGTAAAATTACCCAACCGTTTACCGGGTAAAAAACTAGACATGTTGGATTTCTGTAGGGCGATGATATTTCCACAATCTACCCTTTAATAAATTGTAATAAAAAATTTGTGTAACATATTATTAAAATCAGTTTAGTAAATTTTAGTGGATCTATCATAAATATACTTTGAAATATCAACTTCTTTTTTAGAGTCGGAAGCTAGAACTTGTTATTTTCATGATTGTTTGATGAAGTAGTCGGAGATTAAGTTTATCCTTGTAAATTAACTAAAAAATATCAATATAATATAATATTTTTAATAATAATGAAGGTTTCTCGCGCTGAAAGAAAAATTTTCACTTGTTGATATAGTTTGTTAATGGATTTTATTAAATATAGAAGTTACCTTTTGCCCCTTTGTATTTAACCTTTACACTTTTAAAATTTTACATTTTTTACCTTTTAAGTTTGACATGTGAAAAATTGTGAATTACATAGGAGGAAGCTAATTGGACTACAAAACACGAAGGTATGACCTAAATCACCATACATTACAAAATAACCGGCACATGCCTACATATGGAATTAAAAGTATACAAACTTAAACCAAGAACTTGACCCACTTGTCTTTACAATAACAGTGGAGGATTAGAACACCTTAAATTTAATGTGTGAAAACACACCAGCCCAACGCATATAAGCCCCATTAAATAAGGCCTTATTTCTAGTCCTCCAAATCGCCTAAATGGTAGTCGGGCCAATAAAGCTCCAAATCGATTCCAAATGGACGAAGCACCATCGTACTCCTCATCTCTCAAACAATGCCTATAACTTAGGACTTTTTTACCCTTCACTCCTCCATGGATTGCTAACCAATGAAAATAGCTCGAGGTACATTTTTATTCCATACCACATTTATCCAATCAAACTCTAAATCAACATTTGAAGCAAGCATTATGCGTACACCTTTCGCAGCCGTATATAACTTATCGACTGAGTGCACCCGTAGAATTTCATCTTCCATTTTAGTATTAATCACGAATGGTAACATTACTGTTGTAAAAAACCCGTTTAATCCCCGATTAATCCCCGATTACTCATTTTTAAAAGTAATCCATTCCGTTTTCCTAAAATCTGTTTAATTAGTAGGTCAACGTAGATTGATGGTTCAAAATTGGATTTGTTAACCAAAGTCGGTCAAAGTAAAATTTGGTCAACATTTTAACATGAATTTAAACTACAACTTCAAAGTTTTTGAATAAAATGCACAATTTTAGACAATTATGTTAAGGTTTATATTTATGGTTATGGATTTCTTCTATATTTACACATATAATTATTTAAATTTATCATTTAATTGTATAAAGTACAATTCGATTAATCTCCGAATAATCTCCGAATTGTTGATTAATCCTTCCAAAGTCTCGACCGATTAATTCCCGAATAGCGAGTTTTGCAACTTGCCCTTAAGAGTTGCAAATTGATGTTCTTCATAAAAATAAAGGTTAGCCAAAAACCCAATATTCCATACCATAGAACCGTGCACATCTAGTTTAACAACCTCCGAAATATATGCTACCTTTTTAGAAGATAAGCGAAAAAGGGCCGAAAATTGGTCCCTCAACTTAGAGACCCCTACCTAAATATCTTCCAAAAATAATATTTTTGAGCTTTTTAAAATCTTCCATTGCCAACTTTGAGGACTAAGAATATCAAATAACTCATCAATGTTTTGAAGCTTCATATATTGAGGAAAGTGAGCCATGTTTAATCGTGAGAGATCAGAGAGTAAATTAACATTCAAGCTTCACAAAAGGAAACGTGATGGCTTTCCAAATAGGCTCACAATTAGTTTTATCCACCATTTCGCCAACAAACTTAAAAAAATATAACCTCTAAGGGACAACGTCGAGCCCTCCACTTTTTTACCCATAAATTGAATTCGGAATTTATTTATCAAATTACATACTCTCCTTTCTTTATCCTTACTCAGTAAACCCCTAGTGTTCCAAGTTGCTACCCTCATGTTTGGATTTGTTAGGCTTTTCACTACTATCAAACATTCCTTCTAAGAATTTTCCAAATACGTTTTTCTTTTTCTCTTTATTATTCTTTGGATTTAGTAGCTTACCATAGACTTTAGTACATTTGCGTAGGATCCCAACTGATTGTGTTGTTTGGTCATCATCCTCGTCGGAAAGATCTTCTTCCAGTGAATTCACTTCTTCATTGAAATCCCTAGATTTGATCTTCTTTCTTTTGTGTCACTTGGAAGGACTTTTATGTGCACTAACATTCGTCTATTTGTTGGCGTTTAACTTTAATTTTGGGGCATTTTTCTTGTAGATAGCGCATTCTGATCGACAATCAAGGGTTGTACAGTTATGTGTATCGAGCTTCTCATTCCTGAATATCGTTGAGTGAAAAAAGTGGGATCATTGGGTCTTTCTACATCAAAAACAGAGTTAATGTCCTTTGCTGTAAGACCCGAATAATCACTGTACAGAAGTGTAAATAGGGTGCATATAGTGTGGGGGGCTGTATATAATTAAACTGAGGTCAGAGGCTACCCAGGCCCTTGTGCGCGCCGCGCAAGGGTAAGGGTGCACGTCGCGCACTTGCACTGTTGGCAGATTCCAGCTTTTAAATAAAAGTTTAATGAGGGGCATTATGGTCCTTTCACATGGGGCCAGTTTTAGGGCACTTATGGCCAGATTTGTGGTGGTTGAAGCACATTCAACACAACCACCAACATCATCTTCAATTCCACTTTAATCTTAGAGAGAGAAACCCTTTAAGTGAGAGAAAGCTTGAATCAAGGAGGAAGAAGCTTGATCCGGATTAAAGCTCAAGCATTAAAGTTATTCATCTAGCCGTTAGCTACGTTTTGGTTGTGGTGGTATGTTCTAACTTTGATTTCCCTATTTTAATTTGTTTAAGGGTTAGGGTTTGGGTTAGTGATGAACATAAAACCCATTTGTGGTGATTTTGGGTGTTCTTGGGAAAGATTGAGTCATGAAGACTCAATAGTAACTAACCGAGGGTTTCAAAGTGTTAATTGGTGTTTATGAGTCTTAATTGGTTAGTTAATTACTAGCACACATAGTTAATTGGTAAATGGGTGTTACTTGGGGTAGTGAATGACCCGGAATGGGTGTGTTGACTTAAAATGGTCGAATGGGTAATGATTGACCTAATTTAGGAAGGATGGGTGTGAAATACCCCGATTTCGTAGTAGTTAGTGTTGTTGGACCTTAATCGCTATCTTTTAGTGATTAATGATGGTCTTGACCTTAATTGGACGGTTTTGGTGTAAATGGGTGATTTAATGCATTAAGTCATTAAATGCACTTGAGTAGGGTGTTGGTGTTAGTCCAACTATTTTGGGTGTTGATCGAGTACTTATTGTATTAGGTACTTGGCTTTGAAGCTTGCGGAAGGATAAAACCGTCACTGAATCTTTAAGGTGAGTGGAATAATTATGCGTATATGTATATGGCGTATTTATTTGTGAATGTTATGGTATGAACCACAAGCCGGTAGTACCATAGCATGTATGTGACGAGTGTCATGATGTGAACCACGAGCTGGTAGCACTATAAAACAAAGTGTGAACCACGAGCCGGTAGCACTATAAAACAAAGTGTGAACCACGAGCCGGTAGCACTATAAAATAAAGTGTGAACCACGAGCCGGTAGCACTATAAAATAAAGTGTGAACCACGAGCCGGTAGCACTATAAAATGAGGCGTGAACCACGAGCCAGTAGCGCCAAAGTGTGAACCACGAGCCGGTAGCACTATAAAAGAGTGAGACTCAAATGTATATGGTGTGAACCACGAGCCGGTAGCACCATAGCGTTATGGTTAACCATATTATGTTGTTGGATATTTTTTAGCATGCTATATATATTGTGTTGAGTATATACTAATGTGGTGTTGTGATAGTGTACGAGTCGTTAGCATTATGAGTATGACGACATGCTATTTGAGTTATATTTTCATATGAGGTATTTGGTGGGTGCGATTGCAAATAGATGGGTTATATATGTGTATGTATAATTGTTGCACTCACTAAGCTTTGCTTACCCTCTCGTTGTTTACCTTTTTATAGGTCCGACGTGGACAAGGGTAAGGGTGTTCGTTTGGATTAGAGATCCCGCTTTGTTTGATAGGGGACGCTTTTGATGTGATAGCTTTTGGAGTTTGACCGAGATTTGGGTAGTTTAACCCCCAAACACCATGCTCATAGTGTCGTTTGGAATTTAAACTAATGTGGTCGAAACTCATGTTTTGTACGAAACTCGTAATTCGGTTCGATGTGGGCCCCGTTTTGTAAAACTTAATCGTGTGAGTTTTTCATATTATAACATGTTGTGAAAAACGTTTTGTCTAAATATGTCGGGAAGTGGGAGATCTTTATTTGAAAAATGATAAAACCGGACAGAAGCTGATGGGGCATCTGAGCGCTGCGCACCTGTGCTGTATACAAAAAAATAAAAAAAAAATTGGTTACTGTTCGGTTGGATATTGGGTTGGGTTGTTACAAGTGGTATCAGAGCATGGTCTAAGAGATTTAGGCGACTTGAGATAGGTGCCTAGACTTAGACTTTATTGTGTATGCGCTTTATGCAGGACTTATAGGAGATGGGTCAGACCGGGGATTGGTTAGTGCCTAGGTTTAGGTGAACTAACTATGCGCTAATTGTTTTGTGTTGTGTTTTGCAATCATCAAGCGAGATAGACGTTGTACTAGCGAGTTAATGCGACGTGCTCGCGTAACAATGATTAGCTACCATTGTTACGGGTTCAAATCGTGTCAAACAAGCGATGTACGACGATTGTTAAGCAAGACAGGCGGTGAGGTGTACATGAATATTATGTTGTATCCTTTCACTTCATTGTTTAATCTATTTCCGTTTTATAGCAAAGAGCGGAATTTCTTGAGGATGTCCAAAAAGTTTTCCAATAATCGGTTGATGGGCAAGTAACCGAGTTAATCAATGAGCGAATGAATGCCGCAATCAAAGAGGCATTAGAAGCTAGAAACATTCATCCTCGGGGCGAAAGGGGTGATGGTAGTGGTGGACATGGAAGGCGGGACTTCCATTACAAAAACTTCAAGGATGCTCAACCCCCTATGTTTAATGGGGTAAGGGATCCGTTGAAAAGTACATGTTGGATCTTCGACATCGAGGGGGCCTTCCGTTCCGCGGAGTGTCCTCCCGAGAAGAAGACGAGGTACGGTTCTAGTATGTTGCGTGAAGAGGCCAAGTTGTGGTGGGACGATAAAATTCGATTATATGTGGAAGAGCAATACATGAGCTTGACGTGGGAAGAGTTTAAAAAGGAATTTTTCAAAGAATACCGAACTCCTTCCGACCTTTATAGAATCCGGGACGAGTTGCACAATTTGCGACAAGGTTCAATGGACTTGTGATAGTGCTCCAAATGAATATATATTTTGTAGCAATATCCTCCCAATATGTAAATTATTTAGTTGTAACTGTCCTATTTTAAGTTGTAATCGTTTATATTAAATAAGTGCGAAGACAAAAGGCGAAAACGAAGAATTGAAGACGCAAATGTCCAAAAAGCTCAAATGTACAAGATACAATCCAAGTGGTTCAATTTAATGATGAGAAACGTCTAAAATTGACAAGAGTACAAGTTACGAAACGAAAAGCATGAAGATTAAAGAATTGGAGAAAAAGTGCCACTAAAGCTGGAAAAGTGCCACTAAAGCCATAGTGCACTCAAAAGTGCCACTAAAAAGTGAGTAAAAGACTCGCACGGATTTTGGAAGTTAAGGAAAATAATTTTTGTGCAAAATTACAAATCGCGAAATGCAAAGTACAAGATATTAAATTATACGAAAGGATGTTCGAAAATCCGGAACCGGTACCCGAGCCAACTATCAACGCCCGACTCAACGGACCAAAAATTATGAGTCTGCTATGCACAAGAATATAATATAATATATATAAATTATATATATATTATATATATTTATATATTATGTCGACAAAGAAGAAAACAAGCAAATGTGGCTGGATCCAGCTGGCCATGCGATCGCATGGCCTGGAACTGGAAGACAAAAAGCCATGCGATCGCATGGGGCCAAAATCCTGGCCACATCTATAAATAACCAACGAATTTGACGAGTAAAATATATATATATATCATACTCCTCTGTAATAATAATAATATATATATATATATATATATATATATATATATATATATATATATATATATATATATATATATATATATAGTATAGGGTAGTTTTATATTAGTTAGTATGGGTTATGTAAAAGTTATTTTACGGGTTTTAAAGTCGAAATTCTGTCCGTGTAAAGCTACGCGATAAATACTAAATGTAAGTTATGTACTCCTTTTTAAATTAATGTCTTGTAACTAAGTTATTATTATGCTTATTTAAGACGAAGTAATCATGATGTTGGACTAAAAATAATTAAAATTGGGTAATTGGGCTTTGTGCCATAATTGGGGTTTGGACAAAAGAACGACATTTGTAGAAATTAGACTATGGGCTATTAATGGGCTTTATATTTGTTTAACTAAATGATAGTTTATTAATTTTAATATAAAGATTTACAATTAGACATACCTATAAATAACCATATACACTCGATCGGACACGATGGGCGGGATATTTATATGTACGAATAATCGTTCATTTAACCGGACACGGGAATGGATTAATAGTCTATGGAATTATTAAAACAGGGGTGAAATTATGTACAAGGACACTTGGCATAATTGATAACAAAGTATTAAAACCTTGGGTTACACGCAGTCGATATCCTGGTGTAATTATTAAACAAAGTATTAAGACCTTGTTACAGTTTAAGTCCCCAATTAGTTGGAATATTTGACTTCGGGTATAAGGATAATTTGACGAGGACACTCGCACTTTATATTTATGACTGATGGACTGTTATGGACAAAAACCATACGGACATATTGAATAATCCAGGACAAAGAACAATTAACCCATGGGAATAAAATAAAATCAACACGTCAAACATCATGATTACGAAAGTTTAAATAAGCATAATTTATATATTTCATATTTAATTGCACTTTTAATTATTGCACTTTTATTTACTGTCATTGTATTTAATTGCACTTTTAATTATAGTACTTTTTAATTATCACAACTTATATTTTTCATTAGGTTTTAATTATGACTTAAAATATAAAATCCACAAACCGGTCATTAAACGGTAAACCCCCTTTTATATTATTATTATATATAAAAATATATATTTTGTACAAATATAGTTAATTAAAATATAGTGTACAATAAGCCCGCTCCCTGTGGAACGAACCGGACTTACTAAAAACTATACTACTCTACGATTAGGTACACTGCCTATAGTGTTGTAGCAAGGTTTAGGTATATCCCATCTGTAAATAAATAATAAATATCTTGTATAAAATTGTAACGTATTTAATAGTTTTTCCTAGTAAAATATAAGCTATTTCATATACACCTCGCATAACATCAACTTTGTTACTCTCAAGTCTACCTTCTTGGTAAAGACTCGTTTTTGTCCGGAGTATGTTGGTGATGATCACAAGTTGATGCTAGATTTTTACCGTACACTAAGCGATGAGTTGAAGCGTAAGATTAGTCGGGGAATGACTAAGTCTTTTGATGAATTATTTGAGTTAGCCCGGGGCTTCGAACCGGAAGTTCCAAAGCAAAGCGATTTCTCTTTCTCTAAGAGAAAATTTGAAGGGTCGAGTCATTTGAACTTTTCAAACAAGAAGAGAAAGAAGGGTTCCGAAAGTGCTAATAGCGTGAAGAAAGGTGGTTCTTTGAGTTATAGACCCACGTGTTTTAATTGTAATCAAAGGAGGCACATGGCCCGTGATTGTACCAAGGCGCCTAGCAAACTTACTAGTTATAATTGTGGTAAAGAAGGGCATCGAAGGATGGAGTGTCCCGATTTGAACACCGATCATGTTAAAAAGTTGGAGAAGGCGGCGGGTATGGCTAGGGGACAAAACTATTTGATGACCAATGATGAGGCCAAGCAATCCAACTAAGTTGTCTCAGGTACTTTCATGGTTAACTCTAATCCGGCAAGGATCCTATTTGATAGCGGTGCTAATTTGTCGTTTGTTTCTCCAAGATTCGTGCCTAAACTAAATAAGCCGCTAGCTAAGTTAAGTCATTCGGTAGAAGTTGAAATAGCGGATGGTAAGACGGTGCTAGGGGTTGATGTGTGTAATGATTGTGATATTGTGTTTGGTTCCGAAATGTTTAAAATTGATCTTATCCCGATGACCTTGGGTGAATTCGATATTGTCATTGGTATGGATTGGCTCGATCGTCATAGAGCCGATATTGCATGCCATGAAAAATCTATTCGTGTGAAGACCCTAAGTGGGGGAGAGTTAATTATTCATGGCGAGAGACGGAGAAGACTTGTGCCATTATGCACTTATGCACGGGCACGGCGTTTTCTTGTTACTGGTGGCATGGCTTTTCTTGCTCATGTAGTTGATACTCGTGAAGAGCTACCACCCATTCGTGAAATTCCGGTGGTTAGTGAATTTGAAGACGTTTTTCCGGATGAATTGTCGAGTGTTCCAGCGGAAAGACAAGTTGAATTTTGCATTGAGTTGGTTCCGGGGGCTACTCCCATTGCTAAAACTCCTTATCGTTTAGCGCCAACGGAAATGCAAGAGTTGTTAAATCAAACCCAATAATTACTTGAAAAGGGTTTTATTCGACCGAGTGCTTCTCCATGGGGTGCTCCGGTTTTATTCGTAAAGAAGAAGGATGGTAGTATTCGGATGTGCATCGATTGTCGGGAGTTAAATAAAGTGACGATAAAGAATCATTATCCATTGCCTCTGATTGACGATTTGTTTGACCAACTCCAAGGTGCAAAAAATTTCTATAAGATTGACCTACGGTCCGGCTATCACCAAATGCGGGTCCGTGAGGAAGATATTGAGAAAACAGCTTTTCGAACGCGTTACGGGCATTATGAGTTTGTAGTTATGCCTTTTGGTCTTACGACTGCACCGGCGACATTCATGGATCTTATGAACCGAGTGTGCCAACCTATGTTGAACAAGTCGGTGATTGTGTTCATTGACGACATACTTGTTTATTCGAAGAGTATGAAAGAACATGAACATCATTTGCGTGGTGTGTTGAAGACATTGCGAAAGGAGAAGTTGTATGCAAAGTTCTCTAAATGTGAATTTTTCCTAAGGGAAGTTCAATTCTTTGGCCATATTGTGAACAAGGATGGTATTCAAATAGATCCGGGGAAGATTGAGACGGTGAAGAGTTGGGGACGACCGACTACGCCTACGAAAATTCGAAGTTTTCTCGGATTGGCCGGTTAATATCGTCGGTTTATCCAAGACTTTTCTAAAATCTCTTCTCCATTGACAAAATTAACGAGAAAGAACGCGAGATTTAATTGGGAAAACGAGCAAGAAATTGCTTTCCAATTGTTAAAAGAGAAGTTATGTCAAGCTCCGGTTTTAGTGTTGCCGGAAGGTGTAGAAGACATGACGGTTTATTGTGATGCTTCTTTAAATGGGATCGGTTGTGTTCTAATGCAACGAGGTAAAGTTATCGCGTATGCCTCTCGACAATTAAAGGAACACGAAATGAGATATCCGACTCATGATCTTGAGTTGGCGGCGGTTATTCATGCGTTGAAAATTTGGCGCCATTACTTTTATGGTGTCAAGTGTACGATTTATTCGGATCACAAGAGCTTAAAACATCTTTTTAATCAATGAGATTTGAATTATCGTCAACGTAGATGGATGGATATGGTAAAAGATTACGATTGTGAAATACTTTATCATCCGGGTAAGGCGAATGTGGTCGCGGATGCGTTAAGTCGGAAGAGTCAACATCCGGCGATACGAGTAGGATCATTACGCATGATTATTACTAACGATTTTCTTGTAAAGCTTGGCGAGACTCAAATTGAAGCTTTTGTTAACAACAAACATGAGGAACGAATCGTGGCCCAAACGGAGTCTATTACCTTAGGCCCGCATGGTTTGTTGTCCTTTCAAGGACGAGTGTGGGTGCCTATAATGGGAGATTTCCAACGAGTGCTACTTGATGAAGCACATAAGTCAAAGTATTCCATTCATCTGGGCGCGACGAAAATGTATCTTGATTTAAAGAAGGAGTATTGGTGGCCGGGCATGAAACGTGATATTGTAAAGTATGTTGAACAATGCGTCACGTGTTTGCAAGTTAAAGCTGAACACCAAAAGCCGTATGGTATGTTACAACCGTTAGAAATTCCAAAATGGAAATGGGAGCACATTACCATGGATTTCATCACAAAGTTACCAAAGACGGTGAGAACCCAATTTGACTCGATTTGGGTAATAGTTGATCGATTGACGAAAAGTGCCTTGTTTCTTCCCATTCGGGAAGCAATATCGTCGGAGACCTTGGCTAAGTTGTTTATCAAGAAGGTGATATCGAGACACGAGGTTCCTATATCTATTATTTCGGATCGAGATACTCGTTTCACATCTCGGTTTTGGGAAAAGTTTTGTGAAGATATGAGTACACAATTGAAATTGAGCACAGCGTACCACCCTTAAACGGACGGTCAAACCGAACGTACGAATCAAACATTAGAGGATATGTTACGGGCGTCTATTATTGATTTTGGTGGTAGTTGGGATGAGCATTTGCCCTTGGTGGAATTCTCGTACGATAATAGTTATCATACTAGCATCGGGATGCCACCTTATGAGATGCTTTATGGGCGGAGGTTTCGAACTCCGATTTGTTGGGGTGAAGTGGGTCAAAGAGAAATCGGGAGTACCGATTTGGTTTTAGAGACGAATAGCAAGATTGAGACGATTCGGGCTCATTTGTGTGATGACCCGGAAATTTCTGACCAAATTTAAACTTAATCTTTGTATGATTAACATTTCCGACACGATAAGCAAAGTCTGTAAAACTGAATCTCAAAATTTTTGAACTACTTTTATATATTTAAATACCCTTCGGTTGTTTTCGACGATTCGCGAACAATTATATGTAAATAGATACATATATACTATAACTTGAAAAGGTAACAATGTATTAATTATTTGATACCGTACATTAAACTTATTGATTTAAATATCTATTTGAATATATATGATAAGTTGAAATATTTATTATTAAAATTTATTTATAAATAACTTCCAATGTGTATTTTCAAATTGCTACAGTACCCGAAATGCTACAGTACCCAAAATGCTACAGTGTTTTCGAAAATCACTATTTGCTACAATGAAATTGCTACAGTAAAAATTGACTTTGCTACAGTGAATTGCTACAGTAAAAATTGACTTTGCTACAGTAACTTGCTACAAGTAACTTTGCTACAGTACCTTTGCTACAGTGGTATAGTTTATGGATGATTTAAGACTATATTTTGACAAAGGTAAGAGTTACGAAACGAAAAGAACTAGTTTTCTCAGCGTACGAAAGGGCGTTCGAAAAACCGGAATCGGGACATAAGTCGAGTGACGACGTACGACTTTTTGGGACAAAAATTACAAATTAACTATGAACATGAATTTAATATAATATATAATTAATTATATAAATTATATATATTATATTAATATTAAAATATGTCGACAAGCAAGAAAACAAAAGGATTGTGTGCTGGACAGCCGGCCCATGCGATCGCATGGGATATAGCCTTCCCAGCCATGCGATCGCATGGCCACCAGGGACAGGCCACAACTATAAATACCCGATCATTTCTGTTTCTGATCTCATTGTAATTACTCCGTAGATATTTATTTATTATATTATTATTATTATTATTATTATTATTATTATTATTATTATTATTATTATTATTATTATTATTATTAAGATTAATATTATTATTATTAATCTTATTATAATATTATTATTAGTAGTATATATACATAAAATACTACGACGAAGTTATGAGCGTGTCACCTTCAAAATAGTTTTATGAGCGGGATAAAGCTAAGGAAATTATGGGTTATTGCCAAGGAGGTTATGGGTAATATTCATGGGTATTATTTACAAGTCAAACCTAGTGTTATCATCTCCATTACGTCTACGTACTTTTCTACAATATTGAATCTCAATATTGATATGTTGAGATTTACGGTTATTTGGTAATCCGTGTTTCGATCACATTTTGGTGAACGACTTTATATGCTGCTAAGGTGAGTTTCATATGATCCCTTTTACTCTCTACATTTTTGGGCTGAGAATACATGCAAATGCTTTATAAACTGATTTACAATATTTATATGCGTGAGTTTCATTTGCTCCCTTTTTAATTGCTTTTGCAATATATATTTTTGGGCTGAGAATACATGCAAATGCTTTATAAACTGATTTACAATATTTATATGCGTGAGTTTCATTGATCCCTTTTTAATTGCTTTTGCAATATATATTTTTGGGCTGAGAATACATGCACTTTATTTAAAACGCAATGGATACAAGTACATACTAAATTCTACACTGAGTTTGAACCGAAAATCCCTTAGCGTTGGTAACTGTTAACTGCCAGTTATAAGAACTGGTGGGCGCGAGTAGTAGTATATGGATCCATAGGGCTTGATATCCCCGTCCGAGCTAGAGCACTAGCCTTTTAACGGACGTATGCTATTTGAGAAGCGTACACGTTGGTTTGAGTGTATTATTAAGATGATTATACAAAGGGTATAAATTATATATACGTTAAGTTTAGTTACCAGGGTGCTCAATTTCGTAGAATATTTTGATAAACGTTTCTGGATGAAACAACTGAAATCTTGTGATCCACCTTTATATACAGATTATGCGCAACATTAAAACTATGAACTCACCAACTTTTGTGTTGACACTTGTTAGCATGTTTATTCTCAGGTTTCCTAGAAGTCTTCCGCTGTTTGCTTAGATGTTAGACAAGCTATGTGCATGGAGTCTTACATGACATATTTTTCAAGGAAACGTTGCATTCACCAAATCATCACCATGTATCTTATTTTGACTGCATTGTCAACGGAAATACTGTTGTAAACTATTATTTATGGTGATTGTCTATATGTAGAAATCATCAGATGTCGAAAACCTTTGATTTAAATATTCATTTATGGTGTGCCTTTTCAAAAGAATGCAATGTTTACAAAACGTATCATATAGAGGTCAAATACCTCGCAATGAAATCAATGAATGACGTGTTCGTCCATATGGATTTGGAGCGATAGTCACAATTTGAAAGCGGCTCAAGAAAGACAAAAGTCGTATGCCGACAAACGTAGGCGATTGTTTGAGTTCCAAGAAGGTGACATGGTGATGCTTAAGGTTTTGCCATGGAAGGGTATTATTCAGTTTCGAAAACGGGGAAACTTAGCTCCTCGGTTTATTGGGCCATTTAAGATTCTAGCTCGTGTTGGTGAAGTTGCGTATCGTTTGGAATTACCCGAAGAGCTTGCGGGGATCTATAATACATTTCATGTTTCCCATCTCCGTAAGTGTCTTGCGGATGATTCTTCATGGGTGTCGTTAGACGAGATTGAGCTAAACAACAAGTTAGAGTATGTTGAGGAGCCGATTGCTATACTCGATGAAAAGGTGAAAAGGTTGAGGAATAAAGAGGTGAGAACTTATAAAGTTCAATGGCGTCATAGTAAAGGTTTCGAGTTTACTTGGGAGCCCGAAGAGTTTGTGTTAGTTTATCTTCCCTATTGTCATGCGGCTTGGATCGCGAGGACGCGCTCCGATTCAAGTGGGGGAGAGTTGTAAGACCCGAATAATCATTGTACAGAAGTGTAAATAGGGTGCATATAGTGTGGGGGGCTGTATATAATTAAACTGAGGTTAGAGGCTGCCCAGGCCCTTGTACGCGCAGCGCAAGGGTAAGGGTGCGCGTCGCGCACTGATAATGCTAAAAACGAACATATATTTCATAGCATTATTCCTCAAGAAAGACAAGCTTTTAGTTGCAATTGTTCTATTTAAAAGGATATTCGTTTAAATAATAAAAGGTGAAGACAAAAGACAGATTCGATGAATTGAAGACGCAAACGACCAAAAAGCTCAAAAGTACAAAAGACAATCAAAGAGGTTCCAATTATTGATAAGAAACGTCTCGAAATTACAAGAGTACAAGATTCAAAACGCAAAGTACAAGATATTAAATTGTACGCAAGGACGTTCGAAAATCCGGAACCTGGGCCAGAGTCAACTCTCAACGCTCGACGCAACGGACTAAAAATTACAAGTCAACTATGCACATAAATATAATATAATATTTAAATAATTCTTATAATTATTTATATATTATATAAATATTTAAAACCGTCGGTAAACAAAGAGCCAAACTCGTGTGAGCTGTAAAAGCAAACTCCGCGACTCGCGGAGTTTGAAGGCAAAAAGGGCTGCGAGTCGCGGAGGCCCAAATTCTGAAAGTCCCTATAAAGCCAACCGAATTCTGATCATTTTTTACACTCATATATCTCCATCCATCTATCTAAACGTAATATATATATATATATATAATTTATATTTTAATTTTAATTTTAATTTTAAATCCTAATAATAAGGGTATGTTAGCGAATATTGTAAGGGTGTAAGTCGAAATTCTGTCCGTGTAACGCTACGCTATTTTTAATCATTGTAAGTTATGTTCAACCTTTTTAATTTAATGTCTCGTAGCTAAATTATTATTATGCTTATTTAATCCGAAGTAATCATGATGTTGGGCTAATTACTAAAATTGGGTAATTGGGCTTTGTACCATAATTGGGGTTTGGACAAAAGAACGACACTTGTGGAAATTAGACTATGGGCTATTAATGGGCTTTATATTTGTTTAACTAAATGATAGTTTGTTAATGTTAATATAAAGATTTACAATTGGGCGTCCCTATAAATTACCATATACACTCGATCGGACACGATGGGCGGGGTATTTATATGTACGAATAATCGTTCATTTAACCGGACACGGGAATGGATTAATAGCCGCTAGAATAATTAAAACAGGGATGAAATTATGTACAAGGAAACTTGGTATAATTGATAACAAAATATTAAAACCTTGGGTTACACTCAGTCAACATCCTGGTGTAATTATTAAACAAAGTATTAAAATCTTGTTACAGTTTAAGTCCCCAATTAGTTGGAATATTTAACTTCGGGTATAAGGATAATTTGACGAGGACACTCGCACTTTATATTTATGACTGATGGACTGTTATGGACAAAAACCAGACGGACATATTAAATAATCCAGGACAAAGGACAATTAACCCATGGGCATAAAACTAAAAATCAACACGTCAAACATCATGATTACGGAAGTTTAAATAAGCATAATTCTTTTATTTCATATTTAATTTCCTTTATTTTATATTTAATTGCACTTCTAATTATCGCATTTTTATTGTTATTGTATTTAATTGCACTTCTAATTATCGTACTTTTTAATTATCGCAAGTTTATTTTATCACATTTTTATTATTCGCAATTTCATTATCGTTATTTACTTTACGCTTTAATTTAAGTCTTGTATTTATTTTTAATATTTTACATTTGGTTTTAACTGCGACTAAAGTTTTAAAATCGACAAACCGGTCATTAAACGGTAAAAAACCCCCCTTTATAATAATAATATTACTTATATATATATTTGTATTTTTATAAAAGTAAACTAATATAGCGTTAAACTTTGTTTAAAGATTTTCCCTGTGGAACGAACCGGACTTACTAAAAACTACACTACTGTACGATTAGGTACACTGCCTATAAGTGTTGTAGCAAGGTTTAAGTATATCCATTCTCTAAATAAATAAATATCTTGTGTAAAATTGTATCGTATTTAATAGTATTTTCCTGCTAAAATTAATAGCTATTTTATATACACCTCGCGAAATACCAAGTTATTTTTGGCGCCGCTGCCGGGGAATCTCTTAAAAGCCAGAAGCGCAACGCTAATATAAAAAAAAAGATTTTTAGTTTACTTTTATTAAAATTCATTTTTATAAAAATACGTTTTAAATATTCGAAAATATAAAAAGAAAAACAAAAATATAAGTATTTTTAAGATTTTGTTAAATATTTAAGTTTTATAAAGTTTCTTTATTTTTATATAAGTTTTATTTAAGTATTTTGTTTTTATTTAAAACATACATAAAACATAAAAAAAAAATTAATATATATAAATCTATTTTTAAGATATTTATAAAATTATAAAGTTGTTCTATTTTTATTTTAGTTTTTAAATATAAGTTTTTATTATATAAATATTTAGATTTTAAAACAGAAAAATATAAAACAGAAAAAAAAAAAAGGTCAAATTTTAAGCTGTTCCAGAGTTGAATTTTGGAACCCCGCGACTCGCGGGGTTTGCTTCTTGAAATACCGCGACTCGCGGAGTAACTCTGACACCGACAGAAACCCTAAACATCATTAATTACGGGGTATTTATAATTATTATTATTATAAAAACTAATTATCTATTATTATTATAATTAAGTTTTATTTTAAAGTTTCTTTTTATTTAATTTGTTTTATTTACTTAAATTAGTTTAATTAAATTGTAAAATTAATAGTTTTAATAAATAAATAATATAAAAAAAATATTTTTATAAAAATTGTACTTTTTACAACTTTTTGTATATTTTTATATTTTGTCCCTTTTCAATCGTTTTAGCGTAATATTTGTATTTTTCGCTCATATTTAGTTTTAAACTTAGTTTTTGCCATAGTTATTTTTACTTCTGGATTTTTAGGCTTTGCCGTAGAATTCCTTAAGTGCTTTTTCTTTAGACTAAGATTTAGGTACTTTAGAATTTTGCGACGCCTTTTTAAGTTTTAGTTTCTTTTTAAGTTATTTCCAATTGGGATTTAGTTTTTCCTGTAAGCTTTAATATTTTTAGACGACTTTTACCTATGTATCAATTATCATTCCAATTAGTAATCTCAATTTGCGATTATAATTTTAAGTTAGTTGTAGTAATAAGGTTAGGTTAGTCAAGTGTTTTTAAGTTTTATAAGTTTCTTTTATTTTTCCGTCGCCTTTTATCTTTCTTTCTTATTTTTCTTTTTCGATCTTTTTCCGACGAACTCTTTTTCTTTCTTATTTCTCGCTATTCTAGTTTTTAGGACATAGATTTTTATTCTACTTCTTATCTAATTTTCTTAAAATTACGAAAATTTATTTTAAGTGGTTAAATTGATAGACATCAAAATTTTCTGGTTCGTAGTAATAGTTGGATTTGTACGTGGACCGGGTTATTGGAGCCAAACAGTCCTCAATTATATTGAGACCAAACGAATCCTGCCCCTCTGCTGCATCTTTTGGCTATTCGAAACATGGGCAAAATCAGAAAAGTCTATTGATTGGATAACTTATTATAATTTTTCTTTCCTTTTAAAAACTAATAGGATATTCAGTGAATGCACCGAGCAAGACGTTCACCACCTTTTGTACGTTCACCACCTGTAACTAGATCAAGACATTTAGCAAATATTACTGCCGTTGATTTTTCTTTAGAATCGTCATCCAGTCGACCAAGTACTCTAGTTCAAATTTCCGATAATCCATTTTTTGAACCCGACCTCACAATTGAGAATCCGGAGAATATTCAGGGACGATTCATAGATCCTGAACCATTAAATTTTCCTCCGGAACCACCAATCATTCAAACAGAGATTGTTGAGGAACGAACCATTAAATCAGAATCCTCTAGTGATTCCGATTCAACAAATTCAATTATGGAGAATCTGGAACCTTTAAGTATGGAAGACCGAATGAGAGCTAAACGCACTGGCCAAGGTCACGCAATTACTCATCCAGACATTAATGCGCCAGATTATGAAATCAAAGGACAAATTCTACACATGGTGACTAATCAATGCCAATTTAGTGGTGCGCCAAAGGAAGATCCAAATGAACATCTACGTACCTTTAATAGGATCTGCACTCTATTTAAAATTCGAGAAGTGGAGGATGAACAGATATATCTCATGTTATTTCCCTGGACTTTAAAGGGAGAAGCCAAAGATTGGTTGGAATCGTTACCTGAAGGGGCGATTGATACATGGGACGTTTTAGTTGAAAAATTTCTTAAACAATTCTTTCCGCATCTAAAGCCGTAAGACTTCAAGCAGAAATTGTTACATTTACACAGAAGCCAAATGAAACTCTATATGAGGCGTGGACAAGATTTGGAAAGTTATTAAGAGGATGTCCGCAACATGGTTTAGACACCTGTCAAATAGTACAAATATTCTACCAAGGATGCGACATCACTACAAGGAAAGACATAGATATAGCAGCTGGTGGTTCTATTATGAAGAAAACCGAAACTGATGCTTACAAAATTATTGATAACACTGCTTCCCACTCACATGAGTGGCACCAAGAAAAAGATATCGTTAGATCATCTAAAGCAGCTAGAGCCGATTCTAGCTATGACTTAGATTCCATTTCCGCAAAGATAGATGTTGTCGAGAGACGAATGGAAAAGATGACTAAAGATATTCACTCAATACGAATTAGTTGTGAGCAGTGTGGAGGACCACATTTGACAAAAGATTGTCTCAGTATTGAATTAACAATGGAACAAAGAGAGAATATTTCATACATAAACCAAAGGCCTGGAAATAATTATCAGAATAATTATCAACCGCCAAGACCGATTTACAATCAAAACCAGAACTATAACCGAAATATTCCATACAACAACCAACAAGGTCCTATCAATCAACAAGTATCCAACAATACTTATAATCAGCAAAGACCTAATTTTCAAAACAAACCACCACAACAAACCGATGATAAAAAGCCAAATTTAGAAGATATGATGACGAAGCTAGTTGAAACTCAAACGCAATTTTTCACATCTCAGAAACAAACTAATGAACAAAATGCTCAAGCATTTAGAAATCAACAAGCTTCTATTCAAAATTTGGAACAAGAAGTAAGTAACCTACCAAGGTTAATAGGTGAAAGAAAACCGGGAAGTCTACCTAGTGATACAAATGCTAACCCCCGAAATGAAACAGCTAAAGCCATTACCACAAGAAGTGGTACAACACTTAAACCACCTGAAATACCTGTAACTTCTGATGAAGCTATTCCTACTCCACAAGAACCACAACCTGATCAAGATAAGGAAAAAGAACCGGTAGTTGAAAAGGTTAATGAAGATAACACAGTTAAAGCTAAACCTTATGTTAAACCATACCAACCACCACTTCCTTACCCGAGTAAAATGAAGAAAGAGAAACTTGAAGCCGAGCAATCCAAATTCTTGGATATGTTTAAACAGATAAATGTAAATCTTCCTTTCATTGATGTGATTTCAGGAATGCCTAGATATGCTAAATTCTTGAAAGATCTAATTTCAAATAGAAAGAAAATGGAAGAACTCTCGGCTGTTACTATGAATGCTAATTGTTCAGCAGTGCTGTTGAATAAGATACCAGAAAAACTATCTGATCCAGGAAGTTTCACAATTCCATGTTTTCTGGGTAGTCTTAGTTCAATAGAAACATTGGCAGACTTAGGTGCTAGTATAAATCTAATGCCGTATTCACTATACGCTAAACTAGACCTTGGAGAATTGAAGCCAACCAGAATAAGCATACAACTAGCCGATAGATCAATAAAATATCCTAGAGGGATAATGGAGAACATGCTAGTTAAAGTTGGTACTTTAGTATTTCCAGTAGATTTTGTTGTTTTGGACATGGAAGAAGATTCTCAAGTTCCTCTCATATTAGGAAGACCATTCTTAAACACGGCTAAAGCAATGATAGACGTGTTCGGTAAGAAACTGACCCTAAGTATAGAGGATGAGAGTGTTACCTTTTCAGTTGATAGAGCAATGCAACAACCACAATCTGCAGATGATACATGTTATTATATTCAAACTATAGATGCACATGCAGAATTATTAGAAGAATTTCCAGAATTACAAGGAACAGGAGAATGTTCTTTAGGAGAAGGTAATGAACCAATTGATGAAGCTGAAATGTTAGCTACACTTATAGCTAATGGATATGAACCAACAACAGAAGAAATTCAAATGCTAAAAGAAGAAGACAGATATCGATATAAATCATCGATAGAAGAACCTCCAAAATTAGAATTAACCAACTGAAATGTCCCGTTCTTATTGATTAAAAACGTTCCATATTAATTGATTTCGTTGCGAGGTTTTGACCTCTATATGAGACGTTTTTCAAAGACCGCATTCATTTTTAAAACAAACCATAACCTTTATTTCATAAATAAAGGTTTAAAAAGCTTTACGTAGATTATCAAATAATGATAATCTAAAATATCATGTTTACACACGACCATTACAAAATGGTTTACAATACAAATATGTTACATCAAAATCAGTTTCTTGAATGCAGTTTTTACACAATATCATACAAACATGGACTCCAAATCTTGTCCTTATTTTAGTATGCAACAGCGGAAGCTCTTAGTATTCACCTGAGAATAAACATACTTTAAACGTCAACAAAAATGTTGGTGAGTTATAGGTTTAACCTATATATATCAAATCGTAACAATAGACCACAAGATTTCATATTTCAATACACATCCCATACATAGAGATAAAAATCATTCATATGGTGAACACCTGGTAACCGACATTAACAAGATGCATATATATAAGAATATCTCCATCATTCCGGGACACCCTTCGGATATGATATAAATTTCGAAGTACTAAAGCATCCGGTACTTTGGATGGGGTTTGTTAGGCCCAATAGATCTATCTTTAGGATTCGCGTCAATTAGGGTGTCTGTTCCCTAATTCTTAGATTACCAGACTTAATAAAAAGGGGCATATTCGATTTCGATAATTCAACCATAGAATGTAGTTTCACGTACTTGTGTCTATTTTGTAAATCATTTATAAAACCTGCATGTATTCTCATCCCAATAATATTAGATTTTAAAAGTGGGACTATAACTCACTTTCACAGATTTTTACTTCGTCGGGAAGTAAGACTTGGCCACTGGTTGATTCACGAACCTATAACAATATATACATATATATCAAAGTATGTTTAAAATATATTTACAACACTTTTAATATATTTTGATGTTTTAAGTTTATTAAGTCAGCTGTCCTCGTTAGTAACCTACAACTAGTTGTCCACAGTTAGATGTACAGAAATAAATCGATAAATATTATCTTGAATCAATCCACGACCCAGTGTATACGTATCTCAGTATTGATCACAACTCAAACTATATATATTTTGGAATCAACCTCAACCCTGTATAGCTAACTCCAACATTCACATATAGAGTGTCTATGGTTGTTCCGAAATATATATAGATGTGTCGACATGATAGGTCGAAACATTGTATACGTGTCTATGGTATCTCAAGATTACATAATATACAATACAAGTTGATTAAGTTATGGTTGGAATAGATTTGTTACCAATTTTCACGTAGCTAAAATGAGAAAAATTATCCAATCTTGTTTTACCCATAACTTCTTCATTTTAAATCTGTTTTGAGTGAATCAAATTGCTATGGTTTCATATTAAACTCTATTTTATGAATCTAAACAGAAAAGTATAGGTTTATAGTCGGAAAAATAAGTTACAAGTCGTTTTTGTAAAGGTAGTCATTTCAGTCGAAAGAACGACGTCTAGATGACCATTTTAGAAAACATACTTCCACTTTGAGTTTAACCATAACTTTTGGATATAGTTTCATGTTCATAATAAAAATCATTTTCTCAGAATAACAACTTTTAAATCAAAGTTTATCATAGTTTTTAATTAACTAACCCAAAACAGCCCGCGGTGTTACTACGACGGCGTAAATCCGGTTTTACGGTGTTTTTCGTGTTTCCAGGTTTTAAATCATTAAGTTAGCATATCATATAAATATAGAACATGTGTGTAGTTAATTTTAAAAGTCAAGTTAGAAGGATTAACTTTTGTTTGCGAACAAGTTTAGAATTAACTAAACTATGTTCTAGTGATTACGAGTTTAAACCTTCGAATAAGATAGTTTTATATATATGAATCGAATGATGTTATGAACATCATTACTACCTCAAGTTTAGTAGGTAAACCTACTGGAAGTGACAAGAAATGATCTAGCTTCAAAGGATCTTGGATGGCTTGAAAGTTCTTGAAGTAGGATCATGACACAAAAACAAGTTCAAGTAAGATTTTTACTCGAATTAAGATAGTTTATAGTTATAGAAATTGAATCAAAGTTTGAATATGAATATTATCTTGAATAAGAAAGATAACCTACTGTATATAACAAAGGTTTCTTGATCTTAGATGATTACTTGGAATGGATTAGAAAGCTTGGAAGTAAATTAGTAAACTTGAAGGGATTTTTGAAGTGTTCTTGAAGTGTTCTTCCTATGATAATTATAGCTTGATTCTTGAAGTGATTTTTGATGAAGATGATGATTAAATACTGGAAAAATACGTTCATAATAGTGTGTGTGTGTTGAGAGAGAATTAGAAAGAGAATTGGAAGTGAAATGGAGTGAATGATGAGCGGTAATTGGTGAGTGGTGAATGGGGTTAAAAGGAGTTCTAGTTAGTTGACTAGCTCATGGTAGAAGTTAAAATTGATTAGTCATACATGACATAATCAAGAGTGGAATCCCATGCTAGTTCCTATTGGTATATACTCATAGTAAGTACGTTTTGAAGCTGTGTATAATACGGGTAAGAATACGACTAGAATTCTTGATGAAAGAAAAGAATGGAAAAGTAACTGTAACCATTTTTGTTAAGTATGAGTGTTTTGATATATGTCTTGAAGTCTTCCAAAAGTATTTTAATACATCTAAATACACTACTTGTATATACATTTTAACTGAGTCGTTAAGTCATCGTTAGTCGTTACATGTAAGTGTTGTTTTGAAACCTTTAAGTTAACGATCTCAATTAATGTTGTTAACCCATTATTTATTATATCTAATGAGATGTTAAATTATTATATTATCATGATATTATGATATATTAATATATCTTAATATGATATATATACATTTAAATGTCGTTACAACGATAATCGTTACATATATGTCTCGTTTCGAAATCCTTAAGTTAGTAGTCTTGTTTATATGTATATAACTCATTGTTAATATACTTATGGAGAAACTTACTTATCATAATCTCATGTTAACCATATGTATATCCATATATATATCGTCATGTCGTTTTTACAAGTTTTAACGTTCGTGAATCGCCAGTCAACTTGGGTGGTCAATTGTCTATATGAAACATATTTCAATTAATCAAGTCTTAACAAGTTTGATTGTTTAACATGTTGTAAACATTTAATCATGTAAATATCAATCTCAATTAATATATATAAACATGGAAAAGTTCGGGTCACTACAGTACCTACCCGTTAAATAAATTTCGTCCCGAAATTTTAAGCTGTTGAAGGTGTTTACGAATCTTCTGGAAATAAATGCGGGTATTTCTTCTTCATCTGATCTTCACGCTCCCAGGTGAACTCGGGTCCTCTACGAGCATTCCATCGAACCTTAACAATTGGTATCTTGTTTTGCTTAAGTTTTTTAACCTCACGATCCATTATTTCGACGGGTTCTTCGATGAATTGAAGTTTTTCGTTGATTTGGATTTCATCTAACGGAATAGTGAGATCTTATTTAGCAAAACATTTCTTCAAATTCGAGACGTGGAAAGTGTTATGTACAGCCGCGAGTTGTTGAGGTAACTCAAGTCGGTAAGCTACTGGTCCGACACGATCAATAATCTTGAATGGTCCAATATACCTTGGATTTAATTTCCCTCGTTTACCAAATCGAACAACGCCTTTCCAAGGTGCAACTTTAAGCATGAACATCTCTCCAATTTCAAATTCTATATCTTTTCTTTTAATGTCAGCGTAGCTCTTTTGTCGACTTTGGGCGGTTTTCAACCGTTGTTGAATTTGGATGATCTTCTCGGTAGTTTCTTGTATAATCTCCGGACCCGTAATCTGTCTATCCCCCACTTCACTCCAACAAATCGAAGACCTGCACTTTCTACCATAAAGTGCTTCAAACGGCGCCATCTCAATGCTTGAATGGTAGCTGTTGTTGTAGGAAAATTCTGCTAACGGTAGATGTCTATCCCAACTGTTTCCGAAATCAATAACACATGCTCGTAGCATGTCTTCAAGCGTTTGTATCGTCCTTTCGCTCTGCTCATCAGTTTGTGGATGATAGGCAGTACTCATGTCTAGACGAGTTCCTAATGCTTGCTGTAATGTCTGCCAGAATCTTGAAATAAATCTGCCATCCCTATCAGAGATAATAGAGATTGGTATTCCATGTCTGGAGACGACTTCCTTCAAATACAGTTGTGCTAACTTCTCCATCTTGTCATCTTCTCTTATTGGCAGGAAATGTGCTGATTTGGTGAGACGATCAACTATTACCCAAATAGTATCAAAACCACTTGCAGTCCTTGGCAATTTAGTGATGAAATCCATGGTAATGTTTTCCCATTTCCATTCCGGGATTTCGGGTTGTTGAAGTAGACCTGATGGTTTCTGATGCTCAGCTTTGACCTTAGAACACGTCAAACATTCTCCTACGTATTTAGCAACATCGGCTTTCATACCCGGCCACCAAAAATATTTCCTGAGATCCTTGTACATCTTCCCCGTTCCAGGATGTATTGAGTATCTGGTTTTATGAGCTTCTCTAAGTACCATTTCTCACATATCTCCAAATTTTGGTACCCAAATCCTTTCAGCCCTATACCGGGTTCCGTCTTCCCGAATATTAAGATGTTTCTTCGATCCTTTGGGTATTTCATCCTTTAAATTTCCCTCTTTTAAAACTCTTTGTTGCGCCTCCTTTATTTGAGTAGTAAGGTTATTATGAATCATTATATTCATAGATTTTACTCGAATGGGTTCTCTGTCCTTCCTGCTCAAGGCATCGGCTACCACATTTGCCTTCCCAGGGTGGTAACGAATCTCAAAGTCGTAATCATTCAATAATTCAATCCACCTACGCTGCCTCATATTCAGTTGTTTCTGATTAAATATGTGTTGAAGACTTTTGTGGTCGGTATATATAATACTTTTGACCCCATATAAGTAGTGCCTCCAAGTCTTTAATGCAAAAACAACCGCGCCTAATTCCAAATCATGCGTCGTATAATTTTGTTCGTGAATCTTCAATTGTCTAGACGCATAAGCAATCACCTTCGTTCGTTGCATTAATACACAACCGAGACCTTGCTTTGATGCGTCACAATAAATCACAAAATCATCATTCCCTTCAGGCAATGACAATATAGGTGCCGTAGTTAGCTTTTTCTTCAATAACTGAAACGCTTTCTCTTGTTCATCATTCCATTCAAATTTCTTCCCTTTATGCGTTAATGCAGTCAAGGGTTTTGCTATTCTGGAAAAGTCTTGGATGAACCTTCTGTAGTAACCAGCTAGTCCTAAAAACTGGCGTATGTGTTTCGGAGTTTTCGGGGTTTCCCACTTTTCAACAGTTTCTATCTTTGCCGGATCCACCTTAATACCTTCTTTGTTCACTATGTGACCGAGGAATTGAACTTCTTCCAACCAAAATGCACACTTTGAAAACTTAGCGTACAATTCTTCCTTCCTCAATACTTCTAACACCTTTCTCAAATGTTCACCATGTTCTTGGTCATTCTTTGAGTAAATAAGTATGTCATCAATGAAAACAATGACAAACTTGTCAAGGTATGGTCCACACACTCGGTTCATAAGGTCCATGAACACAGCTGGTGCATTAGTTAAACCAAACGGCATGACCATAAACTCGTAATGACCGTAACGTGTTCTGAAAGCAGTCTTTGGAATATCATCTTCTTTTACCCGCATTTGATGATACCCGGAACGTAAGTCAATCTTTGAATAAACAGACGAGCCTTGTAGTTGATCAAATAAGTCATCGATTCTCGGTAGTGGGTAGCGGTTCTTGATGGTAAGTTTGTTCAACTCTCGGTAGTCGATACACAACCTGAATGTACCATTTTTCTTCTTGACAAACAAAACAGGAGCTCCCCACGGTGATGTGCTTGGTCGAATGAAACCACGCTCTAAAAGTTCTTGTAATTGGCTTTGCAGTTCTTTCATCTCGCTGGGTGCGAGTCTGTAAGGAGCACGAGCTATTGGTGCAGCTCCTGGTACAAGATCTATTTGAAATTCAACGGATCGCTGTGGGGGTAATCCCAGTAATTCTTTCGGAAATACATCGGGAAATTCTTTTGCAATGAGAACATCATTGATTCTCTTTTCTTCAGTTTGTACTTTCTCGACGTGTGCTAGAACAGCATAGCAACCTTTTCTTATTAGTTTTTGTGCCTTCAAATTACTAATAATATGTAGCTTCGTGTTGCCCTTTTCTCCGTACACCATTAAGGGTTTTCCTTTTTCTCGTATAATGCGAATTGCATTTTTGTAACAAACGATCTCTGCTTTCACTTCTTTCAACCAGTCCATACCGATTATCACATCAAAACTCCCTAACTCTACTGGTATCAAATCAATCTTAAATGTTTCGCTAACCAGTTTAATTTCTCGATTCCGACATATATTATCTGCTGAAATTAATTTACCATTTGCTAATTCGAGTAAAAATTTACTATCCAAAGGCGTCAATGGACAACTTAATTTAGCACAAAAATCTCTACTCATATAGCTTCTATCCGCACCCGAATCAAATAAAACGTAAGCAGATTTATTGTCAATAAGAAACGTACCCGTAACAAGCTCCGGGTCTTCCTGTGCCTCTGCCGCATTAATATTGAAAACTCTTCCGCGACCTTGTCCATTCGTGTTCTCCTGGTTCGGGCAATTTCTAATAATGTGGCCCGGTTTTCCACATTTATAACAAACTACATTGGCATAACTTGCTCCGACACTACTTGCTCCACCATTACTCGTTCCGACACCATTTTTTCCTTTTGTTCTGTTAACCCCTGGTCCGTAGACATCATACTTCGCCGCGCTATGACCATTTCTTTTACACTTGTTGCAAAATTTGGTGCAGAACCCCGAGTGATACTTTTCACACCTTTGGCATAGCTGCTTCTGATTGTTGTTGTTGTTGCGGTTATTATTGTTGTTAAGATGATTGTTGTGGTTGTTGTTGTTGTTGTTGTTGTTGTTGTTGTTGTTGTTGTTGTTGTTGGGCCGTTTGTTGTAGTTGCGATTGATGTTGCGATTGTTAGGATAGTTGTTGCGATTATTGTTATAATTGCTGTTGTTGTTGTAATGGTGATTCTTATCACCGTTTTCCTCCCACTTTCTTTTGACTTGCTTCACATTGGCCTCTTCATCAGTCTGTTCTTTAATTCTTTCTTCAATCTGGTTCACTAGTTTGTGAGCCATTCTACATGCCTGTTGTATCGAGGCGGGCTCGTGTGAACTTATATCTTCTTGGATTCTTTCCGGTAATCCTTTCACAAACGCGTCGATCTTCTCTTCCTCATCTTCGAATGCTCCCGGACACAATAGGCACAATTCTGTGAATCGTCTTTCGTACGTGGTAATATCAAATCCTTGGGTTCGTAACCCTCTAAGTTCTGTCTTGAGCTTATTGACCTCGGTTCTGGGACGGTACTTCTCGTTCATCAAGTGCTTGAATGCTGACCACGGTAGTGCGTACGCATCGTCTTGTCCCACTTGCTCTAGATAGGTATTCCACCATGTTAACGCAGAACCTGTGAAGGTATGCGTAGCGTACTTCACTTTGTCCTCTTCAGTACACTTACTTATGGCAAACACCGATTCGACCTTCTCGGTCCACCGTTTCAATCCGATCGGTCCTTCGGTTCCATCAAATTCCAAAGGTTTGCAGGCAGTGAATTCTTTGTAGGTGCATCCTACACGATTTCCTGTACTGCTAGATCCAAGGTTATTGTTGGTATGTAGCGCAGCCTGTACTGCGGCTATGTTTGAAGCTAGAAAAGTACGGAATTCCTCTTCATTCATATTCACGGTGTGTCGAGTAGTCGGTGCCATTTCCTTCAAAATAGTCAAATGGAACAAGTTAATCATACAGAATATTAAGAGTAGTTAATAGTATTTCGTAGCATAATATGAACTCATTTATAAAAGCTTTTTCTTCATATTAGCGTTTTATAAGTTTAAATTCGGGTAGTACCTACCCGTTAAGTTCATACTTAGTAGCTAATATACAATTCAACTACTACAATTCTATATGAAAAACTGATTGTAATAATATTTCGCGTTCAAACTTTTATACAATATTTTACAAACTTACAATACCGCTTATTTTACATAAAGCATGAAATATAGCACACAATAACTTTGATACAAGATAGTTGTGAAGATAATTCTAGCTAGTACACAAGTCGTTCAGCAAAGGCAATAAAGACACGTAATTCATACGTCCAGAAACAAGTCATGCATTCTGGTTTTACTAGGACTACTTCCCATCCTTGGTCTTGTGGAACATAACCGTTATGGCCGTTGATAAGACAGCGTGTTGTAACGTCGTCAAAGGGACGAGGGTTACGTAATGACCAACAGTCTCGTAATAACCTAAAAACCTCATTTCTTACCCCAATTACTGACTCTGTCACTTGTGGGAACGTTTTGTTTAATAGTTGTAGCCCAATGTTCTTGTTCTCACTTTGGTGAGAAGCGAACATTACTAATCCGTAAGCATAACATGCTTCTTTATGTTGCATGTTAGCCGCTTTTTCTAAATCACGAAGTCCAATATTCGGATATATTGAGTCAAAATAATTTCTTAACCCATTGCGTAAAATAGCATTTGGGTTCCCCGTAATATATGCGTCAAAGTAAACACATCGTAACTTATGGATTTCCCAATGTGATATCCCCCATCTTTCGAACGAAAGCCTTTTATAAACCAAGGCATTCTTGGAACGTTCTTCGAATGTCTTACAAACTGATCTCGCCTTAAATAGTTGTGCCGAAGAATTCTGACCGACTCTAGACAAGATTTCATCAATCATGTCTCCGGGTAGGTCTCTTAAAATATTGGGTTGTCTATCCATTTTGTGTTTTTATACTGTAAAATAGGCAAGAGTTAGATTCATAAAAAAAAATACTTATTAATACAAGCAATTTTTACATATATCATAAAGCATAAGCACACTATATTACATATATTACACCACACGAATACAACTATCTTATTCCGACTCGCTTGTTTCTTCTTCTTCGGTTTTGGTTCGTTTTGCCAAGTTTCTAGGGATATATGATGTTCCCCTAATACGAGCCATCGTAATCCACATTGGTTTAGAAAAACCTGGTGGTTTAGAGGTTCCCGGGTCATTGTTACAACTTAAGGACTTCGGGGGTTGACGATACATATAAAGTTCATCGGGGTTGGAATTAGATTTCTCTATTTTTATGCCCTTTCCCTTATTATTTTCTTTTGCCTTTTTAAATTCAGTTGGGGTAATTTCTATAACATCATCGGAATTCTCGTCGGAATCCGATTCATCGGAGAATTGGTAATCCTCCCAATATTTTGCTTCCTTGGCGGAAACACCATTGACCATAATTAACCTTGGTCGGTTGGTTGAGGATTTTCTTTTACTTAACCGTTTTATTATTTCCCCCACCGGTTCTATTTCTTCTTCCGGTTCCGATTCTTCTTCCGGTTCCGATTCTTCTTCCGGTTCCGATTCTTCTTCCGGTTCTGACTTTTCTTCCGGTTCCTCTTCGAGAACTTGTGAATCAGTCCACGAATCATTCCAATTTACATTTGACTCTTCATTATTATTAGGTGAGTCAATGGGACTTGTTCTAGAGGTAGACATCTATCACATAATATCAAACGCATTAAGAGATTAATATATCACATAATATTCACATGTTAAAAATATATAGTTTCCAACAAAATTTGTTAAGCAATCATTTTTCAAGTAAACACGGTCGAAGTCCAGACTCACTAATGCATCCTAACAAACTCGATAAGACACACTAATGCAAAATTCTGGTTCTCTAAGACCAACGCTCGGATACCAACTGAAATGTCCCGTTCTTATTGATTAAAAACGTTCCATATTAATTGATTTCGTTGCGAGGTTTTGACCTCTATATGAGACGTTTTTCAAAGACTGCATTCATTTTTAAAACAAACCATAACCTTTATTTCATAAATAAAGGTTTAAAAAGCTTTACGTAGATTATCAAATAATGATAATCTAAAATATCATGTTTACACACGACCATTACATAATGGTTTACAATACAAATATGTTACATCAAAATCAGTTTCTTGAATGCAGTTTTTACACAATATCATACAAACATGGACTCCAAATCTTGTCCTTATTTTAGTATGCAACAGCGGAAGCTCTTAGTATTAACCTGAGAATAAACATGCTTTAAACGTCAACAAAAATGTTGGTGAGTTATAGGTTTAACCTATATATATCAAATCGTAACAATAGACCACAAGATTTCATATTTCAATACACATCCCATACATAGAGATAAAAATCATTCATATGGTGAACACCTGGTAACCGACATTAACAAGATGCATATATATAAGAATATCTCCATCATTCCGGGACACCCTTCGGATATGATATAAATTTCGAAGTACTAAAGCATCCGGTACTTTGGATGGGGTTCGTTAGGCCCAATAGATCTATCTTTAGGATTCGCGTCAATTAGGGTGTATGTTCCCTAATTCTTAGATTACCAGACTTAATAAAAAGGGGCATATTCGATTTCGATAATTCAACCATAGAATGTAGTTTCACGTACTTGTGTCTATTTTGTAAATCATTTATAAAACCTGCATATATTCTCATCCCAAAAATATTAGATTTTAAAAGTGGGACTATAACTCACTTTCACAGATTTTTACTTCGTCGGGAAGTAAGACTTGGCCACTGGTTGATTCACGAACCTATAACAATATATACATATATATCAAAGTATGTTCAAAATATATTTACAACACTTTTAATATATTTTGATGTTTTAAGTTTATTAAGTCAGCTGTCCTCGTTAGTAACCTACAACTAGTTGTCCACAGTTAGATGTACAGAAATAAATCGATAAATATTATCTTGAATCAATCCACGACCCAGTGTATACGTATCTCAGTATTGATCACAACTCAAACTATATATATTTTGGAATCAACCTCAACCCTGTATAGCTAACTCCAACATTCACATATAGAGTGTCTATGGTTGTTCCGAAATATATATAGATGTGTCGACATGATAGGTCGAAACATTGTATACGTGTCTATGGTATCTCAAGATTACATAATATACAATACAAGTTGATTAAGTTATGGTTGGAATAGATTTGTTACCAATTTCCACGTAGCTAAAATGAGAAAAATTATCCAATCTTGTTTTACCCATAACTTCTTCATTTTAAATCCGTTTTGAGTGAATCAAATTGCTATGGTTTCATATTGAACTCTATTTTATGAATCTAAACAGAAAAGTATAGGTTTATAGTCGGAAAAATAAGTTACAAGTCGTTTTTGTAAAGGTAGTCATTTCAGTCGAAAGAACGACGTCTAGATGACCATTTTAGAAAACATACTTCCACTTTGAGTTTAACCATAACTTTTGGATATAGTTTCATGTTCATAATAAAAATCATTTTCTCAGAATAACAACTTTTAAATCAAAGTTTATCATAGTTTTTAATTAACTAACCCAAAACAGCCCGCGGTGTTACTACGACGGCGTAAATCCGGTTTTACGGTGTTTTTCGTGTTTCCAGGTTTTAAATCATTAAGTTAGCATATCATATAGATATAGAACATGTGTGTAGTTAATTTTAAAAGTCAAGTTAGAAGGATTAACTTTTGTTTGCGAACAAGTTTAGAATTAACTAAACTATGTTCTAGTGATTACGAGTTTAAACCTTCGAATAAGATAGTTTTATATATATGAATCGAATGATGTTATGAACATCATTACTACCTCAAGTTTAGTAGGTAAACCTACTGGAAGTGACAAGAAATGATCTAGCTTCAAAGGATCTTGGATGGCTTGAAAGTTCTTGAAGTAGGATCATGACACAAAAACAAGTTCAAGTAAGATTTTTACTCGAATTAAGATAGTTTATAGTTATAGAAATTGAATCAAAGTTTGAATATGAATATTACCTTGAATAAGAAAGATAACCTACTGTATATAACAAAGGTTTCTTGATCTTAGATGATTACTTGGAATGGATTAGAAAACTTGGAAGTAAATTAGTAAACTTGAAGGGATTTTTGAAGTGTTCTTGAAGTGTTCTTCCTATGATGATTATAGCTTGATTCTTGAAGTGATTTTTGATGAAGATGATGATTAACTACTGGAAAAATACGTTCATAATAGTGTGTGTGTGTTGAGAGAGAATTAGAAAGAGAATTGGAAGTGAAATGGAGTGAATGATGAGTGGTAATTGGTGAGTGGTGAGTGGGGTTAAAAGGAGTTCTAGTTAGTTGACTAGCTCATGGTAGAAGTTAAAATTGATTAGTCATACATGACATAATCAAGAGTGGAATCCCATGCTAGTTCCTATTGGTATATACTCATAGTAAGTACGTTTTGAAGCTGTGTATAATACGGGTAAGAATACGACTAGAATTCTTGATGAAAGAAAAGAATGGAAAAGTAACTGTAACCATTTTCGTTAAGTATGAGTGTTTTGATATATGTCTTGAAGTCTTCCAAAAGTATTTTAATACATCTAAATACACTACTTGTATATACATTTTAACTGAGTCGTTAAGTCATCGTTAGTCGTTACATGTAAGTGTTGTTTTGAAACCTTTAAGTTAACGATCTCAATTAATGTTGTTAACCCATTATTTATTATATCTAATGAGATGTTAAATTATTATATTATCATGATATTATGATATATTAATATATCTTAATATGATATATATACATTTAAATGTCGTTACAACGATAATCGTTACATATATGTCTCGTTTCGAAATCCTTAAGTTAGTAGTCTTGTTTATATGTATATAACTCATTGTTAATATACTTATGGAGAAACTTACTTATCATAATCTCATGTTAACCATATGTATATCCATATATATATCGTCATGTTGTTTTTACAAGTTTTAACGTTCGTGAATCGCCGGTCAACTTGGGTGGTCAATTGTCTATATGAAACATATTTCAATTAATCAAGTCTTAACAAGTTTGATTGTTTAACATGTTGGAAACATTTAATCATGTAAATTTCAATCTCAATTAATATATATAAACATGGAAAAGTTCGGGTCACTACAGTACCTACCCGTTAAATAAATTTCGTCCCGAAATTTTAAGCTGTTGAAGGTGTTGACGAATCTTCTGGAAATAAATGCGGGTATTTCTTCTTCATCTAATCTTCACGCTCCCAGGTGAACTCGGGTCCTCTACGAGCATTCCATCGAACCTTAACAATTGGTATCTTGTTTTGCTTAAGTCTTTTAACCTCACGATCCATTATTTCGACGGGTTCTTCGATGAATTGAAGTTTTTCGTTGATTTGGATTTCATCTAACGGAATAGTGAGATCTTCTTTAGCAAAACATTTCTTCAAATTCGAGACGTGGAAAGTGTTATGTACAGCCACGAGTTGTTGAGGTAACTCAAGTCGGTAAGCTACTGGTCCGACACGATCAATAATCTTGAATGTTCCAATATACCTTGGATTTAATTTCCCTCGTTTACCAAATCGAACAACGCCTTTCCAAGGTGCAACTTTAAGCATGACCATCTCTCCAATTTCAAATTCTATATCTTTTCTTTTAATGTCAGCGTAGCTCTTTTGTCGACTTTGGGCGGTTTTCAACCGTTGTTGAATTTGGATGATCTTCTCGGTAGTTTCTTGTATAATCTCCGGACCCGTAATCTGTCTATCCCCCACTTCACTCCAACAAATCGGAGACCTGCACTTTCTACCATAAAGTGCTTCAAACGGCGCCATCTCAATGCTTGAATGGTAGCTGTTGTTGTAGGAAAATTCTGCTAACGGTAGATGTCGATCCCAACTGTTTCCGAAATCAATAACACATGCTCGTAGCATGTCTTCAAGCGTTTGTATCGTCCTTTCGCTCTGCCCATCAGTTTGTGGATGATAGGCAGTACTCATGTCTAGACGAGTTCCTAATGCTTGCTGTAATGTCTGCCAGAATCTTGAAATAAATCTGCCATCCCTATCAGAGATAATAGAGATTGGTATTCCATGTCTGGAGACGACTTCCTTCAAATACAGTCGTGCTAACTTCTCCATCTTGTCATCTTCTCTTATTGGCAGGAAATGTGCTGATTTGGTGAGACGATCAACTATTACCCAAATAGTATCAAAACCACTTGCAGTCCTTGGCAATTTAGTGATGAAATCCATGGTAATGTTTTCCCATTTCCATTCCGGGACTTCGGGTTGTTGAAGTAGACCTGATGGTTTCTGATGCTCAGCTTTGACCTTAGAACACGTCAAACATTTTCCTACGTATTTAGCAACATCGGCTTTCATACCCGGCCACCAAAAATATTTCCTGAGATCCTTGTACATCTTCCCCATTCCAGGATGTATTGAGTATCTGGTTTTATGAGCTTCTCTAAGTACCATTTCTCACATATCTCCAAATTTTGGTACCCAAATCCTTTCAGCCCTATACCGGGTTCCGTCTTCCCGAATATTAAGATGTTTCTTCGATCCTTTGGGTATTTCATCCTTTAAATTTCCCTCTTTTAAAACTCTTTGTTGCGCCTCCTTTATTTGAGTAGTAAGGTTATTATGAATCATTATATTCATAGATTTTACTCGAATGGGTTCTCTGTCCTTCCTGCTCAAGGCATCGGCTACCACATTTGCCTTCCCAGGGTGGTAACGAATCTCAAAGTCGTAATCATTCAATAATTCAATCCACCTACGCTGCCTCATATTCAGTTGTTTCTGATTAAATATGTGTTGAAGACTTTTGTGGTCGGTATATATAATACTTTTGACCCCATATAAGTAGTGCCTCCAAGTCTTTAATGCAAAAACAACCGCGCCTAATTCCAAATCATGCGTCGTATAATTTTGTTCGTGAATCTTCAATTGTCTAGACGGATAAGCAATCACCTTCGTTCGTTGCATTAATACACAACCGAGACCTTGCTTTGATGCGTCACAATAAATCACAAAATCATCATTCCCTTCAGGCAATGACAATATAGGTGCCGTAGTTAGCTTTTTCTTCAATAACTGAAACGCTTTCTCTTGTTCATCATTCCATTCAAATTTCTTCCCTTTATGCGTTAATGCAGTCAAGGGTTTTGCTATTCTGGAAAAGTCTTGGATGAACCTTCTGTAGTAACCAGCTAGTCCTAAAAACTGGCGTATGTGTTTCGGAGTTTTCGGGGTTTCCCACTTTTCAACAGTTTCTATCTTTGCCGGATCCACCTTAATACCTTCTTTGTTCACTATGTGACCGAGGAATTGAACTTCTTCCAACTAAAATGCACACTTTGAAAACTTAGCGTACAATTCTTCCTTCCTCAATACTTCTAACACCTTTCTCAAATGTTCACCGTGTTCTTGGTCATTCTTTGAGTAAATAAGTATGTCATCAATGAAAACAATGACAAACTTGTCAAGGTATGGTCCACACACTCGGTTCATAAGGTCCATGAACACAGCTGGTGCATTAGTTAAACCAAACGGCATGACCATAAACTCGTAATGACCGTAACGTGTTCTGAAAGCAGTCTTTGGAATATCATCTTCTTTCACCCGCATTTGATGATACCCGGAACGTAAGTCAATCTTTGAATAAACAGACGAGCCTTGTAGTTGATCAAATAAGTCATCGATTCTCGGTAGTGGGTAGCGGTTCTTGATGGTAAGTTTGTTCAACTCTCGGTAGTCGATACACAACCTGAATGTACCATTTTTCTTCTTGACAAACAAAACAGGAGCTCCCCACGGTGACGTGCTTGGTCGAATGAAACCACGCTCTAAAAGTTCTTGTAATTGGCTTTGCAGTTCTTTCATCTCGCTGGGTGCGAGTCTGTAAGGAGCACGAGCTATTGGTGCAGCTCCTGGTACAAGATCTATTTGAAATTCAACGGATCGCTGTGGGGGTAATCCCAGTAATTCTTTCGGAAATACATCGGGAAATTCTTTTGCAATGAGAACATCATTGATGCTCTTTTCTTCAGTTTGTACTTTCTCGACGTGTGCTAGAACAGCATAGCAACCTTTTCTTATTAGTTTTTGTGCCTTCAAATTACTAATAATATGTAGCTTCGTGTTGCCCTTTTCTCCGTACACCATTAAGGGTTTTCCTTTTTCTCGTATAATGCGAATTGCATTTTTGTAACAAACGATCTCTGCTTTCACTTCTTTCAACCAGTCCATACCGATTATCACATCAAAACTCCCTAACTCTACTGGTATCAAATCAATCTTAAATGTTTCGCTAACCAGTTTAATTTCTCGATTCCGACATATATTATCTGCTGAAATTAATTTACCATTTGCTAATTCGAGTAAAAATTTACTATCCAAAGGCATCAATGGACAACTTAATTTAGCACAAAAATCTCTACTCATATAGCTTCTATCTGCACCCAAATCAAATAAAACGTAAGCAGATTTATTGTCAATAAGAAACGTACCCGTAACAAGCTCCGGGTCTTCCTGTGCCTCTGCCGCATTAATATTGAAAACTCTTCCGCGGCCTTGTCCATTCGTGTTCTCCTGGTTCGGGCAATTTCTAATAATGTGGCCCGGTTTTCCACATTTATAACAAACTACATTGGCATAACTTGCTCCGACACTACTTGCTCCGCCATTACTCGTTCCGACACCATTTGTTCCTTTCGTTCTGTTAACCCCTGGTCCGTAGACATCACACTTCGCCGCGCTATGACCATTTCTTTTACACTTGTTGCAAAATTTGGTGCAGAACCCCGAGTGATACTTTTCACACCTTTGGCATAGCTGCTTCTGATTGTTGTTGTTGTTGCGGTTATTATTGTTGTTAAGATGATTGTTGTGGTTGCTGTTGTTGTTGTTGTTGGGCCGTTTGTTGTAGTTGCGATTGATGTTGCGATTGTTAGGATAGTTGTTGCGATTATTGTTATAATTGCTGTTGTTGTTGTATTGGTGATTCTTATCACCGTTTTCCTCCCACTTTCTTTTGACTTGCTTCAAATTGGCCTCTTCAGCAGTCTGTTCTTTAATTCTTTCTTCAATCTGGTTCACTAGTTTGTGAGCCATTCTACATGCCTGTTGTATCGAGGTGGGCTCGTGTGAACTTATATCTTCTTGGATTCTTTCCGGTAATCCTTTCACAAACGCGTCGATCTTCTCTTCCTCATCTTCGAATGCTCCCGGACACAATAGGCACAATTCTGTGAATCGTCTTTCGTACGTGGTAATATCAAATCCTTGGGTTCGTAACCCTCTAAGTTCTGTCTTGAGCTTATTAACCTCGGTTCTGGGACGGTACTTCTCGTTCATCAAGTGCTTGAATGCTGACCACGGTAGTGCGTACGCATCGTCTTGTCCCACTTGCTCTAGATAGGTATTCCACCATGTTAACACAGAACCTGTGAAGGTATGCGTAGTGTACTTCACTTTGTCCTCTTCAGTACACTTACTTATGGCAAACACCAATTCGACCTTCTCGGTCCACCGTTTCAATCCGATCGGTCCTTCGGTTCCATCAAATTCCAAAGGTTTGCAGGCAGTGAATTCTTTGTAGGTGCATCCTACACGATTTCCTGTACTGCTAGATCCAAGGTTATTGTTGGTATGTAGCGCAGCCTGTACTGCGGCTATGTTTGAAGCTAGAAAAGTACGGAATTCCTCTTCATTCATATTCACGGTGTGTCGAGTAGTCGGTGCCATTTCCTTCAAAATAGTCAAATGGAACAAGTTAATCATATAGAATATTAAGAGTAGTTAATAGTATTTCGTAGCATAATATGAACTCATTTATAAAAGCTTTTTCTTCATATTAGCGTTTTATAAGTTTAAATTCGGGTAGTACCTACCCGTTAAGTTCATACTTAGTAGCTAATATACAATTCAACTACTACAATTCTATATGAAAAACTGATTGTAATAATATTTCGCGTTCAAACTTTTATACAATATTTTACAAACTTACAATACCGCTTATTTTACATAAAGCATGAAATATAGCACACAATAACTTTGATACAAGATAGTTGTGAAGATAATTCTAGCTAGTACACAAGTCGTTCAGCAAAGGCAATAAAGACACGTAATTCATACGTCCAGAAACAAGTCATGCATTCTGGTTTTACTAGGACTACTTCCCATCCTTGGTCTTGTGGAACATAACCGTTATGGCCGTTGATAAGACAGCGTGTTGTAACGTCATCAAAGGGACGAGGGTTACGTAATGACCAACAGTCTTGTAATAACCTAAAAACCTCATTTCTTACCCCAATTACTGACTCTGTCACTTGTGGGAACGTTTTGTTTAATAGTTGTAGCCCAATGTTCTTGTTCTCACTTTGGTGAGAAGCGAACATTACTAATCCGTAAGCATAACATGCTTCTTTATGTTGCATGTTAGCCGCTTTTTCTAAATCACGAAGTCCAATATTCAGATATATTGAGTCAAAATAATTTCTTAACCCATTGCGTAAAATAGCATTTGGGTTCCCCGCAATATATGCGTCAAAGTAAACACATCGTAACTTATGGATTTCCCAATGTGATATCCCCCATCTTTCGAACGAAAGCCTTTTATAAACCAAGGCATTCTTGGAACGTTCTTCGAATGTCTTACAAACTGATCTCGCCTTAAATAGTTGTGCCGAAGAATTCTGACCGACTCTAGACAAGATTTCATCAATCATGTCTCCGGGTAGGTCTCTTAAAATATTGGGTTGTCTATCCATTTTGTGTTTTTATACTGTAAAATAGACAAGAGTTAGATTCATAAAAAAAAAATACTTATTAATACAAGCAATTTTTACATATATCATAAAGCATAAGCACACTATATTACATATATTACACCACACGAATACAACTATCTTATTCCGACTCGCTTGTTTCTTCTTCTTCGGTTTTGGTTTGTTTTGCCAAGTTTCTAGGGATATATGATGTTCCCCTAATACGAGCCGTCGTAATCCACATTGGTTTAGAAAAACCTGGTGGTTTAGAGGTTACCGGGTCATTGTTACAACTTAAGGACTTCGGGGGTTGACGATACATATAAAGTTCATCGGGGTTGGAATTAGATTTCTCTATTTTTATGCCCTTTCCCTTATTATTTTCTTTTGCCTTTTTAAATTCAGTTGGGGTAATTTCTATAACATCATCGGAATTCTCGTCGGAATCCGATTCATCGGAGAATTGGTAATCCTCCCAATATTTTGCTTCCTTGGCGGAAACACCATTGACCATAATTAACCTTGGTCGGTTGGTTGAGGATTTTCTTTTACTTAACCGTTTTATTATTTCCCCCACCGGTTCTATTTCTTCATCCGGTTCCGATTCTTCTTCCGGTTCCGATTCTTCTTCCGGTTCCGATTCTTCTTCCGGTTCTGACTCTTCTTCCGGTTCCTCTTCGGGAACTTGTGAATCAGTCCACGAATCATTCCAATTTACATTTGACTCTTCATTATTATTAGGTGAGTCAATGGGACTTGTTCTAGAGGTAGACATCTATCACATAATATCAAACTCATTAAGAGATTAATATATCACATAATATTCACATGTTAAAAATATATAGTTTCCAACAAAATTTGTTAAGCAATCATTTTTCAAGTAAACACGGTCGAAGTCCAGACTCACTAATGCATCCTAACAAACTCGATAAGACACACTAATGCAAAATTCTGGTTCTCTAAGACCAACGCTCGGATACCAACTGAAATGTCCCGTTCTTATTGATTAAAAACGTTCCATATTAATTGATTTCGTTGCGAGGTTTTGACCTCTATATGAGACGTTTTTCAAAGACTGCATTCATTTTTAAAACAAACCATAATTTTTATTTCATAAATAAAGGTTTAAAAAGCTTTACGTAGATTATCAAATAATGATAATCTAAAATATCATGTTTACACACGACCATTACATAATGGTTTACAATACAAATATGTTACATCAAAATCAGTTTCTTGAATGCAGTTTTTACACAATATCATACAAACATGGACTTCAAATCTTGTCCTTATTTTAGTATGCAACAACGGAAGCTCTTAGTATTCACCTGAGAATAAACATGCTTTAAACGTCAACAAAAATGTTGGTGAGTTATAGGTTTAACCTATATATATCAAATCGTAACAATAGACCACAAGATTTCATATTTCAATACACATCCCATACATAGAGATAAAAATCATTCATATGGTGAACACCTGGTAACCGACATTAACAAGATGCATATATATAAGAATATCTCCATCATTCCGGGATACCCTTCGGATATGATATAAATTTCGAAGTACTAAAGCATCCGGTACTTTGGATGGGGTTTGTTAGGCCCAATAGATCTATCTTTAGGATTCGCGTCAATTAGGGTGTCTGTTCCCTAATTCTTAGATTACCAGACTTAATAAAAAGGGGCATATTCGATTTCGATAATTCAACCATAGAATGTAGTTTCACGTACTTGTGTCTATTTTGTAAATCATTTATAAAACCTGCATATATTCTCATCCCAAAAATATTAGATTTTAAAAGTGGGACTATAACTCACTTTCACAGATTTTTACTTCGTCAGGAAGTAAGACTTGGCCACTGGTTGATTCACGAACCTATAACAATATATACATATATATCAAAGTATGTTCAAAATATATTTACAACACTTTTAATATATTTTGATGTTTTAAGTTTATTAAGTCAGCTGTCCTCGTTAGTAACCTACAACTAGTTGTCCACAGTTAGATGTACAGAAATAAATCGATAAATATTATCTTGAATCAATCCACAACCCAGTGTATACATATCTCAGTATTTATCACAACTCAAACTATATATATTTTGGAATCAACCTCAACCCTGTATAGCTAACTCCAACATTCACATATAGAGTGTCTATGGTTGTTCCGAAATATATATAGATGTGTCGACATGATAGGTCGAAATATTGTATACGTGTCTATGGTATCTCAAGATTACATAATATACAATACAAGTTGATTAAGTTATGGTTGGAATAGATTTGTTACCAATTTTCACGTAGCTAAAATGAGAAAAATTATCCAATCTTGTTTTACCCATAACTTCTTCATTTTAAATCCGTTTTGAGTGAATCAAATTGCTATGGTTTCATATTGAACTCTATTTTATGAATATAAACAGAAAAGTATAGGTTTATAGTCGGAAAAATAAGTTACAAGTCGTTTTTGTAAAGGTAGTCATTTCAGTCGAAAGAACGACGTCTAGATGACCATTTTAGAAAACATACTTCCACTTTGAGTTTAACCATAACTTTTGGATATAGTTTCATGTTCATAATAAAAATCATTTTCTCAGAATAACAACTTTTAAATCAAAGTTTATCATAGTTTTTAATTAACTAACCCAAAACAGCCCGCGGTGTTACTACGACGGCGTAAATCCGGTTTTACGGTGTTTTTCGTGTTTCCAGGTTTTAAATCATTAAGTTAGCATATCATATAGATATAGAACATGTGTGTAGTTAATTTTAAAAGTCAAGTTAGAAGGATTAACTTTTGTTTGCGAACAAGTTTAGAATTAACTAAACTATGTTCTAGTGATTACGAGTTTAAACCTTCGAATAAGATAGTTTTATATATATGAATCGAATGATGTTATGAACATCATTACTACCTCAAGTTTAGTAGGTAAACCTACTGGAAGTGACAAGAAATGATCTAGCTTCAAAGGATCTTGGATGGCTTGAAAGTTCTTGAAGTAGGATCATGACAAAAAAACAAGTTCAAGTAAGATTTTTACTCGAATTAAGATAGTTTATAGTTATAGAAATTGAATCAAAGTTTGAATATGAATATTACCTTGAATAAGAAAGATAACCTACTGTATATAACAAAGGTTTCTTGATCTTAGATGATTACTTGGAATGGATTAGAAAGCTTGGAAGTAAATTAGTAAACTTGAAGGGATTTTTGAAGTGTTCTTGAAGTGTTCTTCCTATGATGATTATAGCTTGATTCTTGAAGTGATTTTTGATGAAGATGATGATTAACTACTGGAAAAATACGTTCATAATAGTGTGTGTGTGTTGAGAGAGAATTAGAAAGAGAATTGGAAGTGAAATGGAGTGAATGATGAGTGGTAATTGGTGAGTGGTGAGTGGGATTAAAAGGAGTTCTAGTTAGTTGACTAGCTCATGGTAGAAGTTAAAATTGATTAGTCATACATGACATAATCAAGAGTGGAATCCCATGCTAGTTCCTATTGGTATATACTCATAGTAAGTACGTTTTGAAGCTGTGTATAATACGGGTAAGAATACGACTAGAATTCTTGATGAAAGAAAAGAATGGAAAAGTAACTGTAACCATTTTCGTTAAGTATGAGTGTTTTGATATATGTCTTGAAGTCTTCCAAAAGTATTTTAATACATCTAAATACACTACTTGTATATACATTTTAACTGAGTCGTTAAGTCATCGTTAGTCGTTACATGTAAGTGTTGTTTTGAAACCTTTAAGTTAACGATCTCAATTAATGTTGTTAACCCATTATTTATTATATCTAATGAGATGTTAAATTATTATATTATCATGATATTATGATATATTAATATATCTTAATATGATATATATACATTTAAATGTCGTTACAACGATAATCGTTACATATATGTCTCGTTTCGAAATCCTTAAGTTAGTAGTCTTGTTTATATGTATATAACTCATTGTTAATATACTTATGGAGAAACTTACTTATCATAATCTCATGTTAACCATATGTATATCCATATATATATCATCATGTCATTTTTACAAGTTTTAACGTTCGTGAATCGCCGGTCAACTTGGGTGGTCAATTGTCTATATGAAACATATTTCAATTAATCAAGTCTTAACAAGTTTAATTGTTTAACATGTTGGAAACATTTAATCATATAAATATCAATCTCAATATATATTAAAGTATGTTCAAAATATATTTACAACACTTTTAATATATTTTGATGTTTTAAGTTTATTAAGTCAGCTGTCCTCGTTAGTAACCTACAACTAGTTGTCCACAGTTAGATGTACAGAAATAAATCGATAAATATTATCTTGAATCAATCCACGACCCAGTGTATACGTATCTCAGTATTGATCACAACTCAAACTATATATATTTTGGAATCAACCTCAACCCTGTATAGCTAACTCCAACATTCACATATAGAGTGTCTATGGTTGTTCCGAAATATATATAGATGTGTCGACATGATAGGTCAAAACATTGTATACGTGTCTATGGTATCTCAAGATTACATAATATACAATACAAGTTGATTAAGTTATGGTTGGAATAGATTTGTTACCAATTTTCACGTAGCTAAAATGAGAAAAATTATCCAATCTTGTTTTACCCATAACTTCTTCATTTTAAATCCGTTTTGAGTGAATCAAATTGCTATGGTTTCATATTGAACTCTATTTTATGAATCTAAACAGAAAAGTATAGGTTTATAGTCGGAAAAATAAGTTACAAGTCGTTTTTGTAAAGGTAGTCATTTCAGTCGAAAGAACGACGTCTAGATGACCATTTTAGAAAACATACTTCCACTTTGAGTTTAACCATAATTTTTGGATATAGTTTCATGTTCATAATAAAAATCATTTTCTCAGAATTACAACTTTTAAATCAGAGTTTATCATAGTTTTTAATTAATTAACCCAAAACAGCCCGCGGTGTTACTACGACGGCGTAAATCCGGTTTTACGGTGTTTTTCGTGTTTCCAGGTTTTAAATCATTAAGTTAGCATATCATATAGATATAGAACATGTGTTTAGTTAATTTTAAAAGTCAAGTTAGAAGGATTAACTTTTGTTTGCGAACAAGTTTAGAATTAACTAAACTATGTTCTAGTGATTACGAGTTTAAACCTTCGAATAAGATAGTTTTATATATATGAATCGAATGATGTTATGAACATCATTACTACCTTAAGTTCCTTGGATAAACCTACTGGAAAAGAGAAAAATGGATCTAGCTTCAACGGATCCTTGGATGGCTCGAAGTTCTTGAAGCAGAATCATGACACGAAAACAAGTTCAAGTAAGATCATCACTTGAAATAAGATTGTTATAGTTATAGAAATTGAACCAAAGTTTGAATATGATTATTACCTTGTATTAGAATGATAACCTACTGTAAGAAACAAAGATTTCTTGAGGTTGGATGATCACCTTACAAGATTGGAAGTGAGCTAGCAAACTTGAAAGTATTCTTGATTTTATGTAACTAGAACTTGTAGAATATATGAAGAACACTTAGAACTTGAAGATAGAACTTGAGAGAGATCAATTAGATGAAGAAAATTGAAGAATGAAAGTGTTTGTAGGTGTTTTTGGTCGTTGGTGTATGGATTAGATATAAAGGATATGTAATTTTGTTTTCATGTAAATAAGTCATGAATGATTACTCATATTTTTGTAATTTTATGAGATATTTCATGCTATTTGCCAAATGATGGTTCCCACATGTGTTAGGTGACTCACATGGGCTGCTAAGAGCTGATTATTAGAGTGTATATACCAATAGTACATACATCTAAAAACAAGACTACTAACTTAATGATTCACTCAAAACGTATATATATATAGTTAACATGATACTATGATAAGTAAACAAATCATTAAGTATATTAACAATGAACTACATATGTAAAAACAAGACTACTAACTTAATGATTTTTAAACGAGACATATATGTAACGATTATCGTTGTAAAGACGTTTAATGTATATATATCATATTAAGAGATATTCATACATGATAATATCATGATAATATAATAATTTAAAATCTCATTTGATATTATAAACATTGGGTTAACAACATTTAACAAGATCGTTAACCTAAAGGTTTCAAAACAACACTTACATGTAACGACTAACGATGACTTAACGACTCAGTTAAAATGTATATACATGTAGTGTTTTAATATGTATTTATACACTTTTGAAAGACTTCAATACACTTATCAAAATACTTCTACTTAACAAAAATGCTTACAATTACATCCTCGTTCAGTTTCATCAACAATTCTACTCGTATGCACCCGTATTCGTACTCGTACAATACACAGCTTTTAGATGTATGTACTATTGGTATATACACTCCAATAATCAGCTCTTAGCAGCCCATGTGAGTCACCTAACACATGTGGGAACCATCATTTGGCAACTAGCATGAAATATCTCATAAAATTACAAAAATATGAGTAATCATTCATGACTTATTTACATGAAAACAAAATTACATATCCTTTATATCTAATCCATACACCAAAGACCAAAAACACCTACAAACACTTTCATTCTTCAATTTTCTTCATCTAATTGATCTCTCTCAAGTTCTATCTTCAAGTTCTAAGTGTTCTTCATATATTCTACAAGTTCTAGTTACATAAAATCAAGAATACTTTCAAGTTTGCTAGCTCACTTCCAATCTTGTAAGGTGATCATCCAACCTCAAGAAATCTTTGTTTCTTACAGTAGGTTATCATTCTAATACAAGGTAATAATCATATTCAAACTTTGGTTCAATTTCTATAACTATAACAATCTTATTTCAAGTGATGATCTTACTTGAACTTGTTTTCGTGTCATGATTCTGCTTCAAGAACTTCGAGCCATCCAAGGATCCGTTGAAGCTAGATCCATTTTTCTCTTTTCCAGTAGGTTTATCCAAGGAACTTAAGGTAGTAATGATGTTCATAACATCATTCGATTCATATATATAAAACTATCTTATTCGAAGGTTTAAACTCGTAATCACTAGAACATAGTTTAGTTAATTCTAAACTTGTTCGCAAACAAAAGTTAATCCTTCTAACTTGACTTTTAAAATTAACTAAACACATGTTCTATATCTATATGATATGCTAACTTAATGATTTAAAACCTGGAAACACGAAAAACACCGTAAAACCGGATTTACGCCGTCGTAGTAACACCGCGGGCTGTTTTGGGTTAGTTAATTAAAAACTATGATAAACTTTGATTTAAAAGTTGTAATTCTGAGAAAATGATTTTTATTATGAACATGAAACTATATCCAAAAATTATGGTTAAACTCAAAGTGGAAGTATGTTTTCTAAAATGGTCATCTAGACGTCGTTCTTTCGACTGAAATGACTACCTTTACAAAAACGACTTCTAACTTATTTTTACGACTATAAACCTATACTTTTCTGTTTAGATTCATAAAATAGAGTTCAATATGAAACCATATCAATTTGATTCACTCAAAACGGATTTAAAATGAAGAAGTTATGGGTAAAACAAGATTGGATAATTTTTCTCATTTTAGCTACGTGAAAATTGGTAACAAATCTATTCCAACCATAACTTAATCAACTTGTATTGTATATTATGTAATCTTGATATACCATAGACACGTATACAATGTTTCGACCTATCATGTCGACACATCTATATATATTTCGGAACAACCATAGACACTCTATATGTGAATGTTGGAGTTAGCTATACAGGGTTGAGGTTGATTCCAAAATATATATAGTTTGAGTTGTGATCAATACTGAGATACGTATACACTGGATCGTGGATTGATTCAAGATAATATTTATCGATTTATTTCTGTACATCTAACTGTGGACAACTAGTTGTAGGTTACTAACGAGGACAGCTGACATAATAAACTTAAAACATCAAAATATATTAAAAACCTTCGAATAAGATAGCTTTATATGTATGAATCGAATGATGTTATGAACATCATTACTACCTTAAGTTCCTTGGATAAACCTACTGGAAAAGAGAAAAATGGATCTAGCTTCAATGGATCCTTGGATGGCTCGAAGTTCTTGAAGCAGAATCATGACACGAAAACAAGTTCAAGTAAGATCATCACTTGAAATAAGATTGTTATAGTTATAGAAATTGAAGCAAAGTTTGAATATGATTATTACCTTGTATTAGAATGATAACCTACTGTAAGAAACAAAGATTTCTTGAGGTTGAATGATCACCTTACAAGATTGGAAGTGAGCTAGCAAACTTGAAAGTATTCTTGATTTCAATATGAAACCATAGCAATTTGATTCACTCAAAACGGATTTAAAATGAAGAAGTTATGGGTAAAACAAGATTTAATTTTTCTCATTTTAGCTACGTGAAAATTGGTAACAAATCTATTCCAACCATAACTTAATCAACTTGTATTGTATATTATGTAATCTTGAGATACCATAGACACGTATACAATGTTTCGACCTATCATGTCGACACATCTATATATATTTCGGAACAACCATAGACACTCTATATGTGAATGTTGGAGTTAGCTATACAGGGTTGAGGTTGATTCTAAAATATATATAGTTTGAGTTGTGATCAATACTGAGATACGTATACACTGGGTCGTGGATTGATTCAAGATAATATTTATCGATTTATTTCTGTACATCTAACTGTAGACAACTAGTTGTAGGTTACTAACGAGGACAGCTGACTTAATAAACTTAAAACATCAAAATATATTAAAAGTGTTGTAAATATATTTTGAACATACTTTGATATATATGTATATATTGTTATAGGTTCGTGAATCAACCAGTGGCCAAGTCTTACTTCCTGACGAAGTAAAAATCTGTGAAAGTGAGTTATAGTCCCACTTTTAAAATCTAATATTTTTGGGATGAGAATACATGCAGGTTTGATAAATGATTTACAAAATAGACACAAGTACGTGAAACTACATTCTATGGTTGAATTATCGAAATCGAATATGCCCCTTTTTATTAAGTCTGGTAATCTAAGAATTAGGGAAGAGACACCCTAATTGACGCGAATCCTAAAGATAGATCTATTGGGCCTAACAAACCCCATCCAAAGTACCGGATGCTTTAGTACTTCGAAATTTATATCATATCCGAAGGGTGTCCCGGAATGATGGGGATATTCTTATATATATGCATCTTGTTAATGTCGGTTACCAGGTGTTCACCATATGAATGATTTTTATCTCTATGTATGGGATGTGTATTGAAATATGAAATCTTGTGGTCTATTATTATGATTTGATATATATAGGTTAAACCTATAACTCACCAACATTTTTGTTGACGTTTTAAGCATGTTTATTCTCAGGTGATTATTAAGAGCTTCCGCTGTCGCATACTTAAATAAGGACGAGATTTGGAGTCCATGCTTGTATGATATTGTGTAAAAACTGCATTCAAGAAACTTATTTTGTTGTAACATATTTGTATTGTAAACCATTATGTAATGGTTGTGTGTAAACAGGATATTTTAGATTATCATTATTTGATAATCTACGTAAAGTTTTTTAAATCTTTATTGATGAAATAAAGGTTATGGTTTGTTTTAAAATGAATGCAGTCTTTGAAAAACGTCTCATATAGAGGTCAAAACCTCGCAACGAAATCAATTAATATGGAACATTTTTAATCAATAAGAACGGGACATTTCAGTTGGTATCCGAGCGTTGGTCTTAGAGAACCAGAATTTTGCATTAGTGTGTCTTATCGAGTTTGTTAGGATGCATTAGTGAGTCTGGACTTCGACCGTGTTTACTTGAAAAATGATTGCTTAACAAATTTTGTTGGAAACTATATATTTTTAACATGTGAATATTATGTGATATATTAATCTCTTAATGCGTTTGATATTATGTGATAGATGTCTACCTCTAGAACAAGTCCCATTGACTCACCTAATAATAATGAAGAGTCAAATGTAAATTGGAATGATTCGTGGACTGATTCACAAGTTCCCGAAGAGGAACCGGAAGAAGAGTCAGAACCGGAAGAAGAATCGGAACCGGAAGAAGAATTGGAACCGGAAGAAGAATCAGAACCGGATGAAGAAATAGAACTGGTGGGGGAAATAATAAAACAGTTAAGTAAAAGAAAATCCTCAACCAACCGACCAAGGTTAATTATGGTCAATGGTGTTTCCGCCAAGGAAGCAAAATATTGGGAGGATTACCAATTCTCCGATGAATCGGATTCCGACGAGAATTCCGATGATGTTATAGAAATTACCCCAACTGAATTTAAAAAGGCAAAAGAAAATAATAAGGGAAAGGGCATAAAAATAGAGAAATCTAATTCCAACCCCGATGAACTTTATATGTATCGTCAACTCCCGAAGTCCTTAAGTTGTAACAATGACTCGGGAACCTCTAAACCACCAGGTTTTTCTAAACCAATGTGGACAACGACGGCTTCGTATTAGGGGAACATCATATATCCCTAGAAACTTGGCAAAACGAACCAAAACCGAACAAGAAGAAACGAGCGAGTCGGAATAAGATAGTTGCATTTGTGTGGTGTAATATATGTAATATAGTGTGCTTATGCTTTATGATATATGTAAAAATTGCTTAAGTATTTTTTTTATGAATCTAACTCTTGTCTATTTTACAGTATAAAAACACAAAATGGATAGACAACCCAATATTTTAAGAGACCTACCTGGAGACATGATTGATGAAATCTTGTCTAGAGTCGGTCAGAATTCCTCGGCACAACTATTTAAGGCGAGATCAGTTTGTAAGACATTCGACGAACGTTCCAAGAATGCCTTGGTTTATAAAAGGCTTTCGTTCGAAAGATGGGGGATATCACATTGGGAAATCCATAAGTTACGATGTGTTTACTTTGACGCATATATTGCGGGGAACCCAAATGCTATTTTACGCAACGGGTTAAGAAATTATTTTGACTCAGTATATCCGAATATAGGACTTAGTGATTTAGAAAAAGCGGCTAACATGCAACATAAAGAAGCATGTTATGCTTACGGGTTAGTAATGTTCGCTTCTCACCAAAGTGAGAACAAGAACATCGGGCTACAACTATTAAACAAAACGTTCCCACAAGTGACGGAGTCGGTAATTGGGGTAAGAAATGAGGTTTTTAGGTTATTACGAGACTGTTGGTCATTACGTAACCCTCGTCCCTTTGACGACGTTACAACACGCTGTCTTATCAACGGCCATAACGGTTATGTTCCACAAGACCAAGGATGGGAAGTAGTCCTAGTAAAACCAGAATGCATGACTTGTTTCTGGACGTATGAATTACGTGTCTTTATTGCCTTTGCTGAACGACTTGTGTACTAGCTAGAATTATCTTCACAACTATCTTGTATCAAAGTTATTGTGTGCTATATTTCATGCTTTATGTAAAATAAGCGGTATTGTAAGTTTGTAAAATATTGTATAAAAGTTTGAACGCGAAATATTATTACAATCAGTTTTTCATATAGAATTGTAGTAGTTGAATTGTATATTAGCTACTAAGTATGAACTTAACGGGTAGGTACTACCCGAATTTAAACTTATAAAATGCTAATATGAAGAAAAAGCTTTTATAAATGAGTTCATATTATGCTACGAAATACTATTAACTACTCTTAATATTCTGTATGATTAACTTGTTCCATTTGACTATTTTGAAGGAAATGGCACCGACTACTCGACACACCGTGAATATGAATGAAGAGGAATTCCGTACTTTTCTAGCTTCAAACATAGCCGCAGTACAGGCTGCGCTACATACCAACAATAACCTTGGATCTAGCAGTACAGGAAATCGTGTAGGATGCACCTACAAAGAATTCACTGCCTGCAAACCTTTGGAATTTGATGGAACCGAAGGACCGATCGGATTGAAACGGTGGACCGAGAAGGTCGAATCGGTGTTTGCCATAAGTAAGTGTACTGAAGAGGACAAAGTGAAGTACGCTACGCATACCTTCACAGGTTCTGCGTTAACATGGTGGAATACCTATCTAGAGCAAGTGGGACAAGACGATGCGTACGCACTACCGTGGTCAGCATTCAAGCACTTGATGAACGAGAAGTACCGTCCCAGAACTGAGGTCAATAAGCTCAAGACAGAACTTAGAGGGTTACGAACCCAAGGATTTGATATTACCACGTACGAAAGACGATTCACAGAATTGTGCCTATTGTGTCCGGGAGCATTCGAAGATGAGGAAGAGAAGATTGACGCGTTTGTGAAAGGATTACCGGAAAGAATCCAAGAAGATATAAGTTCACACGAGCCAGCCTCCATACAACAGGCATGTAGAATGGCTCACAAACTAGTGAACCAGATTGAAGAAAGAATTAAAGAACAGACAGCTGAAGAGGCCAATGTGAAGCAAGTCAAAAGAAAGTGGGAGGAAAACGGTGATAAGAATCACCAATACAACAACAACAGCAATTACAACAATAATCGCAACAATTATCCCAACAATCGCAACATCAATCGTAACTACAACAAATGGCCCAACAACAACAACAACAACAACAGCAACTACAACAATCATCCCAACAACAATAATAACCGCAACAACAACAACAATCAGAAGCAGCTATGCCAAAGGTGTGAAAAGTATCACTCGGGGTTCTGCACCAAATTTTGCAACAAGTGTAAAAGAAATGGTCATAGCGCGGCGAAGTGTGAGGTCTACGGACCAGGGGTTAATAGAACGAAAGGAACAAATGGTGTCGGAACGAGTAATGGCGGAGCAAGTAGTGTCGGAGCAAGTTATGCCAATGTAGTTTGTTATAAATGTGGAAAACCGGGCCACATTATTAGAAATTGCCCGAACCAAGAGAACACGAATGGACAAGGCCGCGGAAGAGTTTTCAATATTAATGCGGCAGAGGCACAGGAAGACTCGGAGCTTGTTACGGGTACGTTTCTTATTGACAATAAATCTGCTTACGTTTTATTTGATTCGAGTGCGGATAGAAGCTATATGAGTAGAGATTTTTGTGCTAAATTAAGTTGTCCATTGACGCCTTTGGATAGTAAATTTTTACTCGAATTAGTAAATGGTAAATTAATTTCAGCAGATAATATATGTCGGAATCGAGAAATTAAACTGGTTAGCGAAACATTTAAGATTGATTTGATACCAGTAGAGTTAGGGAGTTTTGATGTGATAATCGGTATGGACTGGTTGAAAGAAGTGAAAGCAGAGATCGTTTGTTACAAAAATGCAATTCGCATTATACGAGAAAAAGGAAAACCCTTAATGGTGTACGGAGAAAAGGGCAACACGAAGCTACATCTTATTAGTAATTTGAAGGCACAAAAACTAATAAGAAAAGGTTGCTATGCTGTTCTAGCACACGTCGAGAAAGTACAAACTGAAGAAAAGAGCATCAATGATGTTCCCATTGCAAAAGAATTTCCCGATGTATTTCCGAAAGAATTACCGGGATTACCCCCACATCGATCCGTTGAATTTCAAATAGATCTTGTACCAGGAGCTGCACCAATAGCTCGTGCTCCTTACAGACTCGCACCCAGCGAGATGAAAGAACTACAAAGCCAATTACAAGAACTTTTAGAGCGTGGTTTCATTCGACCAAGCACATCACCGTGGGGAGCTCCTATTTTGTTTGTCAAGAAGAAAGATGGTACATTCAGGTTGTGTATCGACTACCGAGAGTTGAACAAACTTACCATCAAGAACCGCTACCCACTACCGAGAATCGATGACTTATTTGATCAACTACAAGGCTCGTCTGTTTATTCAAAGATTGACTTACGTTCCGGGTATCATCAAATGCGGGTGAAAGAAGATGATATTCCAAAGACTACTTTCAGAACACGTTACGGTCATTACGAGTTTATGGTCATGCCGTTTGGTTTAACTAATGCACCAGCTGTGTTCATGGACCTTATGAACCGAGTGTGTGGACCATACCTTGACAAGTTTGTCATTGTTTTCATTGATGACATACTTATTTACTCAAAGAATGACCAAGAACACGGTGAACATTTGAGAAAGGTGTTAGAAGTATTGAGGAAGGAAGAATTGTACGCTAAGTTTTCAAAGTGTGCATTTTGGTTGGAAGAAGTTCAATTCCTCGGTCACATAGTGAACAAAGAAGGTATTAAGGTGGATCCGGCAAAGATAGAAACTGTTGAAAAGTGGGAAACCCCAAAAACTCTGAAACACATACGCCAGTTTTTAGGACTAGCTGGTTACTACAGAAGGTTCATCCAAGACTTTTCCAGAATAGCAAAACCCCTGACTGCATTAACGCATAAAGGGAAGAAATTTGAATGGAATGATGAACAAGAGAAAGCGTTTCAGTTATTGAAGAAAAAGCAAACTACGGCACCTATATTGTCATTGCCTGAAGGAAATGATGATTTTGTGATTTATTGTGACGCATCAAAGCAAGGTCTCGGTTGTGTATTAATGCAACGAACGAAGGTGATTGCTTATGCGTCTAGACAATTGAAGATTCACGAACAAAATTATACGACGCATGATTTGGAATTAGGCACGGTTGTTTTTGCATTAAAGACTTGGAGGCACTACTTATATGGGGTTAAAAGTATTATATATACCGACCACAAAAGTCTTCAACACATATTTAATCAGAAACAACTGAATATGAGGCAGCGTAGGTGGATTGAATTATTGAATGATTACGACTTTGAGATTCGTTACCACCCTGGGAAGGCAAATGTGGTAGCCGATGCCTTGAGCAGGAAGGACAGAGAACCCATTCGAGTAAAATCTATGAATATAATGATTCATAATAACCTTACTACTCAAATAAAGGAGGCGCAACAAAGAGTTTTAAAAGAGGGAAATTTAAAGGATGAAATACCCAAAGGATCGAAGAAACATCTTAATATTCGGGAAGACGGAACCCGGTATAGGGCTGAAAGGATTTGGGTACCAAAATTTGGAGATATGTGAGAAATGGTACTTAGAGAAGCTCATAAAACCAGATACTCAATACATCCTGGAACGGGGAAGATGTACAAGGATCTCAGGAAATATTTTTGGTGGCCGGGTATGAAAGCCGATGTTGCTAAATACGTAGGAGAATGTTTGACGTGTTCTAAGGTCAAAGCTGAGCATCAGAAACCATCAGGTCTACTTCAACAACCCGAAATCCCGGAATGGAAATGGGAAAACATTACCATGGATTTCATCACTAAATTGCCAAGGACTGCAAGTGGTTTTGATACTATTTGGGTAATAGTTGATCGTCTCACCAAATCAGCACATTTCCTGCCAATAAGAGAAGATGACAAGATGGAGAAGTTAGCACGACTGTATTTGAAGGAAGTCGTCTCCAGACATGGAATACCAATCTCTATTATCTCTGATAGGGATGGCAGATTTATTTCAAGATTCTGGCAGACATTACAGCAAGCATTAGGAACTCGTCTAGACATGAGTACTGCCTATCATCCACAAACTGATGGGCAGAGCGAAAGGACGATACAAACGCTTGAAGACATGCTACGAGCATGTGTTATTGATTTCGGAAACAGTTGGGATCGACATCTACCATTAGCAGAATTTTCCTACAACAACAGCTACCATTCAAGCATTGAGATGGCACCGTTTGAAGCACTTTATGGTAGAAAGTGCAGGTCTCCAATTTGTTGGAGTGAAGTGGGGGATAGATAGATTACGGGTCCGGAGATTATACAAGAAACTACCGAGAAGATCATCCAAATTCAACAACGGTTGAAAACCGCCCAAAGTCGACAAAAGAGCTACGCTGACATTAAAAGAAAAGATATAGAATTTGAAATTGGAGAGATGGTCATGCTTAAAGTTGCACCTTGGAAAGGCGTTGTTCGATTTGGTAAACGAGGGAAATTAAATCCAAGGTATATTGGACCATTCAAGATTATTGATCGTGTCGGACCAGTAGCTTACCGACTTGAGTTACCTCAACAACTCGCGACTGTACATAACACTTTCCAAGTCTCGAATTTGAAGAAATGTTTTGCTAAAGAAGATCTCACTATTCCGTTAGATGAAATCCAAATCAACGAAAAACTTCAATTCATCGAAGAACCCGTCGAAATAATGGATCGTGAGGTTAAAAGACTTAAGCAAAACAAGATACCAATTGTTAAGGTTCGATGGAATGCTTGTAGAGGACCCGAGTTCACCTGGGAGCATGAAGATCAGATGAAGAAGAAATACCCGCATTTATTTCCAGAAGATTCGTCAACACCTTCAACAGCTTAAAATTTCGGGACGAAATTTATTTAACGGGTAGGTACTGTAGTAACCCGAACTTTTCCATGTTTATATATATTAATTGAGATTGATATTTACATGATTAAATGTTTCTAACATGTTAAGCAATCAAACTTGTTAAGACTTGATTAATTGAAATATGTTTCATATAGACAATTGACCACCCAAGTTGACCGGCGATTCACGAACGTTAAAACTTGTAAAAACGACATGACGATATATATATGGATATACATATGGTTAACATGAGATTATGATAAGTAAGTTTCTCCATAAGTATATTAACAATGAGTTATATACATATAAACAAGACTACTAACTTAAGGATTTCGAAACGAGACATATATGTAACGATTATCGTTGTAACGACATTTAAATGTATATATATCATATTAAGATATATTAATATATCATAATATCATGATAATATAATAATTTAACATCTCATTAGATATAATAAATAATGGGTTAACAACATTAATTGAGATCGTTAACTTAAAGGTTTCAAAACAACACTTACATGTAACGACTAACGATGACTTAACGACTCAGTTAAAATGTATATACAAGTAGTGTATTTAGATGTATTAAAATACTTTTGGAAGACTTCAAGACATATATCAAAACACTCATACTTAACAAAAATGGTTACAGTTACTTTTCCATTCTTTTCTTTCATCAAGAATTCTAGTCGTATTCTTACCCGTATTATACACAGCTTCAAAACGTACTTACTATGAGTATATACCAATAGGAACTAGCATGGGATTCCACTCTTGATTATGTCATGTATGACTAATCAATTTTAACTTCTACCATGAGCTAGTCAACTAACTAGAACTCCTTTTAACCCCACTCACCACTCACCAATTACCACTCATCATTCACTCCATTTCACTTCCAATTCTCTTTCTAATTCTCTCTCAACACACACACACTATTATGAACGTATTTTTCTAGTAGTTAATCATCATCTTCATCAAAAATCACTTCAAGAATCAAGCTATAATCATCATAGGAAGAACACTTCAAGAACACTTCAAAAATCCCTTCAAGTTTACTAATTTACTTCCAAGTTTTCTAATCCATTCCAAGTAATCATCTAAGATCAAGAAACCTTTGTTATATACAGTAGGTTATCTTTCTTATTCAAGGTAATATTCATATTCAAACTTTGATTCAATTTCTATAACTATAAACTATCTTAATTCGAGTAAAAATCTTACTTGAACTTGTTTTTGTGTCATGATCCTACTTCAAGAACTTTCAAGCCATCCAAGATCCTTTGAAGCTAGATCATTTCTTGTCACTTCCAGTAGGTTTACCTACTAAACTTGAGGTAGTAATGATGTTCATAACATCATTCGATTCATATATATAAAACTATCTTATTCGAAGGTTTAAACTCGTAATCACTAGAACATAGTTTAGTTAATTCTAAACTTGTTCGCAAACAAAAGTTAATCCTTCTAACTTGACTTTTAAAATTAACTAAACACATGTTCTATATCTATATGATATGCTAACTTAATGATTTAAAACCTGGAAACACGAAAAACACCGTAAAACCGGATTTACGCCGTCGTAGTAACACCGCGGGCTGTTTTGGGTTAGTTAATTAAAAACTATGATAAACTTTGATTTAAAAGTTGTTATTCTGAGAAAATGATTTTTATTAGATGAAGAAGTTATTATGATTTTTATGATAAACTACCAATAGTTCATTGGAGTCCATGCTTGTATGATATTGTGTAAAAACTGCATTCAAGAAACTTATTTTGTTGTAACATATTTGTATTGTAAACCATTATGTAATGGTCGTGTGTAAACAGGATATTTTAGATTATCATTATTTGATAATCTACGTAAAGCTTTTTAAACCTTTATTGATGAAATAAAGGTTATGGTTTGTTTTAAAATGAATGCAGTCTTTGAAAAACGTCTCCCGAATATTAAGATGCTTCTCCGATCCTTTGGTACTTAGAGAAGCTCATAAAACCAGATACTCAATACATCCTGGAACGGGGAAGATGTACAAGGATCTCAAGAAACATTTTTGGTGGCCGGGTATGAAAGCCGATGTTGCTAAATACGTAGGAGAATGTTTGACGTGTTCAAAGGTCAAAGCTGAGCATCAGAAACCATCAGGTCTACTTCAACAACCCGAAATCCCGGAATGGAAATGGGAAAACATTACCATGGATTTCATCACTAAATTGCCAAGGACTGCAAGTGGTTTTGATACTATTTGGGTAATAGTTGATCGTCTCACCAAATCAGCACACTTCCTGCCAATAAGAGAAGATGACAAGATGGAGAAGTTAGCACGACTGTATTTGAAGGAAGTCGTCTCCAGACATGGAATACCAATCTCTATTATCTCTGATAGGGATGGCAGATTTATTTCAAAATTCTGGCAGACATTACAGCAAGCATTAGGAACTCGTCTAGACATGAGTACTGCCTATCATCCACAAACTGATGGACAGAGCGAAAGGACAATACAAACGCTTGAAGACATGCTACGAGCATGTGTTATTGATTTCGGAAACAGTTGGGATCGACATCTACCGTTAGCAGAATTTTCCTACAACAACAGCTACCATTCAAGCATTGAGATGTCGCCGTTTGAAGCAATTTATGGTAGAAAGTGCAGGTCTCCGATTTGTTGGAGTGAAGTGGGGGATAGACAGATTACGGGTCCGGAGATTATACAAGAAACTACCGAGAAGATCATCCAAATTCAACAACGGTTGAAAACCGCCCAAAGTCGACAAAAGAGCTACGCTGACATTAAAAGAAAAGATATAGAATTTGAAATTGGAGAGATGGTCATGCTTAAAGTTGCACCTTGGAAAGGCGTTGTTCGATTTGGTAAACGAGGGAAATTAAATCCAAGGTATATTGGACCATTCAAGATTATTGATCGTGTCGGACCAGTAGCTTACCGACTTGAGTTACCTCAACAACTCGCGGCTGTACATAACACTTTCCACATCTCGAATTTGAAGAAATGTTTTGCTAAAGAAGATCTCACTATTCCGTTAGATGAAATCCAAATCAACGAAAAACTTCAATTCATCGAAGAACCCGTCGAAATAATGGATCGTGAGGTTAAAAGACTTAAGCAAAACAAGATACCAATTGTTAAGGTTCGATGGAATGCTCGTAGAGAACCCGAGTTCACCTGGGAGCGTGAAGATCAGATGAAGAAGAAATACCCGCATTTATTTCCAGAAGATTCGTCAACACCTTCAACAGCTTAAAATTTCGGGACGAAATTTATTTAACGGGTAGGTACTGTAGTGACCCGAATTTTCCATGTTTATATATATTAATTGAGATTGATATTTACATGATTAAATGTTTCCAACATGTTAAACAATCAATGTAACACCCTGATTGTTTTTTTAAATCACAGCGGAAGTCTTAATTCACATAAATACCCTTAGTTAATTACGAACATGATTATCACAAATCATTAGCTAGTTACTTATTACAAACCACCGGTGTTACGTTAAACAACTAGTTACATATTTATAAAAGTTAAGACATCAGAGTTCGTCTTGTCAAACATATCGTCAACCCGACGCCCGTCCCTACCAGCACTAAGATCCAAAACCTGCAAGGGAGGAGGTGATGGGGGTTAGCACGAGGCTAAGTGAATGGAATCATCTAACAGATCTAGCATACAATACCAACTTGTACAACTACAATAATCCATAACAGGCAACTGACAACTAATAACTAGCAACTATCAACTGGCAACAATCAACTAGCAACTATGCTCCAACTAAAGACTCGGCGGCTTGTACGAGCACACGACCACTAGCTGATCAGTCTAGCGTCTACCGAAAGTCCTTACTACTGAATCCCCAGTATAGTAAATCCACACGCAGGTGATGCGTCATTCAGCACTATACTCAACAAACAGTAGCCAACTGGACCCAACCACAACAAGGTTGACCTCTCTGAGCTGAACCTAACAACAATAGGTTCCAACAGGCAACTACAACTTGTGCACACAACTGTTAAGCAACTACCACTACGAACAACTGTTCCTACGACTAGCATGGCAACTCTACGATGATCATTATTACAACATATCTACTAAGCATAGCAACTATAACAGTATAACATAGTAGCACAACTTGCTACTGTATACTACACCCGGAGATAATCCCACTCACCGATTACCAGCTACAGCTCAGTTATCTTACTTCTGAGCTTCTTCCTTGTTCTTATCACCTGAGAACAACACAACGAAGTCAATATACATATCTCAATTAATAGTATAATCAAATCATACTATAAACTAGGTCATAACACTATATATTCATAATTTTATGAGTCTACATCATGACTCCATTCAATAATGGCATACAGGTGCGTGCAAAACACGACATACACACTAAAACTCCTTTTCCGACCTAAAAAAAGTTTGATCTAGTTTCTTAAAAGTTCATCATTGAAAAGTATTCTTTATTATGATTCTAACGATAGTTTATTCATCAAAAATGGAGTTACCTTTTGAAAGTTACGCCCGTTTCAATTTCATAAAAGGTACTGTAGCAATAGTGACACTGTAGCAAATAGTGACACTGTAGCACTCGGGTACTGTAGCAACTCGGCACTGTAGCAAATAGTGAACTGTAGTAAATAGTGATACTGTAGCAACTCGGTACTGTAGCAACTCGGGTATTGTAGCAATTCGGGTACTGTAGCAAACTGGGTTTCGAACCAATTTCGCTGATTTCGTATATTTTCTCCAAAAACTCGATTTTTGAGCGATTTTGATCAAATTTTAAGCACATGGAAGCTACTAAACATATATACAACCTATTTCTAACATCAATTGAGCATCACAAACACATATAATCAAGAATCAAGCATCAAAATGCATAAAACCCATATGAACCCAAAACCCATTTTGAGCAAGAATTAATACATGAATATATGATATGCATACCTTATATTGATCACGAAATCACAAGGAATATATCTCTAGCTTCAATTAATCCAAAGACTCACAAAATCAAATTAGGGTTTATGTGTGTGTTTGTGTATACGTTCGTGTGTGGGTTTGATGAAATGAGAAATGGATAGAACTATCCAGATACATACACTTAAATGAGTTACAAACTCATACCCCATATCACACAGGTATTTACCAGTTATCTTATCTGATAACCTTTCGTATCTCCTTAGGCGGTCCTAACGGAGTCCAAATTAAATAAACCAACCTGTTCTGTGACCCTTGTCACAAACTGGTCTCAACTAAACAACCAAATAATTATAAACATATAATTATAAAAATCACTAATTACACCATACCCAAGGGTATAATAGTCCTTTAATCTAGGCCCAAAACGTGGGTGTTACAAATCTACCCTCCTTAAAAGAGATTCCGTCCTCGGAATCGGGTCAACTATGGTCAACAAACCCAAAATTTGTTACTCGCACCGCCAAAACACACGGTTAACTTTATCGATCTTATCCCCGATATCGACAATATCCACCACAATTGCATAGGAAATGAGATTCCTGACATCAATACACTCCCGGTACAAAATAAGTTGTCATAATCTTCATCGATCAACGTCCGTTAAGCCCACAAATTACACGATCAAGTCAAATAATCAGAGTCAAATTCGTGTTTCTTCGTCATTCCGCATCATAAATTTCACGATCTGTCATCCAATTCAACTCTTTATACTGTCCACTTTTCCCAATTATCCAAAGCTTAGGCAATAGAATTAGTCACCATGCTAAAATCTATACCTAGGTGTGAGGACCCGTCCTTATCCCCCTGGACGAAATCTTCAACATTTGGTTCCATTGCGATGATCAACTCCAAGTAATGTCCTTATCATGAGTAAATGCACAGCGGAAGACTTAACTCATACCTGAGAATAACATGCTTTAAAAAGTCAACATAAAGGTGGTGAGATATATAGGTTTGTTGCTAGCAGCGTTATAACTATGGACCACAAGATTTCACGTTTATACATAATACACTCCTCGTGTATGGAAAAGTCGTTGAGCACTTGGTAACCATACTTAACATTTAAATCACAGCAGCATATTCTTAAATAAACCCTACACCGTACCAAGTGTAGTAACGAAACGAAGTACTGTGCAACCGTTTAAAACTGGTCGTCCAGCCCGGTTGGGGTTGTCAGGCCCGATAGATCTATCAACAGGATTCGCGTTTACGCTCCTAACGTAAATATTAGCTACCAAGTATAAAGAAATATGCCATGGTACAACTCAACGTAGAATTTATTTTTGATCACTTGTGTCCATAACGTAAATCATTAATAAAAACAGCGCATGTATTCTCAGCCCAAAATATTTAGAGTTTAAAAGGGAACTATATACTCACCTAATGTATTTTGTAGTAAAAATACATATAACATCATTGATCAAGTATAAGGTTGGCCTCAGATTCATGAACCTATAACATTTGTATATTTATTAAAACCTATAGTAACAACTAAGCAATTATTTATATTAATAATAATATACTTAATAATTTGTATGTGATATTGATAAATAACTTAGTTATAACTATTTTATATTCATTAAATATTTAATATTTATATATTTGATTATATTTAAAATATGTTCATCCATTATATGTAATTTATTTATTATTTAAAATAATAACATTTCATTTAAAAATATATATATATAATATTAATATAGTTATGATACATGTAAAAATATATTTTTATATAAATATCTTTTTTTTAGTAATATTATAATAATACTGAGATAGTGATAATAATACTAAAATGATAACAATAATAAAAATGATAATTTTAATATTTTTGAAAATAAAAATAATTATAATAATAGTAGTAGTAATAATAATTATAGTAATAATATTTTTACTAATAATGATATTCATAATGATATTAATACTAATAATACTTATTTTAGTAATATTGATTTTAATGTTTTAATAATAATAATAATAATAATAATAATTTTAACAAAACTACCTTAAATTGCTGAAAAAGAACTAAAATGACCGAGCCGGGACTCGAACCCACGACCCCTCACTTAACCTGCCACACTATCCAACCATTCCTCCATTCATTCATATTTGAACTAAACCCGACTGGAAATTATATATCCCGAATACCAGTATGGCCTGCGGCCCAAAAGAAATCACAAGTGGAGTTCGGCCCAATCCATGCATAAACCCTTTGTAGTCCGTTTTTTTTTTAATTTAATCGACCCAAGTGTTGAAGTTTGATTCAGTCTTTCTGATTAACTTGCGAATGGGACCAGGGTCGACAACTCAACAAATCATCATCGGTGTGGTTTTCTTTTAGCCACTTTACACCTAAATAGCACTAATGTTTCCATCCTACTTTTTATATTTATAATCGCCATATTTTTCTTAATCATTATCATCATTCGTTTTATTAATAAGAAGAAGGAGAACAGCTATCTGTAGACTGAAACGAGGAAAAAGTATGGCGACATTAGCAAGTGTTGAGTTTATTATTCGTTGGTTATAAATTAGAAGAGGAACTCAACAGGTACTGTATTCTTGTTTTTTTTTTTTATTATACGTTTTCTTCTTCAATCTTCTTATCATCTTTCTTTTCTTTTATTCAATGATGAGGTTTTGGGTTCAGCTGTAACAGGCAATATAGTAGTAGCAGTGGTTCACGTGGGGTTTTCTTGGCTTCGTTCAAACAGCAGGATCACGTTTTAATAGCGGCTTAGTTGATTAGGTGTTTTGATGGAGGTGAGGAGGTGGTTTAAAGAGGGTTTTGTTTTGGGTGCACATGAAGTTGGAGATATGGGGGTTGCAAGGTGGGTTTCGTCTAAAGCAAACAAAAGAAGATCAATTCGATAGTAGCAGCAATCATGAGATTTGAGGATGGTTTTTGGGTGGTGGTTTACCACAATAAAGTGGTTGTTGTAGTTTTTGGTTTGTATCAAAGAGGTGATCGAGTAAAGGTTTTGTAGGCTTGTTTATTGTTACAGCAAAACATAAATAATTAAAGGTGGTGGTGATGGGTGATTCAAGGTATAAAAGGTGGCGGTTGTGATTTTTCTTAGGTTAAATCGAAGATAGAGACAAACAAGCAGATAGTTGATGATGTATCGTGTGTGTTGAATGATGATATTGAAATGGATTTAGTGATGATTTACTATGGTGATTGTCACGAGATGGAAGGATATGGTGTAAGTCGTGTGGTGGTCAGTTTGGTTCTCGGTGGTGTTGATCAATCGTGGACAAGTGATGGTGGGTTAAGGATGAAGAGAGGTGGTGAAGTGGTGGAGATATGGTTGATTAACTCAAGGTGGTGGTGCATCAAAAGGAACTAGAGAGGGAGAGGTATAGTTATAAGGATCGATCGTGTTTATTTTTGGGGTATTCAATTGTACCGTGTTCGATTATAATGGTGGTATTGTGGTGTTTGAAGGTGGTGCAAGGTTGGTTGCAAAACAGAAATAATCTATAGTAAACAAGCATCAAAACTAGGGAGATTGGTTTGATGAGTGATGAAGTGTTGGTGATACACCATGTACATACAAATGTATATGTAAATAAGAGATAAGATTAAATAAAACAAATGTCTATATCTATCTAATCCTATTTGACCTATTCCTGTTGTCCCACGGGTTTTGTTTGTGGCAAAATGAAGATTCTATATCATTCATTTACCAAAGTGTTAACATCTCATGATATACATACATTTAATACTTTAATCGATAATCAAAGAAGGAATAAGAAAAATAAAAAGCAGAAAAGGATAGTTACCAACTTTCATACGATTTTTGGATTCTGATATCCATACACTTTGTTAACGTTATAAATAAATATATATCGTATATACACATAAATGTTCGTGAATCGCCAGGCTTGGTCAAAGGGTAACTAATTATCCGAATACAAATTTCAAACTTTCTAGACTCAATATTAAGATTTTTGCTTATCGTGTCGGAGACATATAAAGAATAAGGTTTAAATTTGGTCGGAAATTTCCGGGTCGTTACAGTACCCACCCGTTAAAGAAATTTCGTCCCCGAAATTTGATCGAGATCGTCATGACTAACAATAAAATGTTTTTATGACGAATATGAATTGATAACTAGAGTTTTATCACCATTTAGTAATAGTGGTAAAACAATTCGATTATGTGAAGCGTACGAGTGAAGCTGTCACAAGAGATTGAGATAGAGATTTAACTTTTGGCGTAGTCACAGTGAATCTTCCGGAATTTAAGGGATTTAAAAGAAATCTAAAAGATTTGATTCTTCGACGAATAAAGAAATTATGATCTTCTTTGATTTAATGCGGCAATCTGTTTCGATTCCCCTTTCGGATATTTCACTATAAATCCACTCCTTTTGTTTCTTTATTTCCACAGTTCACACCTTCTATTCCTTCCCCTTAATTCCTTCTCTTTCATCTACCACCGGAGGATTTTATTCACTTCTACTATTATCTTGGGGTTATAGTGTTATTAATCTTCCCGTCCTCAAGTTAAGCGAGCAATGGGCCGGAATTCGTAGATATGAAGTTTTGGATGAACATAGCTAATGCTCTTAGAAAGAAATGGTAATAGCGTGATTTTGATTTGTCAATTTACCAGAATATTCTGAAAAAGATAGAACTATCAAGATGATATGTTCCTAATATGTTTGGGAATTGAATAGAATGTAAGAGCCGTGTAACATGGCACATGATGACGGTACTGTGAATCATCACCTTCCATTAGAAACTTAACATGACTTACTGTAATATAATGAAGTTGATCAAGTTTCATTATATTATAATAATTCATGCATCAGTTCCCAACACTACTTCAAAACACTCATATTTTATTTTCAAAGGTTTCAGAATTTAGAAACTAACACAGTTTCTTTTATTTTATAACGTAGATATTACGGAGAGATACATAATCGCAGATAGGAATAGTTGTGAAAATATCTCCAGAAATATGGAGAATTTGTATAACGGAAGATATGAAGATATCTCATAATATCTAAGACAAAATGATGATGAAGAATATCATCTTGAAAGGCTTAGAATAAGGAGTAGGGTTCTTACTAATGGTTTCAGCAAGTACTGAATCATTTAAATCCTTGGAAGGCAGGTTCAGTCCTTGTGATTTATCTACATCCTCCTTTATACTTTGCTCAATCCGTTTTCCAGTTCCAACCCTCCTCTTTTTCTGAGCTTTACCAACACACTGTACTTCATCATTAAACTTTTGATTGTTAAAGTCGTTTACAGTTTTTGCTGCTTCATTAGCATTTCAAGAACTACTTCATAGTTCAAGACGTTTTTCAGAAACTTCACATTCAGGGTATGAAATTCTTAGAGATAGACGTTTTCGGTATAACTGGGAGAATTTCTATGAGATTTTCAAAACACTGATTGCGGATTTCGCCAAAGAGATAACGAGCTGCTGGTATATCTGTTGATGATGTTGTGAAATATAATAGGTTCTCCGGTAACGACGGCGAAAGGACAAGGTATAAATATCGAGATTATAATAGGAGTAGTCTTACTGAGAAGTCGAAATGGAGCTGTGACAAAATTAGCTTCCTGAAAAGAAATTGTAGGGTTGTTTTTGCTAATAAATGGCAAAGGATTCAATACGATATGTGTTAAACTATGAATTTGAATTCGAGAGTTCTTCAGGTGCATAACTGTATGCATACATCTTTTCTCCCGTAGATGAAGTGCGGTTGGTTCATCTTTTTCGATCGAGGTGTTTTCAAGAATCATGAAATGTTGTGAATACGAATTGTATTCGCCAAGATACGAATGAGGTTTAAGATAGAATCAAGTGGCAAACTTGAAGATTTATTTAATTTCATATGTTATAATCAATATTTTAATTCATTTTAATTGTCCAAAGTTAACAGTCCAATAGTCCGATAGTCCAAAAGTTCAATAGTTCAATGATTCATATATAATTTAATATATAATATTCGAATTAAATAATACGTATCGTGACCCGTGTACCGGTCTCGGTGTCGATCACAACTCAAAGTATATATATATTTTGGAATCAACTCCGACCCTGTATAGCCAACTCCCATCTTCACATATAGAGTGTCTACGGTTGTTTCGAAATATATATATAGATGGGTCGATATGATAAGTCGAAACCTTGCATACGTGTCCCGTTATTTAAAGTGCGTAAAATAAATAAATGTATATCATGACCCATTATACAACGTGTTGTCTCAGAATTAATCCGACGTATTGTTGCACATGTGTCCCGACAGTATGTACAGTGCAGAAATTAAAATTGCGAGAATGTAAATTGCGATAAATTAAATGTTAATCAGTTAGCTGGGAACAGTTAGCCGGAACAGTTAGCGTGGAATCTTAACAATATTTCAATTAGTTAATCCGTTTGTTTCTAACCAATTTTATTATATCCAATGTTTTCTTCATTATGCCACTTGTTGGATTCGGATAGGTAAAAATCCAAATACGAGATTTGAATGGAAATGGTTATTCTGGGGTGGACGGATACATATATCAGTGATAGTATGTAGGATAGCAAAGGACCGTTGAATCAGATTCGAAGAATGTACAGTATAACCTATCAATGTGAAATCTAAATATTTCTCGGGTACTACCTACCCGTTAAAATATTTTCATCATTAATAGTTTGTACGAAGGAATTTTTTTTTTAATTACAATCTTTATGAAAATATACTTGCATATATATTTTCTTCAGATGTAATCATAGATTTAATGAGTCAATAATGTATTAGACTCATTTGATTTATCGTTAATACTAGATTACATAACTTTTAAAGCATTAGAGATTACATAATCGCCAGGTCGAACGAATATAAATGAGATAAAACGATACGTAAAGCGAAGATAATCAATGTAGAACGATATATAGAACGAAGATCATGCTCGAAGTTCCGATGAGGTTTTTGAGGTATGTGATGTTGATATCCGAGATACAGTTTGTGATGTTGAGGTTTTGGGGGTGATAAGAGTACTGTCGGCGTTGATGATGGTGGTACGAATTATGCTGCCGGTGCTGCTGCTGGTGTTTGTAATCTTCGCACCATATTTTCTAAAGCCACTACCCGAGCGCGAAGTTCGTTGACTTCTTCTCTTATACCGGGATGATTGACGTTTGGGGTGAGCGAGTGAACAAGATCTGAAATATGGGATAGTATATAATCGTGACGAGATATTCTAGAAATGAGAGAGAAAATGGTGTTTAGAATAGGTTCGCCGGTAAGTGCTTCAGGTTCATTGCCAAGAGGACAATTTGGTGGATGGAATGGATCACCCTCTTATTGTCTCCAATAATTTAGTATATTACGAACCCATCCCCAATTCATCCAGAATAGATGATGAGAGATTGGTTGATCCATTCCGGTGACGCTACCTTCGGAGCTCGAATGAAAATCCATATCGGCGTAGCTATCGGAGTCGGAGGAATTCGAACTGGATGAAGAATCCATCTTGTATTGTCGGAGAAATGAGTTTTTGTTATGGAATAAATTATAGGAGTTGGGTTGGTACTCTTCAATACATATCTTGCATATGTATATATAATACCAAAATTCCGTGAATTGCGGAGAATCTTTGAAAAGATTTTAGTCAAGGATAACAATAGCAGATACGCTAAGATATGACTTTTGTCTATACACTATCGATGCACTAAATGCAGTAAGACGTGTCTAGACTTAAGAATACTAAGAAGGCAATTCCTAAGGATGATAAGCAGATGATTTCCGACTAAATATGATAAGCAAAACTTTTTGACATGTAGACACGGTCAAAGTCCAGACTCACTAATGTATCCTAACAACTACCAGTTAGACACACTAATGGGAGACCTGGTTCGCTAAGACCAACGCTCTGATACCACCTGTGAGGACCCGTCCTTATCCCCCTGGACGAAATCTTCAACATTTGGTTCCATTGCGATGATCAACTCCAAGTAATGTCCTTATCATGAGTAAATGCACAGCGGAAGACTTAACTCATACCTGAGAATAACATGCTTTAAAAAGTCAACATAAAGGTGGTGAGATATATAGGTTTGTTGCTAGCAGCGTTATAACTATGGACCACAAGATTTCACGTTTATACATAATACACTCCTCGTGTATGGAAAAGTCGTTGAGCACTTGGTAACCATACTTAACATTTAAATCACAGCAGCATATTCTTAAATAAACCCTACACCGTACCAAGTGTAGTAACGAAACGAAGTACTGTGCAACCGTTTAAAACTGGTCGTCCAGCCCGGTTGGGGTTGTCAGGCCCGATAGATCTATCAACAGGATTCGCGTTTACGCTCCTAACGTAAATATTAGCTACCAAGTATAAAGAAATATGCCATGGTACAACTCAACGTAGAATTTATTTTTGATCACTTGTGTCCATAACGTAAATCATTAATAAAAACAGCGCATGTATTCTCAGCCCAAAATATTTAGAGTTTAAAAGGGAACTATATACTCACCTAATGTATTTTGTAGTAAAAATACATATAACATCATTGATCAAGTATAAGGTTGGCCTCAGATTCATGAACCTATAACATTTGTATATTTATTAAAACCTATAGTAACAACTAAGCAATTATTTATATTAATAATAATATACTTAATAATTTGTATGTGATATTGATAAATAACTTAGTTATAACTATTTTATATTCATTAAATATTTAATATTTATATATTTGATTATATTTAAAATATGTTCATCCATTATATGTAATTTATTTATTATTTAAAATAATAACATTTCATTTAAAAAAATATATATATAATATTAATATAGTTATGATACATGTAAAAATATATTTTTATATAAATATCTTTTTTTTAGTAATATTATAATAATACTGAGATAGTGATAATAATACTAAAATGATAACAATAATAAAAATGATAATTTTAATATTTTTGAAAATAAAAATAATTATAATAATAGTAGTAGTAATAATAATTATAGTAATAATATTTTTACTAATAATGATATTCATAATGATATTAATACTAATAATACTTATTTTAGTAATATTGATTTTAATGTTTTAATAATAATAATAATAATAATAATAATTTTAACAAAACTACCTTAAATTGCTGAAAAAGAACTAAAATGACCGAGCCGGGACTCGAACCCACGACCCCTCACTTAACCTGCCACACTATCCAACCATTCCTCCATTCATTCATATTTGAACTAAACCCGACTGGAAATTATATATCCCGAATACCAGTATGGCCTGCGGCCCAAAAGAAATCACAAGTGGAGTTCGGCCCAATCCATGCATAAACCCTTTGTAGTCCGTTTTTTTTTTAATTTAATCGACCCAAGTGTTGAAGTTTGATTCAGTCTTTCTGATTAACTTGCGAATGGGACCAGGGTCGACAACTCAACAAATCATCATCGGTGTGGTTTTCTTTTAGCCACTTTACACCTAAATAGCACTAATGTTTCCATCCTACTTTTTATATTTATAATCGCCATATTTTTCTTAATCATTATCATCATTCGTTTTATTAATAAGAAGAAGGAGAACAGCTATCTGTAGACTGAAACGAGGAAAAAGTATGGCGACATTAGCAAGTGTTGAGTTTATTATTCGTTGGTTATAAATTAGAAGAGGAACTCAACAGGTACTGTATTCTTGTTTTTTTTTTTTATTATACGTTTTCTTCTTCAATCTTCTTATCATCTTTCTTTTCTTTTATTCAATGATGAGGTTTTGGGTTCAGCTGTAACAGGCAATATAGTAGTAGCAGTGGTTCACGTGGGGTTTTCTTGGCTTCGTTCAAACAGCAGGATCACGTTTTAATAGCGGCTTAGTTGATTAGGTGTTTTGATGGAGGTGAGGAGGTGGTTTAAAGAGGGTTTTGTTTTGGGTGCACATGAAGTTGGAGATATGGGGGTTGCAAGGTGGGTTTCGTCTAAAGCAAACAAAAGAAGATCAATTCGATAGTAGCAGCAATCATGAGATTTGAGGATGGTTTTTGGGTGGTGGTTTACCACAATAAAGTGGTTGTTGTAGTTTTTGGTTTGTATCAAAGAGGTGATCGAGTAAAGGTTTTGTAGGCTTGTTTATTGTTACAGCAAAACATAAATAATTAAAGGTGGTGGTGATGGGTGATTCAAGGTATAAAAGGTGGCGGTTGTGATTTTTCTTAGGTTAAATCGAAGATAGAGACAAACAAGCAGATAGTTGATGATGTATCGTGTGTGTTGAATGATGATATTGAAATGGATTTAGTGATGATTTACTATGGTGATTGTCACGAGATGGAAGGATATGGTGTAAGTCGTGTGGTGGTCAGTTTGGTTCTCGGTGGTGTTGATCAATCGTGGACAAGTGATGGTGGGTTAAGGATGAAGAGAGGTGGTGAAGTGGTGGAGATATGGTTGATTAACTCAAGGTGGTGGTGCATCAAAAGGAACTAGAGAGGGAGAGGTATAGTTATAAGGATCGATCGTGTTTATTTTTGGGGTATTCAATTGTACCGTGTTCGATTATAATGGTGGTATTGTGGTGTTTGAAGGTGGTGCAAGGTTGGTTGCAAAACAGAAATAATCTATAGTAAACAAGCATCAAAACTAGGGAGATTGGTTTGATGAGTGATGAAGTGTTGGTGATACACCATGTACATACAAATGTATATGTAAATAAGAGATAAGATTAAATAAAACAAATGTCTATATCTATCTAATCCTATTTGACCTATTCCTGTTGTCCCACGGGTTTTGTTTGTGGCAAAATGAAGATTCTATATCATTCATTTACCAAAGTGTTAACATCTCATGATATACATACATTTAATACTTTAATCGATAATCAAAGAAGGAATAAGAAAAATAAAAAGCAGAAAAGGATAGTTACCAACTTTCGTACGATTTTTGGATTCTGATATCCATACACTTTGTTAACGTTATAAATAAATATATATCGTATATACACATAAATGTTCGTGAATCGCCAGGCTTGGTCAAAGGGTAACTAATTATCCGAATACAAATTTCAAACTTTCTAGACTCAATATTAAGATTTTTGCTTATCGTGTCGGAGACATATAAAGAATAAGGTTTAAATTTGGTCGGAAATTTCCGGGTCGTTACACTAGGTCCACGAAATTGTCTCGTAAGTCAACAGAACTTCATAGGTTATTCATCTCATATCCAGTCACATCACAATCCAATATAGCACAGGCCGCCTAATTTTCCTCCAGCTTCCCAGAAATTCCGTATGATTTATCACAATATACTTCTGTTGGCCAGACACAAGCATATTATCCTAAATCATACCTTCATTCTGAGTTGCTCGTAACGAAAAAATTCTACTTGTCTCATTCACTAGCTTATGTCCAATCAATCTACTCAATAAGCATCGGTAATTAGTTTAACTACTTTATGACTAATCAATCACAACATCTGTCCAATCAAAGTTACTAAAACCTTGTCTATCAATCATCCAAATATAATCTATCAACCAGATCATACATCCAACAAGCTTAGGAAATACAGTCATAACAATCATACTCATGCCACTATCCAACAACTTCATGTCGTTCAAAAGTCCACTACACAAACATACTCAACGCATCTCTATCCAAGTCACGGTTCTCAATCCCAAAAAATCAACCTAAGGGTCACCCTTACCCCACATGGCACAGAAGGGTCGCAACCAAAACATAAACAACATAATGCAACAAAATAAATCTTACACTACTATCAAGATCTACTAATCTACCACACATATATATACACCCAATCATATACATGTATATAACTAAACAATACGAGGATTTTGAAGCATACCTGTATTCACATCATATTCAACATCTACATCTGCAACCATCTGATAAGCTCTTGCTGTTTCTGTAGGTGGATTCTTTCTTTTCTGCCCAACTGGAGAACCAGAAGATCTACCTACTGATCCCGACTGCGCTCCTGGCCCCGCCCCAGAACTCGATCCTCTTACATACGGACACTGAGCTGACCTATGCCCCACTTGATGACATCTCCAACATACATTCTCTTGGAACGAACACATCCGAATCTCGTGTCCCACAATACCACATCTCAAACATCTTTTGGTTGAATCCGAACAAGGACCACTATGAGATGATCTGCAACTATAACACCAAGAATTCTGACTTGATGCTGACCCACTCTGTTCTGACCCACTCTTATGTTTCAACTTAACAGACTTCCTTGACCTAGAGTCCGAATGACTCATCACCTGATCTTGTTGTGGCATAACATAACCTTCCATTCTGTTTCTTGCTGCTCTGATATCATCTTCCACCATCTTGGCCATAACAAACGCTTGCGATAACGTTGTCGCCATCCTAACCATTGTTCTATACTCTGGTAAAATTATATTAACAAAATGCTGAATTCTGGACTGTTCATCTGGAACCCACTGATGAACGAACCTTAATTTATCCATATACTGATCAATCACCTCATCTATCGTCATCTGAGGTGTCATTTTCATCGCCAGAAATTCCGTCTTAATTCGATTGAGGTCATAAGACGAACAATACTGCTCACAAACTTTACTATAAAATTGTTCCCAAGTAATCATGTTCACTTGCTCTTTTGGTATACTAGAAATAACCGTATCCCACCAAACCATTACCCTATTCTTCAGCATACGACTAGCATAAATAACCTGCAATTCTGGTTCACACTGACATGCCTCAAAAACCTTTTCTATCTCTCTTAACCAGTTAAGTGTTACCGTTGGGTTAGAACTTCCTGAGTACTCTGGTGGATTACAATTCAGAAACTGTTTGAAGGTACATTTCTTTGGTTGTTGAAACATCGGCGTCTGATACGGACCCCACATCTGATTTGGGAACTGTTGATTAAACTGAGGTGGCATCTGATACTGTTGAAGAAACTGATATTGAGGTGGTAACCATTGCTGTTGTTGGAAAGCACTTCCAATTTGCTGATAATTATTTGACTGCACCGGATACCCACTAATCGTCTGATTCGGTACACTACCACTTGGATTCACGGTTACCTGACGTTGTTCTAATTCCCTTATTCGATCACGTGCTTCCTTTAACTTACTTTGCAAATCTAAAATTTGTTCCTGCAGATCCTCTTCTGACACATATCCGTCTTCATCTGGGGCTCTGAATGTTCCGGGGGCTAACGGACCAGTTGCGTTTCCTGTATTATCTGCCATATCTGCACTACCACAACATCTCACACAAACTCTTAGTGAAAAACAGGTTAGTACCTATCAACTAACACATGTAATCCCTACATTCACTTAACCCGTTTCCTCATATATGTTTGACACAACACAAGGTTTGGGAACATGACATTCAACACAATGTACATGCGGCCAAACCTATGCTCTGATACCAAGTTGTAACACCCTGATTTTTTTTTTTAAATCACAGCGGAAGTCTTAATTCACATAAATACCCTTAGTTAATTACGAACATGATTATCACAAATCATTAGCTAGTTACTTATTACAAACCACCGGTGTTACGTTAAACAACTAGTTACATATTTATAAAAGTTAAGACATCAGAGTTCGTCTTGTCAAACATATCGTCAACCCGACGCCCGTCCCTACCAGCACTAAGATCCAAAACCTGCAAGGGAGGAGGTGAGGGGGGTTAGCACGAGGCTAAGTGAATGGAATCATCTAACAGATCTAGCATACAATACCAACTTGTACAACTACAACAATCCATAACAGGCAACTGACAACTAATAACTAGCAACTATCAACTGGCAACAATCAACTAGCAACTATGCTCCAACTAGAGACTCGGCGGCTTGTACGAGCACACGACCACTAGCTGATCAGTCTAGCGTCTACCGAAAGTCCTTACTACTGAATCCCTAGTATAGTAAATCCACACGCAGGTGATGCGTCATTCAGCACTATACTCAACAAACAGTAGCCAACTGGACCCAACCACAACAAGGTTGACCTCTCTGAGCTGAACCTAACAACAATAGGTTCCAACAGGCAACTACAACTTGTGCACACAACTGTTAAGCAACTACCACTACGAACAACTGTTCCTACGACTAGCATGGCAACTCTACGATGATCATTATTACAACATATCTACTAAGCATATCAACTATAACAGTATAACATAGTAGCATAACTTGCTACTGTATACTACACCCGGAGATAATCCCACTCACCGATTACCAGCTACAGCTCAGTTATCTTACTTCTGAGCTTCTTCCTTGTTCTTATCACCTGAGAACAACACAACGAAGTCAATATACATATCTCAATCAATAGTATAATCAAATCATACTATAAACTAGGTCATAACACCATATATTCATAATTTTATGAGTCTACATCATGACTCCATTCAATAATGGCATACAGGTGCGTGCAAAACACGACATACACACTAAAACTCCTTTTCCGACCTAAAAAAAGTTTGATCTAGTTTCTTAAAAGTTCATTATTGAAAAGTATTCTTTATTATGATTCTAATGATAGTTTATTCATCAAAAACGGAGTTACGTTTTGAAAGTTACGCCCGTTTCAATTTCATAAAAGGTACTGTAGCAATATTGACACTGTAGCAAATAGTGACACTGTAGCAACTCGGGTACTGTAGCAACTCGGCACTGTAGCAAATAGTGAACTGTAGCAAATAGTGACACTGTAGCAACTCGGTACTGTAGCAACTCGGGTACTGTAGCAATTCGGGTACTGTAGCAAACTGGGTTTCGAACCAATTTCGCTGATTTCGTATTTTTTTTCTCCAAAAACTCGATTTTTGAGCGATTTTGATCAAATTTTAAGCACATGGAAGCTACTAAACATATATACAACCTATTTCTAACATCAATTGAGCATCACAAACACATATAATCAAGAATCAAGCATCAAAATGCATAAAACCCATATGAACCCAAAACCCATTTTGAGCAAGAATTAATACATGAATCTATGATATGCATACCTTATATTGATCACGAAATCACAAGGAATATATCTCTAGCTTCAATTAATCCAAAGACTCACAAAATCAAATTAGGGTTTATGTGTGTGTTTGTGTATACGTTCGTGTGTGGGTTTGATGAAATGAGAAATGGATAGAACTATCCAGATACATACACTTAAATGAGTTACAAACTCATACCCCATATCACACTGGTATTTACCAGTTATCTTATCTGATAACCTTTCGTATCTCCTTAGGCGGTCCTAACGGAGTCCAAATTAAATAAACCAACCTGTTCTGTGACCCTTGTCACAAACTGGTCTCAACTAAACAACCGAATAATTATAAATATATAATTATAAAAATCACTAATTACACCATACCCAAGGGTATAATAGTCCTTTAATCTAGGCCCAAAACGTGGGTGTTACAATCAAACTTGTTAAGACTTGATTAATTGAAATATGTTTCATATAGACAATTGACCACCCAAGTTGACCGGTGATTCACGAACGTTAAAACTTGTAAAAACTATATGATGACATATATATGGATATATATATAGTTAACATGATACTATGATAAGTAAACATATCATTAAGTATATTAACAATGAACTACATATGTAAAAACAAGACTACTAACTTAATGATTTTTAAACGAGACATATATGTAACGATTATCGTTGTAAAGACGTTTAATGTATATATATCATATTAAGAGATATTCATACATGATAATATCATGATAATATAATAATTTAAAATCTCATTTAATATAATAAACATTGGGTTAACAACATTTAACAAGATCGTTAACCTAAAGGTTTCAAAATAACACTTACATGTAACGACTAACGATGACTTAACGAATCAGTTAAAATGTATATACATGTAGTGTTTTAATATGTATTTATACACTTTTGGAAGACTTCAATACACTTATCAAAATACTTCTACTTAACAAAAATGCTTACAATTACATCCTCGTTCAGTTTCATCAACAATTCTACTCGTATGCACCCGTATTCGTACTCGTACAATACACAGCTATTAGATGTATGTACTATTGGTATATACACTCCAATGATCAGCTCTTAGCAGCCCATGTGAGTCACCTAACACATGTGGGAACCATCATTTGGCAACTAGCATGAAATATCTCATAAAATTACAAAAATATGAGTAATCATTCATGACTTATTTACATGAAAACAAAATTACATATCCTTTATATCTAATCCATACACCAACGACCAAAAACACCTAAAAACACTTTCATTCTTCAATTTTCTTCATCTAATTGATCTCTCTCAAGTTCTATCTTCAAGTTCTAAGTGTTCTTCATATATTCCAAAAGTTCTAGTTTCATAAAATCAAGAATACTTTCAAGTTTGCTAGCTCACTTCCAATCTTGTAAGGTGATCATCCAACCTCAAGAAATCTTTATTTCTTACAGTAGTTTATCATTCTAATACAAGGTAATAATCATATTCAAACTTTGGTTCAATTTCTATAACTATAACAATCTTATTTCAAGTGATGATCTTACTTGAACTTGTTTTCGTGTCATGATTCTGCTTCAAGAACTTCGAGCCATCCAAGGATCCATTGAAGCTAGATCCATTTTTCTATTTTCCAGTAGGTTTATCCAAGGAACTTAAGGTAGTAATGATTTTCATAACATCATTCGATTCATACATATAAAGCTATCTTATTCGAAGGTTTAAACTTGTAATCACTAGAACAAAGTTTAGTTAATCGCAAACAAAAGTTAATCCTTCTAACTTGACTTTTAAAATCAACTAAACACATGTTCTATATCTATATGATATGCTAACTTAATGATTTAAAACCTGGAAACACGAAAAACACCGTAAAACCGGATTTACGCCGTCGTAGTAACACCGCGGGCTGTTTTGGGTTAGTTAATTAAAAACTATGATAAACTTTGATTTAAAAGTTGTTATTCTGAGAGAATGATTTTTATTATGAACATGAAACTATATCCAAAAATTATGGTAAAACTCAAAGTGGAAGTATATTTTCTAAAATGGTCATCTAGACGTCGTTCTTTCGACTGAAATGACTACCTTTACAAAAACGACTTGTAACTTATTTTTCTGACTATAAAACTATACTTTTTCTGTTTAGATTCATAAAATAGAGTTCAATATGAAATCATAGCAATTTGATTCACTCAAAACGGATTTAAAATGAAGAAGTTATGGGTAAAACAAGATTGGATAATTTTTCTCATTTTAGCTACGTGAAAATTGGTAACAAATCTATTCCAACCATAACTTAATCAACTTGTATTGTATATTATGTAATCTTGAGATACCATAGACACGTATACAATGTTTCGACCTATCATGTTGACACATCTATATATATTTTGGAACAACCGTAGACACTCTATATGTGAATGTTGGAGTTAGCTATACAGGGTTGAGGTTGATTCCAAAATATATATAGTTTGAGTTGTGATCAATACTGAGATACGTATACACTGGGTCGTGGATTGATTCAAGATAATATTTATCGATTTATTTCTGTACATCTAACTGTGGACAACTAGTTGTAGGTTACTAACGAGGACAGCTGACTTAATAAACTTAAAACATCAAAATATATTAAAAGTGTTGTAAATATATTTTGAACATACTTTGATATATATGTATATATTGTTATAGGTTCGTGAATCAACCAGTGGCCAAGTCTTACTTCCCGACGAAGTAAAAATATGTGAAAGTGAGTTATAGTCCCACTTTTAAAATCTAATATTTTTGGGATGAGAATACATGCAGGTTTTATAAATGATTTACAAAATAGACACAAGTACGTGAAACTACATTCTATGGTTGAATTATCAAAATCGAATATGCCCCTTTTTATTAAGTCTGGTAATCTAAGAATTAGGGAACAGACACCCTAATTGACGCGAATCCTAAAGATAGATCTATTGGGCTTAACAAACCCCATCCAAAGTACCAGATGCTTTAGTACTTCGAAATTTATATCATATCCGAAGGGTGTCCCGGAATGATGGGGATATTCTTATATATGCATCTTGTTAATGTCGGTTACCAGGTGTTCACCATATGAATGATTTTTATCTCTATGTATGGGATGTGTATTGAAATATGAAATCTTGTGGTCTATTATTATGATTTGCTATATATAGGTTAAACCTATAACTCACCAACATTTTTGTTTACGTTGTAAGCATGTTTATTCTCAGGTGATTATTAAGAGCTTCCGCTGTCGCATACTTAAATAAGGACGAGATTTGGAGTCCATGCTTGTATGATATTGTGTAAAAACTGCATTCAAGAAACTTATTTTGTTGTAACATATTTGTATTGTAAACCATTATGTAATGGTTGTGTGTAAACAGGATATTTTAGATTATCATTATTTGATAATCTACGTAAAGCTTTTTAAATCTTTATTGATGAAATAAAGGTTATGGTTTGTTTTAAAATGAATGCAGTCTTTGAAAAACGTCTCATATAGAGGTCAAAACCTCGCAACGAAATCAATTAATATGGAACGTTTTTAATCAATAAGAACGGGACTGTAGTGACCCGAACTTTTCCATGTTTATATATATTAATTGAGATTGATATTTACATGATTAAATGTTTCCAAAATGTTAAACAATCAAACTTGTTAAGACTTGATTAATTGAAATATGTTTCATATAGACAATTGACCACCCAAGTTGACCGGTGATTCACGAACGTTAAAACTTGTAAAAACTATATGATGACATATATATGGATATATATATAGTTAACATGATACTATGATAAGTAAACATATCATTAAGTATATTAACAATGAACTACATATGTAAAAACAAGACTACTAACTTAATGATTTTTAAACGAGACATATATGTAACGATTATCGTTGTAAAGACGTTTAATGTATATATATCATATTAAGAGATATTCATACATGATAATATCATGATAATATAATAATTTAAAATCTCATTTGATATTATAAACATTGGGTTAACAACATTTAACAAGATCGTTAACCTAAAGGTTTCAAAACAACACTTACATGTAACGACTAACGATGACTTAACGAATCAGTTAAAATGTATATACATGTAGTGTTTTAATATGTATTTATACACTTTTGGAAGACTTCAATACACTTATCAAAATACTTCTACTTAACAAAAATGCTTACAATTACATCCTCGTTCAGTTTCATCAACAATTCTACTCGTATGCACCCGTATTCGTACTCGTACAATACACAGCTTTTAGATGTATGTACTATTGGTATATACACTCCAATGATCAGCTCTTAGTAGCCCATGTGAGTCACCTAATACATGTGGGAACCATCATTTGGCAACTAGCATGAAATATCTCATAAAATTACAAAAATATGAGTAATCATTCATGACTTATTTACATGAAAACAAAATTACATATCCTTTATATCTAATCCATACACCAACGACCAAAAACACCTACAAACACTTTCATTCTTCAATTTTCTTCATCTAATTGATCTCTCTCAAGTTCTATCTTCAAGTTCTAAGTGTTCTTCATATATTCCAAAAGTTCTAGTTTCATAAAATCAAGAATACTTTCAAGTTTGCTAGCTCACTTCCAATCTTGTAACGTGATCATCCAACCTCAAGAAATCTTTGTTTCTTACAGTAGGTTATCATTCTAATACAAGGTAATAATCATATTCAAACTTTGGTTCAATTTCTATAACTATAACAACCTTATTTCAAGTGATGATCTTACTTGAACTTGTTTTCGTGTCATGATTCTGCTTCAAGAACTTCGAGCCATCCAAGGATCCATTGAAGCTAGATCCATTTTTCTCTTTTCCAGTAGGTTTATCCAAGGAACTTAAGGTAGTAATGATGTTCATAACATCATTCGATTCATACATATAAAGCTATCTTATTCGAAGGTTTAAACTTGTAATCACTAGAACATAGTTTAGTTAATTCTAAACTTGTTCGCAAATAAAAGTTAATCCTTCTAACTTGACTTTTAAAATCAACTAAACACATGTTCTATATCTATATGATATGCTAACTTAATGATTTAAAACCTGGAAACACGAAAAACACCGTAAAACCAGATTTACGCCGTCGTAGTAACACCGCGGGCTGTTTTGGGTTAGTTAATTAAAAACTATGATAAACTTTGATTTAAAAGTTTTTATTCTGAGAAAATGATTTTTATTATGAACATGAAACTATATCCAAAAATTATGGTAAAACTCAAAGTGGAAGTATATTTTCTAAAATGGTCATCTAGACGTCGTTCTTTCGACTGAAATGACTACCTTTACAAAAACGACTTGTAACTTATTTTTCTGACTATAAACCTATACTTTTTCTGTTTAGATTCATAAAATAGAGTTCAATATGAAACCATAGCAATTTGATTCACTCAAAACGGATTTAAAATGAAGAAGTTATGGGTAAAACAAGATTGGATAATTTTTCTCATTTTAGCTACGTGAAAATTGGTAACAAATCTATTCCAACCATAACTTAATCAACTTGTATTGTATATTATGTAATCTTGAGATACCATAGACATGTATACAATGTTTCGACCTATCATGTCGACACATCTATATATATTTCGGAACAACCATAGACACTCTATATGTGAATGTTGGAGTTAGCTATACAGGGTTGAGGTTGATTCCAAAATATATATAGTTTGAGTTGTGATCAATACTGAGATACGTATACACTGGGTCGTGGATTGATTCAAGATAATATTTATCGATTTATTTCTGTACATCTAACTGTGGACAACTAGTTGTAGGTTACTAACGAGGACAGCTGACTTAATAAACTTAAAACATCAAAATATATTAAAAGTGTTGTAAATATATTTTAAACATACTTTGATATATATGTATATATTGTTATAGGTTCGTGAATCAACCAGTGGCCAAGTCTTACTTCCCGACGAAGTAAAAATCTGTGAAAGTGAGTTATAGTCCCACTTTTAAAATCTAATATTTTTGGGATGAGAATACATGCAGGTTTTATAAATAATTTACAAAATAGACACAAGTACGTGAAAGTACATTCTACGGTTGAATTATCGAAATCGAATATGCCCCTTTTTATTAAGTCTGGTAATCTAAGAATTAGGGAACAGACACCCTAATTGACGTGAATCCTAAAGATAGATCTATTGGGCTTAACAAACCCCATCCAAAGTACCGGATGCTTTAGTACTTTGAAATTTATATCATATCCGAAGGGTGTCCCGGAATGATGGGGATATTCTTATATATGCATCTTGTTAATGTCAGTTACCAGGTGTTCACCATATGAATGATTTTTATCTCTATGTATGGGATGTGTATTGAAATATGAAATCTTGTGGTCTATTGTTACGATTTGATATATATAGGTTAAACCTATAACTCACCAACATTTTTGTTGACGTTTAAAGCATGTTTATTCTCAGGTGAATACTAAGAGCTTCCGCTGTTGCATACTAAAATAAGGACAAGATTTGGAGTCCATGTTTGTATGATATTGTGTAAAAACTGCATTCAAGAAACTGATTTTGATGTAACATATTTGTATTGTAAACCATTATGTAATGGTCGTGTGTAAACATGATATTTTAGATTATCATTATTTGATAATCTACGTAAAGCTTTTTAAACCTTTATTTATGAAATAAAGGTTATGGTTTGTTTTAAAAATGAATGCAGTCTTTGAAAAACGTCTCATATAGAGGTCAAAACCTCGCAACGAAATCAATTAATATGGAACGTTTTTAATCAATAAGAACGGGACATTTCAGTTGGTATCAGAGCGTTGGTCTTAGAGAACCAGAATTTTGCATTAGTGTGTCTTATCGAGTTTGTTAGGATGTATTAGTGAGTCTGGACTTCGACCGTGTTTACTTGAAAAATGATTGCTTAACAAATTTTGTTGGAAACTATATATTTTTAACATGTGAATATTATGTGATATATTAATCTCTTAACGCGTTTGATATTATATGATAGATGTCTACCTCTAGAACAAGTTCCATTGACTCACCTAATAATAATGAAGAGTCAAATGTAAATTGGAATGATTCGTGGACTGATTCACAAGTTCCCGAAGAGGAACCGGAAGAATCGGAACCGGAAGAAGAATCGAAACCGGATGAAAAAATAGAACCGGTGGGAGAAATAATAAAACGGTTAAGTAAAAGAAAACCCTCAACCAACCGACCAAGGTTAATTATGGTCAATGGTGTTTCCGCCAAGGAAGCAAAATATTGGGAGGATTACCAATTCTCCGATGAATCGGATTCCGACGAGAATTCCGATGATGTTATAGAAATTACCCCAAATGAATTTAAAAAGGCAAAAGAAAATAATAAGGGAAAGGGCATAAAAATAGAGAAATCTAATTCCAACCCCGATGAACTTTATATGTATCGTCAACCCCCGAAGTCCTTAAGTTGTAACAATGACCCGGGAACCTCTAAACCACCAGGTTTTTCTAAACCAATGTGGATTACGACGGCTCGTATTAGGGGAACATCATATATCCCTAGAAACTTGGCAAAACGAACCAAAATCGAAGAAGAAGAAACAAGCGAGTCGGAATAAGATAGTTGTATTCGTGTGGTGTAATATATGTAATATAGTGTGCTTATGCTTTATGATATATGTAAAAATTGCTTGTATTAATAAGTATTTTTTTTTATGAATCTAACTCTTGTCTATTTTACAGTATAAAAACACAAAATGGATAGACAACCCAATATTTTAAGAGACCTACCCGGAGACATGATTGATGAAATCTTGTCTAGAGTCGGTCAGAATTCTTCGGCACAACTATTTAAGGCGAGATCAGTTTGTAAGACATTCGAAGAACGTTCCAAGAATGCCTTGGTTTATAAAAGGCTTTCGTTCGAAAGATGGGGGATATCACATTGGGAAATCCATAAGTTACGATGTGTTTACTTTGACGCATATATTGCGGGGAACCCAAATGCTATTTTACGCAATGGGTTAAGAAATTATTTTGACTCAATATATCCGAATATTGGACTTCGTGATTTAGAAAAAGCGGCTAACATGCAACATAAAGAAGCATGTTATGCTTACGGATTAGTAATGTTCGCTTCTCACCAAAGTGAGAACAGGAACATTGGGCTACAACTATTAAACAAAACGTTCCCACAAGTGACAGAGTCAGTAATTGGGGTAAGAAATGAGGTTTTTAGGTTATTACGAGACTGTTGGTCATTACGTAACCCTCGTCCCTTTGATGACGTTACAACACGCTGTCTTATCAACGGCCATAACGGTTATGTTCCACAAGACCAAGGATGGGAAGTAGTCCTAGTAAAACCAGAATGCATGACTTGTTTCTGGACGTATGAATTACGTGTCTTTATTGCCTTTGCTGAACGACTTGTGTACTAGCTAGAATTATCTTCACAACTATCTTGTATCAAAGTTATTGTGTGCTATATTTCATGCTTTATGTAAAATAAGCGGTATTGTAAGTTTGTAAAATATTGTATAAAAGTTTGAACGCGAAATATTATTACAATCAGTTTTTCATATAGAATTGTAGTAGTTGAATTGTATATTAGCTACTAAGTATGAACTTAACGGGTAGGTACTACCCGAATTTAAACTTATAAAACGCTAATATGAAGAAAAAGCTTTTATAAATGAGTTCATATTATGCTACGAAATACTATTAACTACTCTTAATATTCTGTATGATTAACTTGTTCCATTTGACTATTTTGAAGGAAATGGCACCGACTACTCGACACACCGTGAATATGAATGAAGAGGAATTCCGTACTTTTCTAGCTTCAAACATAGCCGCAGTACAGGCTGCGCTACATACCAACAATAACCTTGGATCTGGCAGTACAGGAAATCATGTAGGATGCACCTACAAAGAATTCACTGCCTGCAAACCTTTGGAATTTGATGGAACCGAAGGACCGATCGGATTGAAATGGTGGACCGAGAAGGTCGAATCGGTGTTTGCCATAAGTAAGTGTACTGAAGAGGACAAAGTGAAGTACGCTACGCATACCTTCACAGGTTCTGCGTTAACATGGTGGAATACCTATCTAGAGCAAGTGGGACAAGATGATGCGTACGCGCTACCGTGGTCAGCATTCAAGCACTTGATGAACGAGAAGTACCGTCCCAGAACTGAGGTCAATAAGCTCAAGACAGAACTTAGAGGGTTACGAACCCAAGGATTTGATATTACCACGTACGAAAGACGATTCACAGAATTGTGCCTATTGTGTCCGGGAGCATTCGAAGATGAGGAAGAGAAGATTGACGCGTTTGTGAAAGGATTACCAGAAAGAATCCAAGAAGATATAAGTTCACACGAGCCAGCCTCCATACAACAGGCATGTAGAATGGCTCACAAACTAGTGAACCAGATTGAAGAAAGAATTAAAGAACAGACTGCTGAAGAGGCCAATGTGAAGCAAGTCAAAAGAAAGTGGGAGGAAAACGGTGATAAGAATCACCAATACAACAACAACAGCAATTACAACAATAATCGCAACAATTATCCCAACAATCGCAACATCAATCGTAACTACAACAAACGGCCCAACAACAACAACAATAACAACAACAACAACAGCAACTACAACAATCATCCCAATAACAATAATAACCGCAACAACAACAACAACAATCAGAAGCAGCTATGCCAAAGGTGTGAAAAGTATCACTCGGGGTTCTGCACCAAATTTTGCAACAAGTGTAAAAGAAATGGTCATAGCGCGGCGAAGTGTGAGGTCTACGGACCAGGGGTTAATAGAACGAAAGGAACAAATGGTGTCGGAACGAGTAATGGCGGAGCAAGTAGTGTCGGAGCAAGTTATGCCAATGTAGTTTGTTATAAATGTGGAAAACCGGGCCACATTATTAGAAATTGCCCGAACCAAGAGAACACGAATGGACAAGGCCGCGGAAGAGTTTTCAATATTAATGCGGCAGAGGCACAGGAAGACCCGGAGCTTGTTACGGGTACATTTCTTATTGACAATAAATCTGTTTACGTTTTATTTGATTCGGGTGCGGATAGAAGCTATATGAGTAGAGATTTTTGTGCTAAATTAAGTTGTCCATTGACGCCTTTGGATAGTAAATTTTTACTCGAATTAGCAAATGGTAAATTAATTTCAGCAGATAATATATGTCGGAATCGAGAAATTAAACTGGTTAGCGAAACATTTAAGATTGATTTGATACCAGTAGAGTTAGGGAGTTTTGATGTGATAATCGGTATGGACTGGTTGAAAGAAGTGAAAGCAGAGATTGTTTGTTACAAAAATGCAATTCGCATTATACGAGAAAAAGGAAAACCCTTAATGGTGTACGGAGAAAAGGGCAACACGAAGCTACATATTATTAGTAATTTGAAGGCACAAAAACTAATAAGAAAAGGTTGCTATACTGTTCTAGCACACGTCGAGAAAGTACAAACTGAAGAAAAGAGCATCAATGATGTTCTCATTGGAAAAGAATTTCCCGATGTATTTCCGAAAGAATTACTGGGATTACCCCCACAGCGATCCGTTGAATTTCAAATAGATCTTGTACCAGGAGCTGCACCAATAGCTCGTGCTCCTTACAGACTCGCACCCAGCGAGATGAAAGAACTGCAAAGCCAATTACAAGAACTTTTAGAGCGTGGTTTTATTCGACCAAGCACATCACCGTGGGGAGCTCCTGTTTTGTTTGTCAAGAAGAAAAATGGTACATTCAGGTTGTGTATCGACTACCGAGAGTTGAACAAACTTACCATCAAGAACCGCTACCCACTACCGAGAATCGATGACTTATTTGATCAACTACAAGGCTCGTCTATTTATTCAAAGATTGATTTACGTTCCGGGTATCATCAAATGCGGGTGAAAGAAGATGATATTCCAAAGACTGCTTTCAGAACATGTTACGGTCATTACGAGTTTATGGTCATGCCGTTTGGTTTAACTAATGCACCAGCTGTGTTCATGGACCTTATGAACCGAGTGTGGGGACCATACCTTGACAAGTTTGTCATTGTTTTCATTGATGACATACTTATTTACTCAAAGAATGACCAAGAACACGGTGAACATTTGAGAAAGGTGTTAGAAGTATTGAGGAAGGAAGAATTGTACGCTAAGTTTTCAAAGTGTGCATTTTGGTTGGAAGAAGTTCAATTCCTCGGTCACATAGTGAACAAAGAAGGTATTAAGGTGGATCCGGCAAAGATAGAAACTGTTGAAAAGTGGGAAACCCCGAAAACTCCGAAACACATACGCCAGTTTTTAGGACTAGCTGGTTACTACAGAAGGTTCATCCAAGACTTTTCCAGAATAGCAAAACCCTTGACTGCATTAACGCATAAAGGGAAGAAATTTGAATGGAATGATGAACAAGAGAAAGCGTTTCAGTTATTGAAGAAAAAGCTAACTACGGCACCTATATTGTCATTGCCTGAAGGGAATGATGATTTTGTGATTTATTGTGACGCATCAAAACAAGGTCTAGGTTGTGTATTAATGCAACGAACGAAGGTGATTGCTTATGCGTCTAGACAATTGAAGATTCACGAACAAAATTATACGACGCATGATTTGGAATTAGGCGCGGTTGTTTTTGCATTAAAGACTTGGAGGCACTACTTATATGGGGTCAAAAGTATTATATATACCGACCACAAAAGTCTTCAACACATATTTAATCAGAAACAACTGAATATGAGGCAGCGTAGGTGGATTGAATTATTGAATGATTACGACTTTGAGATTCGTTACCACCCTGGGAAGGCAAATGTGGTAGCCGATGCCTTGAGCAGGAAGGATAGAGAACCCATTCGAGTAAAATCTATGAATATAATGATTCATAATAACCTTACTACTCAAATAAAGGAGGCGCAACAAAGAGTTTTAAAAGAGGGAAATTTAAAGGATGAAATACCCAAAGGATCGAAGAAACATCTTAATATTCGGGAAGACGGAACCCGGTATAGGGCTGAAAGGATTTGGGTACCAAAATTTGGAGATATGTGAGAAATGGTACTTAGAGAAGCTCATAAAACCAGATACTCAATACATCCTGGAACGGGGAAGATGTACAAGGATCTCAGGAAATATTTTTGGTGGCCGGGTATGAAAGCCGATGTTGCTAAATACGTAGGAGAATGTTTAACGTGTTCTAAGGTCAAAGATGAGCATCAGAAACCATCAGGTCTACTTCAACAACCCGAAATCCCGGAATGGAAATGGGAAAACATTACCATGGATTTCATCACTAAATTGCCAAGGACTGCAAGTGGTTTTGATACTATTTGGGTAATAGTTGATCGTCTCACCAAATCAGCACATTTCCTGCCAATAAGAGAAGATGACAAGATGGAGAAGTTAGCACGACTGTATTTGAAGGAAGTCATCTCCAGACATGGAATACCAATCTCTATTATCTCTGATAGGGATGGCAGATTTATTTCAAGATTCTGGCAGACATTACAGCAAGCATTAGGAACTCGTCTAGATATGAGTACTGCCTATCATCCACAAACTGATGGGCAGAGCGAAAGGACGATACAAACGCTTGAAGACATGCTACGAGCATGTGTTATTGATTTCGGAAACAGTTGGGATCGACATCTACCGTTAGCAGAATTTTCCTACAACAACAGCTACCATTCAAGCATTGAGATGGCGCCGTTTGAAGCACTTTATGGTAGAAAGTGCAGGTCTCCGATTTGTTGGAGTGAAGTGGGGGATAGACAAATTACGGGTCCGGAGATTATACAAGAAACTACCGAGAAGATCATCCAAATTCAACAACGGTTGAAAACCGCCCAAAGTCGACAAAAGAGCTACGCTGACATTAAAAGAAAAGATATAGAATTTGAAATTGGAGAGATGGTCATGCTTAAAGTTGCACCTTGGAAAGGCGTTGTTCGATTTGGTAAACGAGGGAAATTAAATCCAAGGTATATTGGACCATTCAAGATTATTGATCGTGTCGGACCAGTAGCTTACCGACTTGAGTTACCTCAACAACTCGCAGCTGTACATAACACTTTCCATGTCTCAAATTTGAAGAAATGTTTTGCTAAAGAAGATCTCACTATTCCGTTAGATGAAATCCAAATCAACGAAAAACTTCAATTCATCGAAGAACCCGTCGAAATAATGGATCGTGAGGTTAAAAGACTTAAGCAAAACAAGATACCAATTGTTAAGGTTTGATGGAATGCTCGTAGAGGACCCGAGTTCACCTGGGAGCGTGAAGATCAGATGAAGAAGAAATACCCGCATTTATTTCCAGAAGATTTGTCAACACCTTCAACAGCTTAAAATTTCGGGACGAAATTTATTTAACGGGTAGGTACTGTAGTGACCCGAACTTTTCCATGTTTATATATATTAATTGAGATTGATATTTACATGATTAAATGTTTCCAACATGTTAAACAATCAAACTTGTTAAGACTTGATTAATTGAAATATGTTTCATATAGACAATTGACCACCCAAGTTGACCGGTGATTCACGAACGTTAAAACTTGTAAAAACTATATGATGACATATATATGGATATATATATAGTTAACATGATACTATGATAAGTAAACATATCATTAAGTATATTAACAATGAACTACATATGTAAAAACAAGACTACTAACTTAATGATTTTTAAACGAGACATATATGTAACGATTATCGTTGTAAAGACGTTTAATGTATATATATCATATTAAGAGATATTCATACATGATAATATCATGATAATATAATAATTTAAAATCTCATTTGATATTATAAACATTGGGTTAACAACATTTAACAAGATCGTTAACCTAAAGGTTTCAAAACAACACTTACATGTAACGACTAACGATGACTTAACGACTCAGTTAAAATGTATATACATGTAGTGTTTTAATATGTATTTATACACTTTTGGAAGACTTCAATACACTTATCAAAATACTTCTACTTAACAAAAATGCTTACAATTACATCCTCGTTCAGTTTCATCAACAATTCTACTCGTATGCACCCGTATTCGTACTCGTACAATACACAGCTTTTAGATGTATGTACTATTGGTATATACACTCCAATGATCAGCTCTTAGCAGCCCATGTGAGTCACCTAACACATGTGGGAACCATCATTTGGCAACTAGCATGAAATATCTCATAAAATTACAAAAATATGAGTAATCATTCATGACTTATTTACATGAAAACAAAATTACATATCCTTTATATCTAATCCATACACCAACGACCAAAAACACCTACAAACACTTTCATTCTTCAATTTTCTTCATCTAATTGATCTCTCTCAAGTTCTATGTTCAAGTTCTAAGTGTTCTTCATATATTCCAAAAGTTCTAGTTTCATAAAATCAAGAATACTTTCAAGTTTGCTAGCTCACTTCCAATCTTGTAAGGTGATCATCCAACCTCAAGAAATCTTTGTTTCTTACAGTAGGTTATCATTCTAATACAAGGTAATAATCATATTCAAACTTTGGTTCAATTTCTATAACTATAACAATCTTATTTCAAGTGATGATCTTACTTGAACTTGTTTTCGTGTCATGATTCTGCTTCAAGAACTTCGAGCCATCCAAGGATCCATTGAAGCTAGATCCATTTTTTTCTTTTCCAGTAGGTTTATCCAAGGAACTTAAGGTAGTAATGATGTTCATAACATCATTCGATTCATACATATAAAGCTATCTTATTCGAAGGTTTAAACTTGTAATCACTAGAACATAGTTTAGTTAATTCTAAACTTGTTCGCAAACAAAAGTTAATCCTTCTAACTTGACTTTTAAAATCAACTAAACACATGTTCTATATCTATATTATATGCTAACTTAATGATTTAAAACCTGGAAACACGAAAAACACCGTAAAACCGGATTTACGCCGTCGTAGTAACACCGTGGGCTGTTTTGGGTTAGTTAATTAAAAACTATGATAAACTTTGATTTAAAAGTTGTTATTCTGAGAAAATGATTTTTATTATGAACATGAAACTATATCCAAAAATTATGGTAAAACTCAAAGTGGAAGTATATTTTCTAAAATGGTCATCTAGACGTCGTTCTTTCGACTGAAATGACTACCTTTACAAAAACGACTTGTAACTTATTTTTTTGACTATAAACCTATACTTTTTCTGTTTAGATTCATAAAATAGAGTTCAATATGAAACTATAGCAATTTGATTCACTCAAAACGGATTTAAAATGAAGAAGTTATGGGTAAAACAAGATTGGATAATTTTTCTCATTTTAGCTACGTGAAAATTGGTAACAAATCTATTCCAACCATAACTTAATCAACTTGTATTGTATATTATGTAATCTTGAGTCCATGTTTGTATGATATTGTGTAAAAACTGCATTCAAGAAACTGATTTTGATGTAACATATTTGTATTGTAAACCATTATGTAATGGTCGTGTGTAAACATGATATTTTAGATTATCATTATTTGATAATCTACGTAAAGCTTTTTAAAACTTTATTTATGAAATAAAGGTTATGGTTTGTTTTAAAAATGAATGCAGTCTTTGAAAAACGTCTCATATAGAGGTCAAAACCTCGCAATGAAATCAATTAATATGGAACGTTTTTAATCAATAAGAACGGGACATTTCAGTTGGTATCAGAGCCAGGTTTTTGAAATGTCCCGTTCTTATTGATTAAAAACGTTCCATATTAATTGATTTCGTTGCGAGGTTTTGACCTCTATATGAGACGTTTTTCAAAGACTGCATTCATTTTAAAACAAACCATAACCTTTATTTCATCAATAAAGATTTAAAAAGCTTTACGTAGATTATCAAATAATGATAATCTAAAATATCCTGTTTACACACAACCATTACATAATGGTTTACAATACAAATATGTTACAACAAAATAAGTTTCTTGAATGCAGTTTTTACACAATATCATACAAGCATGGACTCCAAATCTCGTCCTTATTTAAGTATGCGACAGCGGAAGCTCTTAATAATCACCTGAGAATAAACATGCTTACAACGTCAACAAAAATGTTGGTGAGTTATAGGTTTAACCTATATATATCAAATCATAATAATAGACCACAAGATTTCATATTTCAATACACATCCCATACATAGAGATAAAAATCATTCATATGGTGAACACCTGGTAACCGACATTAACAAGATGCATATATAAGAATATCCCCATCATTCCGGGACACCCTTCGGATATGATATAAATTTCGAAGTACTAAAGCATCCGGTACTTTGGATGGGGTTTGTTAAGCCCAATAGATCTATCTTTATGATTCGCGTCAATTAGGGTGTCTGTTCCCTAATTCTTAGATTACCAGACTTAATAAAAAGGGGCATATTCGATTTTGATAATTCAACCATAGAATGTAGTTTCACGTACTTGTGTCTATTTTGTAAATCATTTATAAAACCTGCATGTATTCTCATCCCAAAAATATTAGATTTTAAAAGTGGGACTATAACTCACTTTCACAGATTTTTACTTCGTCGGGAAGTAAGACTTGGCCACTGGTTGATTCACGAACCTATAACAATATATACATATATATCAAAGTATGTTCAAAATATATTTACAACACTTTTAATATATTTTGATGTTTTAAGTTTATTAAGTCAGCTGTCCTCGTTAGTAACCTACAACTAGTTGTCCACAGTTAGATGTACAGAAATAAATCGATAAATATTATCTTGAATCAATCCACGACCCAGTGTATACGTATCTCAGTATTGATCACAACTCAAACTATATATATTTTGGAATCAACCTCAACCCTGTATAGCTAACTCCAACATTCACATATAGAGTGTCTATGGTTGTTCCGAAATATATATAGATGTGTCGACATGATAGGTCGAAACATTGTATACGTGTCTATGGTATCTCAAGATTACATAATATACAATACAAGTTGATTAAGTTATGGTTGGAATAGATTTGTTACCAATTTTCACGTAGCTAAAATGAGAAAAATTATCCAATCTTGTTTTACCCATAACTTCTTCATTTTAAATTCCTTTTTGAGTGAATCAAATTGCTATGGTTTCATATTGAACTCTATTTTATGAATCTAAACAGAAAAATTATAGGTTTATTGTCAGAAAAATAAGTTACAAGTCGTTTTTATAAAGGTAGTCATTTCAGTCGAAAGAACGACGTCTAGATGACCATTTTAGAAAATATACTTCCACTTTGAGTTTTACCATAATTTTTGGATATAGTTTCATGTTCATAATAAAAATCATTTCCTCAGAATAACAACTTTTAAATCAAAGTTTATCATAGTTTTTAATTAACTAACCCAAAACAGCCCGCGGTGTTACTACGACGGCGTAAATCCGGTTTTACGGTGTTTTTCGTGTTTCCAGGTTTTAAATCATTAAGTTAGCATATCATATAGATATAGAACATGTGTTTAGTTGATTTTAAAAGTCAAGTTAGAAGGATTAACTTTTGTTTGCGAACAAGTTTAGAATTAACTAAACTATGTTCTAGTGATTACAAGTTTAAACCTTCGAATAAGATAGCTTTATATGTATGAATCGAATGATGTTATGAACATCATTACTACCTTAAGTTCCTTGGATAAACCTACTGGAAAAGAGAAAAATGGATCTAGCTTCAATGGATCCTTGGATGACTCGAAGTTCTTGAAGCAGAATCATGACACGAAAACAAGTTCAAGTAAGATCATCACTTGAAATAAGATTGTTATAGTTATAGAAATTGTACCAAAGTTTGAATATGATTATTACCTTGTATTAGAATGATAACCTACTGTAAGAAACAAAGATTTCTTGAGGTTGGATGATCACCTTACAAGATTGGAAGTGAGCTAGCAAACTTGAAAGTATTCTTGATTTTATGAAACTAGAACTTTGGGAATATATAAAGAACACTTAGAACTTGAAGATAGAACTTGAGAGAGATCAATTAGATGAAGAAAATTGAAGAATGAAAGTGTTTGTAGGTGTTTTTGGTCGTTGGTGTATGGATTAGATATAAAGGATATGTAATTTTGTTTTCATGTAAATAAGTCATGAATGATTACTCATATTTTTGTAATTTTATGAGATATTTCATGCTAGTTGCCAAATGATGGTTCCCACATGTGTTAGGTGACTCACATGGGCTGCTAAAAGCTGATCATTGGAGTGTATATACCAATAGTACATACATCTAAAAGCTGTGTATTGTACGAGTACGAATACGGGTGCATACGAGTAGAATTGTTGATGAAACTGAACGAGGATGTAATTGTAAGCATTTTTGTTAAGTAGAAGTATTTTGATAAGTGTATTGAAGTCTTCCAAAAGTGTATAAATACATATTAAAACACTACATGTATATACATTTTAACTGATTCGTTAAGTCATCGTTAGTCGTTACATGTAAGTGTTGTTTTGAAACCTTTAGGTTAACGATCTTGTTAAATGTTGTTAACCCAATGTTTATAATATCAAATGAGATTTTAAATTATTATATTATCATGATATTATCATGTATGAATATCTCTTAATATGATATATATATACATTAAATGTCTTTACAACGATAATCGTTACATATATGTCTCGTTTAAAAATCATTAAGTTAGTAGTCTTGTTTTTACATATGTAGTTCATTGTTAATATACTTAATGATATGTTTACTTATCATAGTATCATGTTAACTATATATATATATATATATCCATATATATGTCCTCATATAGTTTTTACAAGTTTTAACGTTCGTGAATCACCGGTCAACTTGGGTGGTCAATTGTCTATATGAAACATATTTCAATTAATCAAGTCTTAACAAGTTTGGTTGCTTAACATGTTGGAAACATTTAATCATGTAAATATCAATCTCAATTAATATATATAAACATGGAAAAATTCGGGTCACTACTGTAGTGACCCGAACTTTTCCATGTTTATATATATTAATTGAGATTGATATTTACATGATTAAATGTTTCCAACATGTTAAACAATCAAACTTGTTAAGACTTGATTAATTGAAATATGTTTCATATAGACAATTGACCACCCAAGTTGACCGGTGATTCACGAACGTTAAAACTTGTAAAAACTATATGATGACATATATATGGATATATATATAGTTAACATGATACTATGATAAGTAAACACATCATTAAGTATATTAACAATGAACTACATATGTAAAAACAAGACTACTAACTTAATGATTTTTAAACGAGACATATATGTAACGATTATCGTTGTAAAGACATTTAATGTATATATATCATATTAAGAGATATTCATACATGATAATATCATGATAATATAATAATTTAAAATCTCATTTGATATTATAAACATTGGGTTAACAACATTTAACAAGATCGTTAACCTAAAGGTTTCAAAACAACACTTACATGTAACGACTAACGATGACTTAACGACTCAGTTAAAATGTATATACATGTAGTGTTTTAATATGTATTTATACACTTTTGAAAGACTTTAATACACTTATCAAAATACTTCTACTTAACAAAAATGCTTACAATTCCATCCTCGTTCAGTTTCATCAACAATTCTACTCGTATGCACCCGTATTCGTACTCGTACAATACACAGCTTTTAGATGTATGTACTATTGGTATATACACTCCAATAATCAGCTCTTAGCAGCCCATGTGAGTCACCTAACACATTTGGGAACCATCATTTGGCAACTAGCATGAAATATCTCATAAAATTAAAAAAATATGAGTAATCATTCATGACTTATTTACATGAAAACAAAATTACATATCCTTTATATCTAATCCATACACCAACGACCAAAAACAAATACAAACACTTTCATTCTTCAATTTTCTTCATCTAATTGATCTCTCTCAAGTTTTATCTTCAAGTTCTAAGTGTTCTTCATATATTCCAAAAGTTCTAGTTTCATAAAATCAAGAATACTTTCAAGTTTGCTAGCTCACTTCCAATCTTGTAAGGTGATCATCCAACCTCAAGAAATCTTTGTTTCTTACAGTAGGTTATCATTCTAATACAAGGTAATAATCATATTCAAACTTTGGTTCAATTTCTATAACTATAACAATCTTATTTCAAGTGATGATCTTACTTGAACTTGTTTTCGTGTCATGATTCTGCTTCAAGAACTTCGAGCCATCCAAGGATCCATTGAAGCTAGATCCATTTTTCTCTTTTCCAGTAGGTTTATCCAAGGAACTTAAGGTAGTAATGATGTTCATAACATCATTCGATTCATACATATAAAGCTATCTTATTCGAAGGTTTAAACTTGTAATCACTAGAACATAGTTTAGTTAATTCTAAACTTGTTCGCAAACAAAAGTTAATCCTTCTAACTTGACTTTTAAAATCAACTAAACACATGTTCTATATCTATATGATATGCTAACTTAATGATTTAAAACCTGGAAACACGAAAAACACCGTAAAACCGGATTTACGCCGTCGTAGTAACACCGCGGGCTGTTTTGGGTTAGTTAATTAAAAACTATGATAAACTTTGATTTAAAAGTTGTTATTCTGAGAAAATGATTTTTATTATGAACATGAAACTATATCCAAAAATTATGGTAAAACTCAAAGTGGAAGTATATTTTCTAAAATGGTCATCTAGACGTCGTTCTTTCGACTGAAATGACTACCTTTACAAAAACGACTTGTAAACCTATACTTTTTCTGTTTAGATTCATAAAATAGAGTTCAATATGAAACCATAGCAATTTGATTCACTCAAAACGGATTTAAAATGAAGAAGTTATGGGTAAAACAAGATTGGATAATTTTTCTCATTTTAGCTACGTGAAAATTGGTAACAAATCTATTCCAACCATAACTTAATCAACTTGTATTGTATATTATGTAATCTTGAGATACCATAGACACGTATACAATGTTTCGACCTATCATGTCGACACATCTATATATATTTCGGAACAACCATAGACACTCTATATGTGAATGTTGGAGTTAGCTATACAGGGTTGAGGTTGATTCCAAAATATATATAGTTTGAGTTGTGATCAATACTGAGATACGTATACACTGGGTCGTGGATTGATTCAAGATAATATTTATCGATTTATTTCTGTACATCTAACTGTGGACAACTAGTTGTAGGTTACTAACGAGGACAGCTGACTTAATAAACTTAAAACATCAAAATATATTAAAAGTGTTGTAAATATATTTTGAACATACTTTGATATATATGTATATATTGTTATAGGTTCGTGAATCAACCAGTGGCCAAGTCTTACTTCCCGACGAAGTAAAAATCTGTGAAGGTGAGTTATAGTCCCACTTTTAAAATCTAATATTTTTGGGATGAGAATACATGCAGGTTTTATAAATGATTTACAAAATAGACACAAGTACGTGAAACTACATTCTATGGTTGAATTATCAAAATCGAATATGCCCCTTTTTATTAAGTCTGGTAATCTAAGAATTAGGGAACAGACACCCTAATTGACGCGAATCCTAAAGATAGATCTATTGGGCTTAACAAACCCCATCCAAAGTACTGGATGCTTTAGTATTTCGAAATTTATATCATATCCGAAGGGTGTCCCGGAATGATGGGGATATTCTTATATATGCATCTTGTTAATGTCGGTTACCAGGTGTTCACCATATGAATGATTTTTATCTCTATGTATGGGATGTGTATTGAAATATGAAATCTTGTGGTCTATTGTTACGATTTGATATATATAGGTTAAACCTATAACTCACCAACATTTTTGTTGACGTTTTAAGCATGTTTATTCTCAGGTGATTATTAAGAGCTTCCGCTGTCGCATACTTAAATAAGGACGAGATTTGGAGTCCATGCTTGTATGATATTGTGTAAAAACTGCATTCAAGAAACTTATTTTGTTGTAACATATTTGTATTGTAAACCATTATGTAATGGTTGTGTGTAAACAGGATATTTTAGATTATCATTATTTGATAATCTACGTAAAGCTTTTTAAATCTTTATTGATGAAATAAAGGTTATGGTTTGTTTTAAAATGAATGCAATCTTTGAAAAACGTCTAATATATATTTTAGATTATCTATATGAGACGTTTTTCAAAGACTGCATTCATTTTAAAACAAACCATAACCTTTATTTCATCAATAAAGATTTAAAAAGCTTTACGTAGATTATCAAATAATGATAATCTAAAATATCCTGTTTACACACAACCATTACATAATGGTTTACAATACAAATATGTTACAACAAAATAAGTTTCTTGAATGCAGTTTTTACACAATATCATACAAGCATGGACTCCAAATCTCGTCCTTATTTAAGTATGCGACAGCGGAAGCTCTTAATAATCACCTGAGAATAAACATGCTTAAAACGTCAACAAAAATGTTGGTGAGTTATAGGTTTAACCTATATATATCAAATCATAATAATAGACCACAAGATTTCATATTTCAATACACATCCCATACATAGAGATAAAAATCATTCATATGGTGAACACCTGGTAACCGACATTAACAAGATGCATATATAAGAATATCCCCATCATTCCGGGACACCCTTCGGATATGATATAAATTTTGAAGTACTAAAGCATCCGGTACTTTGGATGGGGTTTGTTAAGCCCAATAGATCTATCTTTAGGATTCGCGTCAATTAGGGTGTCTGTTCCCTAATTCTTAGATTACCAGACTTAATAAAAAGGGGCATATTCGATTTTGATAATTCAACCATAGAATGTAGTTTCACGTACTTGTGTCTATTTTGTAAATCATTTATAAAACCTGCATGTATTCTCATCCCAAAAATATTAGATTTTAAAAGTGGGACTATAACTCACTTTCACAGATTTTTACTTCGTCGGGAAGTAAGACTTGGCCACTGGTTGATTCACGAACCTTAAGTTCCTTGGATAAACCTACTGGAAAAGAGAAAAATGGATCTAGCTTCAATGGATCCTTGGATGGCTCGAAGTTCTTGTATTAGAATGATAACCTACTGTAAGAAACAAAGATTTCTTGAGGTTGGATGATCACCTTACAAGATTGGAAGTGAGCTAGTAAACTTGAAAGTATTCTTGATTTTATGAAACTAGAACTTTTGGAATATATGAAGAACACTTAGAACTTGAAGACAGAACTTGAGAGAGATCAATTAGATGAAGAAAATTGAAGAATGAAAGTGTTTGTAGGTGTTTTTGGTCGTTGGTGTATGGATTAGATATAAAGGATATGTAATTTTGTTTTCATGTAAATAAGTCATGAATGATTACTCATATTTTTGTAATTTTATGAGATATTTCATGCTAGTTGCCAAATGATGGTTCCCACATGTGTTAGGTGACTCACATGGGCTGCTAAGAGCTGATTATTGGAGTGTATATATGTAACATCCCGCGTTTTTCCGTTAAATTTATTTTTAACACCGTCTTTTTCTTTTAAATAATACCTTTCGTTATTTAAATTCGTAGTTTCCGTTGACTAACGTTCATAATAATTCCGTCATTTAATTATAACATCTCTTGTTAACTTGCGTTTTAAAAATATTCGATCGGTTAAATCCCGCACCCGCTTTGAAACTCGAGGGACCGGAGTTGCCAAATGGGCAAACTAGTTGACTAGGTCAACTAGTCAACCCATTTCATCCATTTCCATCATCTCCCTCATCCCTTTTCTCTCCATCTCAAGAACACACACACAAACCCATTCCATTCATTCATCATCTAAATTCAATCTTGGAAGCTCACAACAAATCCGATTACATATTTGGAATCCTCTCTTCATCCTCTACAATTTGATACCAACTTCATCTCGTTTGGGTAACATTTCTAAAACTCTAGATTTCTCTAAATTCGTGTTTTTGATTTGAAATGGTGTTAGTTAGTGTCTATGGCTCGAGTCTAACATGAATATATGTTTGGTTTGCTCGATTTGTTGTTTTTGGAGTAACTAGCATGAACTTGAAATGGGTGTGCTTAATCCTTGATTTTGGATGAGTTAATGTTGTTAGATTGTTAAAGTGCATGTTTTAATTGTGTTACTAGTATCACTAGCTTCGTTTTGATGCGTAGGTTGATTAAGAAAACTTTAAAAACATGAATATTGATTTTGTGATGTTTGACTAGGGTTTGATAGTTCTTGACATGAATTTTTGGATGCTTGAATGCCATGGAATGTTAATTATTAGTGTTTAGTTGTAATGTATGTTTCATTACCTTCAAAACGGCATATTATATGTGTGAATTGGTTTCCCGAAACTCAAATTGCATTTGAAGAACTTGAAACCTTAAAAATGAACGTTTAATGATCACTTGATGAGTTTTCGGCTATTATAAATGATGTTTTTGTTTGGTGAAACATGTTTAGTTGTGTTCCTTGTCAAAAGAGCTTTCCAACGGTATAAGATACGTCTTCTAGTTGTTTACGGTTTGAGTTTTGCGTTTGTTTGAAAATTGACCAAGTCTTGAACAAGTGAAACAGGCCTGGGACCAGGCCACGGCCATTGTCGCGGCGCGACAGGCCTGGCCGCGGCGCGGCATAAGCCGTGCCCAGCTTCTGTCCCACTTGTCCATTTTACCAAAAATGTTTGGGATGTTCTAGACCTCCAATTCACTTGCAACTTGTTTTAACATGCTTATATATGAATAACTAGCATAGAAAATTTGTTCGAGACTCGACCCGAACATGTTGACTTTTTCGTTGACTTTGACCCGACCAAGTTTGACTTTTTGTCAAACTTAACCAAATACTTATGCAACCTTTCTAACATGATTATTTACTAGTATCTTGCATGAAACTTGACAATTTGATTCACATGCTAATATAATCGAGTCGTAACGAGCCATAGGACTAATTGAACATCTTTGACCGTTTGTGTTTACCGTTATTGATATAGCCTATATGTTTAGGTCAAGACTAGCTTTGTCTTTGCACGCGTCTACTTGTTGAAGTACTTTATTAACTCTTGCACTCAAGGTGAGATCATAGTCCCACTTTTACTCTTTTTGAACTTATATTGGGATGAGAAAACATAAACGATTCTTTTGAACTAAGTGAACACAAGAACGGGAAAACAAACATTCTACATACGAGTTTAGAACAAAATCCTCAATTCGATTATCATTAGTTACACTTGCCGGGTGTAAGCGAGAACTTATGTTATATGGCCATATGGGTTGACAACCCTCATCTTTGACGGTTCGCTACCGTCTACGGATGAAATATATTTTCGAGAATCAGTGTTTGTTCTAGCACTAAGTGATGGGGTATACAATGGAAGGAATGTTAAGCTTTGATAATTGGGTGCTCGTGAAACAAACTTTTGGAATGTATTACTATTATTTCATTGATGCAAATCTTGTGGTTCACTTGTACTTACTTACTTAAACCTATGATTTCACCAACGTTTTCGTTGACAGATTTCTATGTTCTTCTCAGGTCCTTGAACGATACATGATACATGCTTCCGCTCATTATTTGATACTTGCATTGGATGTCGAGTATATGTGCATTTCATGGAGCGTCTTTTGACTTTACTTTAAACCGTGTCGCCTAGATTTCATTCGTATTATAACGTTGTAACTTAACTATTGGTTGAACAATTCTTGTGAACTTTGGGAACAATCTTTATTTTGAAATGAAGGCGACATATTTTGGTCAAACTTTGTCTTAAAGACTTATGACCACGTAACGGGACCTAAGTAGACGGCGCCGTCAAACATGATTTGGTCGGGTCGCTACAGATGGTATCAGAGCGTTGGTTGTAGGGATTTAGAGTTCATTTGTGTTCACCCCGAGTCATAGGGTACATAGGTGAATCTAGACTACAACCGGCATATAGATTGAAGTAGGAATTACTTGACTATTTGTGCATTTATACTCGAACTCTTCTATCATATCTAACTCGTATTCGATCTTGATCTTACGTTGATAAATTTTGTTGACGCGCCATCTTGACTTTATAAAGTAATGTTAAATGCACATGTAAATCAGGGTAATATAATTTCCGGGATTATATTACGGTGATTCACATGGACGTTCCGACATTATGACATAAAGAATTTAAGGCGAGTCAAGGAAAAATTTCCTCTTTATCTTGATTTCCACATCACGATTAGTATTATTGATAATACTAAACAACGGTATTCTTGTGTCATGAAGGAACAATGGCTCACCAAGGTCAACACAATACCCCTCCCGAAACTCTCGAACAAGCTCTTCAACGAATGATAGCCACCGCTGTGGGAGAGGCAGTGGCCGGTCACTTCTCCAACAACAACAACAATCATGGGGTCGGTAATTCAAACGGGGGGTGCTCCTACAAAAACTTCATGAAGTACAATCCTCCCACTTTCAATGTAACCGAAGGACCGGTTGCTCTCACCCGATGGTTCGAACAAACAGAAGCCGTTTTTAGTATAAGCGGTTGTCGGGACCAAGATAAGGTCAAGTTTTCCACCCTCACTCTCACCGGTATTGCTCTCTCATGGTGGAACACGTATGTACAATCGGTGGGTATCGATGAAGCCCTTACACTCTCTTGGACCGAATTAAGAGAAAGAATGACCACCGAATACTTCCCGCGCGAAGAGACTCGAAGGCTCGAACAGGGGCCAAGAAATTTAAAAATAGCCCGAGATGACCTCGAAGCTTATAATCAACGGTTTGCCGAACTAACCTCCATTTGTCCAAACCTCCGGGCTCCCGGGCCCCAAGGAGTTGAGTTTTACATGGATGGCCTCCCTAAGAGCATTCCACACGGGGTAATGCCATTAAGACCCGCCGACCTACAAGAGGCTGTGATGATAGCCCGCCGATTTATAAAAACGGTGGATGAAATTGAAGCGCTGGCACCAACGGCCGAGGCCCAACCAGTTAACAACAAAAGAAAACAGGAAGCCTCTCCATCAAGCAACCACAACCACAACGACTCCACCAAGAAGCCTTTCACCCCCGGCGGCAGGAAAAATTATGCTGGAACACGACCTTTTTGCAACACGTGCCGCAAACATCATTATGGAAAATGTGGCGGACCATTTTGCATCAAGTGTCAAAGAAGTGGCCATGTGGCCCATAGTTGTAAGGGTGCCGCCCCCGTCGCTAAAAAGGTGCCCAGTGCACGCAGAAGGGGTGCTTGTTTTGAATGTGGACAACTGGGTCATTTTAAGAATGCATGTCCCAAGAAGAACGCCCACCCTAATGTACGCGAATGAGCTTTCAACCTTAACACATAGGATTCCCGGAACGACAATTAGTTACGGGTACGTTCCTTCTCAACGACTCTTATGTTTCATGTTTATCCGATTCGGGTATCGATAAATGTTTTGTATCCAAGGCTTTGGAGCCTACTCTTTGCACTCCACCCCTCCCCCTAGATATTACTTACGCCATTCAAGTGACCAACGGGAAACCATTGCGTATCGATAAATTTTATCGGAGGGAGTACGTTAGACTTATTGGGTAGGTAATTTGAACTTCGATTTGACATCTATAGAACTAGGGAGCCCAAAACCTATACGTTAGGAAGGGAATGTTTTCCCCACATATATGTGATTCTAGTGAACTAAATGATTTCCGTTTAAGAACCGATATCCTCTTTCCCGTATCAACAACCTCTTGAACTGTTACACGGATCTCGCGTATATTCTAAAATCGACCTTCATTCTGGTTATCATCAATTGAGGGTTAAGGGAGAAGATGTCTCCTAAACCGCTTTCCGAACTCGCTACGATAGTTATAAATTTCTTTTAGTGCCGTTCAGTTTAACTAAGGCTCCGCCCGTATTCATAGACCTCCGGAACCGCGTATGCAAACTTATCTAGACAAATCCGTTACCGTACTTATAATTGATGTTTTAAGCTATTCAAGCGGAAAGGAAAAACGGACAACGTCTCCGTCTTACGCTCGAACTCTTGAGAAAAGAGCAACTCTATGCCGAATTCTCCAAGTGAGAATTTTGGTTAAACAAAGTCCAAATTCTAAACCATGTTATTAGTGGTCAAGGTAAAAAAAAAAAAAAAAAAAAAAAAAAAAAAAAAAAAAAATTAATTAATTAATTAATTAATTTTGGAGAAACCCTCACGACTCCGACTTGTATTCGTAAAATTTTGGATCTCGCGATTATTACCAAAGATTAATTTCCAATTTTTCCCGTATCGCTCGTCCTTTAACCTCGTTAACGTACTAAGGGAAAGAATTAAACATTTTTCGTGTCCGGACTTTGAACGTGATTTATTTTTTTTTTTTTCACACCAACCTTACTAGATAAATTCGTGTGGCACAAAATGGAACTCAAATATAGAAATACTTCTACGTGAACGCCTGAAAGGCAACCCCTCTCGACTCGAAATCAAGGAAGCTGAAATTCGTTGTTTTACACGGAGAATTTGAATACTTATTTATGGATCCGATCAATCTTCTCGTTATCGCGTACCACGATACATAGCTCTGCTATTTCACCGTTACCGTCTGATATTACTGGAAATTAAGATAACACACAATCCAACGATACTTCACTCTTCTTTGACTTAACGTCCTCGTGTTTCTGATAATCGGTCAACTATTATTCAACCCCGAACTATACAACTACGTGTACTACCTCGTTTCTCTTTCAGACTTCAACTTTTGACAACTAGAGGCACGTTATAGCAACCTCGAGATGTAAACTCATCCTATTCTAAGTCCTCATTTCACTACTATCTTTACCGTTCGCATTTCCGTTTAAAGAAACTCCTTGTAACATTTCTCCATGGATAGAGAAACTCCTCATATTACATAAGTATTCGCCACGAGGGTGAATAGTCCTAACGAACATTTCTCGAACCCTAACTAACTTGTTCAAACGTATCTTAAGAGATTCTATTCCAACACGGTGTATCTTTGTCAATTATTCTGTATCGAAATACTCGTTTCACTTCTAGTTTTACAAGAAACCTTGGGAACCCGCTTAGACATGAGTACCGCGTACCACCCACAAACTGACGAACCGAGCAAACGAACGATTTACGTCTTGGAAAGACATCTCACAAACTCGTATTGTCACCTTTAGTAGATCACTCTTACAACAGTAGTTACCACTCGTGTGTTCACGCGCACTTTTCGAAACCTTATATGACCGCTAATGTCATACCCCTGTTCATTTAACCAAAGCATCAACCACCGAAATCTGAACTCCATCAAGAAACAACAATTGAGATCGTTCAAGTCCGAGAAGGGCTCGAGACAACCCATTGTCGCCAGAAGAGTTAAACCAAACTTAGAGGAGAACCTCACAAATCCCAGTGTGTAACCGCGTAATATTGAGAACCCGCACCTTGGAAGGGTGTAATCCGTTTCGGGAATCAGGAAAAGTTAAACCCGCGACATGTTAACCCTTTTGAAACCTTGGGGCGTATTAGAACCGCTCCCTACCGTTTAGAACTTCCGACTCAATTAAGTTTCCGTTTACCCTACATTTCGTGTAACAAACTTAGAAACGTGTCCTGCGGAACAGGAACGTGCAATCCTGCTGGATACATCAACTATCGATGACAAACTTCTCTTCATAGGAAAACCAGTTGAAACTGGGGATCGTAAAAACCGAACCTTAATGCAACGTAAAACCCTGACTATCCAAATTCATGAGAACCCTCAAGAACGTACTTTCACTTATTCATAGCATTGACAACGTAAAGTCTCGAGTAAGAGATATCGACTACTACTTCCAACTAAATTTCGGGACGAAATTTCTTTTGAGTTGTGGATAATGTAACATCCCGCGTTTTTCCGTTAAATTTATTTTTAACACCGTCTTTTTCTTTTAAATAATACCTTTCGTTATTTAAATTCGTAGTTTCCGTTGACTAACGTTCATAATAATTCCGTCATTTAATTATAACATCTCTTGTTAACTTGCGTTTTAAAAATATTCGATCGGTTAAATCCCGCACCCGCTTTGAAACTCGAGGGACCGGAGTTGCCAAATGGGCAAACTAGTTGACTAGGTCAACTAGTCAACCCATTTCATCCATTTCCATCATCTCCCTCATCCCTTTTCTCTCCATCTCAAGAACACACACACAAACCCATTCCATTCATTCATCATCTAAATTCAATCTTGGAAGCTCACAACAAATCCGATTACATATTTGGAATCCTCTCTTCATCCTCTACAATTTGATACCAACTTCATCTCGTTTGGGTAACATTTCTAAAACTCTAGATTTCTCTAAATTCGTGTTTTTGATTTGAAATGGTGTTAGTTAGTGTCTATGGCTCGAGTCTAACATGAATATATGTTTGGTTTGCTCGATTTGTTGTTTTTGGAGTAACTAGCATGAACTTGAAATGGGTGTGCTTAATCCTTGATTTTGGATGAGTTAATGTTGTTAGATTGTTAAAGTGCATGTTTTAATTGTGTTACTAGTATCACTAGCTTCGTTTTGATGCGTAGGTTGATTAAGAAAACTTCAAAAACATGAATATTGATTTTGTGATGTTTGACTAGGGTTTGATAGTTCTTGACATGAATTTTTGGATGCTTGAATGCCATGGAATGTTAATTATTAGTGTTTAGTTGTAATGTATGTTTCATTACCTTCAAAACGGCATATTATATGTGTGAATTGGTTTCCCGAAACTCAAATTGCATTTGAAGAACTTGAAACCTTAAAAATGAACGTTTAATGATCACTTGATGAGTTTTCGGCTATTATAAATGATGTTTTTGTTTGGTGAAACATGTTTAGTTGTGTTCCTTGTCAAAAGAGCTTTCCAACGGTATAAGATACGTCTTCTAGTTGTTTACGGTTTGAGTTTTGCGTTTGTTTGAAAATTGACCAAGTCTTGAACAAGTGAAACAGGCCTGGGACCAGGCCACGGCCATTGTCGCGGCGCGACAGGCCTGGCCGCGGCGCGGCATAAGCCGTGCCCAGCTTCTGTCCCACTTGTCCATTTTACCAAAAATGTTTGGGATGTTCTAGACCTCCAATTCACTTGCAACTTGTTTTAACATGCTTATATATGAATAACTAGCATAGAAAATTTGTTCGAGACTCGACCCGAACATGTTGACTTTTTCGTTGACTTTGACCCGACCAAGTTTGACTTTTTGTCAAACTTAACCAAATACTTATGCAACCTTTCTAACATGATTATTTACTAGTATCTTGCATGAAACTTGACAATTTGATTCACATGCTAATATAATCGAGTCGTAACGAGCCATAGGACTAATTGAACATCTTTGACCGTTTGTGTTTACCGTTATTGATATAGCCTATATGTTTAGGTCAAGACTAGCTTTGTCTTTGCACGCGTCTACTTGTTGAAGTACTTTATTAACTCTTGCACTCAAGGTGAGATCATAGTCCCACTTTTACTCTTTTTGAACTTATATTGGGATGAGAAAACATAAACGATTCTTTTGAACTAAGTGAACACAAGAACGGGAAAACAAACATTCTACATACGAGTTTAGAACAAAATCCTCAATTCGATTATCATTAGTTACACTTGCCGGGTGTAAGCGAGAACTTATGTTATATGGCCATATGGGTTGACAACCCTCATCTTTGACGGTTCGCTACCGTCTACGGATGAAATATATTTTCGAGAATCAGTGTTTGTTCTAGCACTAAGTGATGGGGTATACAATGGAAGGAATGTTAAGCTTTGATAATTGGGTGCTCGTGAAACAAACTTTTGGAATGTATTACTATTATTTCATTGATGCAAATCTTGTGGTTCACTTGTACTTACTTACTTAAACCTATGATTTCACCAACGTTTTCGTTGACAGATTTCTATGTTCTTCTCAGGTCCTTGAACGATACATGATACATGCTTCCGCTCATTATTTGATACTTGCATTGGATGTCGAGTATATGTGCATTTCATGGAGCGTCTTTTGACTTTACTTTAAACCGTGTCGCCTAGATTTCATTCGTATTATAACGTTGTAACTTAACTATTGGTTGAACAATTCTTGTGAACTTTGGGAACAATCTTTATTTTGAAATGAAGGCGACATATTTTGGTCAAACTTTGTCTTAAAGACTTATGACCACGTAACGGGACCTAAGTAGACGGCGCCGTCAAACATGATTTGGTCGGGTCGCTACAATATACCAATAGTACATACATCTAAAAGCTGTGTATTGTACGAGTACGAATACGGGTGCATACGAGTAGAATTGTTGATGAAACTGAACGAGGATGTAATTGTAAGCATTTTTGTTAAGTAGAAGTATTTTGATAAGTGTATTGAAGTCTTTCAAAAGTGTATAAATACATATTAAAACACTACATGTATATACATTTTAACTGAGTCGTTAAGTCATCGTTAGTCGTTACATGTAAGTGTTGTTTTGAAACCTTTAGGTTAACGATCTTGTTAAATGTTGTTAACCCAATGTTTATAATATCAAATGAGATTTTAAATTATTATATTATCATGATATTATCATGTATGAATATCTCTTAATATGATATATATACATTAAATGTCTTTACAACGATAATCGTTACATATATGTCTCGTTTAAAAATCATTAAGTTAGTAGTCTTGTTTTTACATATGTAGTTCATTGTTAATATACTTAATGATATGTTTACTTATCATAGTATCATGTTAACTATATATATATATATATCCATATATATGTCATCATATAGTTTTTACAAGTTTTAACGTTCGTGAATCACCGGTCAACTTGGGTGGTCAATTGTCTATATGAAACATATTTTAATTAATCAAGTCTTAACAAGTTTGATTGCTTAACATGTTGGAAACATTTAATCATGTAAATATCAATCTCAATTAATATATATAAACATGGAAAAGTTCGGGTCACTACAGTACCTACCCGTTAAATAAATTTCGTCCCGAAATTTTAAGCTGTTGAAGGTGTTGACGAATCTTCTGGAAATAGATGCGGGTATTTCTTCTTCATCTGATCTTCACGCTCCCAGGTGAACTCGGGTCCTCTACGAGCATTCCATCGAACCTTAACAATTGGTATCTTGTTTTGCTTAAGTCTTTTAACCTCACGATCCATTATTTCGACGGGTTCTTCGATGAATTGAAGTTTTTCGTTGATTTGGATTTCATCTAACGGAATAGTGAGATCTTCTTTAGCAAAACATTTTTTCAAATTCGAGACGTGGAAAGTGTTATGTACAGCCGCGAGTTATTGAGGTAACTCAAGTCGGTAAGCTACTGGTCCGACACGATCAATAATCTTAAATGGTCCAATATACCTTGGATTTAATTAACCTCGTTTACCAAATCGAACAACGCCTTTCCAAGGTGCTACTTTAAGCATGACCATCTCTCCAATTTCAAATTCTATATCTTTTCTTTTAATGTCAGCGTAGCTCTTTTGTCGACTTTGGGCGGTTTTCAACCGTTGTTGAATTTGGATGATCTTCTCGGTAGTTTCTTGTATAATCTCCGGACCCGTAATTTGTCTATCCCCCACTTCACTCCAACAAATCGGAGACCTGCACTTTCTACCATAAAGTGCTTCAAACGGCGCCATCTCAATGCTTGAATGGTAGCTGTTGTTGTAGGAAAATTCTGCTAACGGTAGATGTCGATCCCAACTGTTTCCGAAATCAATAACACATGCTCGTAGCATGTCTTCAAGCGTTTGTATCGTCCTTTCGCTCTGCCCATCAGTTTGTGGATGATAGGCAGTACTCATGTCTAGACGAGTTCCTAATGCTTGCTGTAATGTCTGCCAGAATCTTGAAATAAATCTGCCATCCCTATCAGAGATAATAGAGATTGGTATTCCATGTCTGGAGATGACTTCCTTCAAATACAGTCGTGCTAACTTATCCATCTTGTCATCTTCGCTTATTGGCAGGAAATGTGCTGATTTGGTGAGACGATCAACTATTACCCAAATAGTATCAAAACCACTTGCAGTCCTTGGTAATTTAGTGATGAAATCCATGGTAATGTTTTCCCATTTCCATTCCGGGATTTCGGGTTGTTGAAGTAGACCTGATGGTTTCTGATGCTCAGCTTTGACCTTAGAACACGTCAAACATTCTCCTACGTATTTAGCAACATCGGCTTTCATACCCGGCCACCAAAAATGTTTCTTGAGATCCTTGTACATCTTCCCCGTTCCAGGATGTATTGAGTATCTGGTTTTATGAGCTTCTCTAAGTACCATTTCTCTCCTATCTCCAAATTTTGGTACCCAAATCCTTTCAGCCCTATACCGGGTTCCGTCTTCCCGAATATTAAGATGCTTCTCTGATCCTTTGGGTATTTCATCCTTTAAATTTCCCTCTTTTAAAACTCCTTGTTGCGCCTCCTTTATTTGAGTAGTAAGGTTAGTATGAATCATTATATTCATAGATTTTACTCGAATGGGTTCTCTGTCCTTCCTGCTCGAGGCATCGGCTACAACATTTGCCTTCCCCGGGTGGTAACGAATCTCAAAGTCGTAATCATTCAATAATTCAATCCACCTACGCTGCCTCATATTCAGTTGTTTCTGATTAAATATGTGTTGAAGACTTTTGTGGTCGGTATATATAATACTTTTTACCCCATATAAGTAGTGCCTCCAAGTATTTAATGCAAAAACAACCGCGCCTAATTCCAAATCATGCGTCGTATAATTTTGTTCGTGAATCTTCAATTGTCTTGACGCATAAGCAATCACCTTCGTTCGTTGCATTAATACACAACCGAGACCTTGCTTTGATGCGTCACAATAAATCACAAAATCATCATTCCCTTCAGGCAATGACAATATAGGTGCCGTAGTTAGCTTTTTCTTCAATAACTGAAACGCTTTCTCTTGTTCATCATTCCATTCAAATTTCTTCCCTTTATGCGTTAATGCAGTCAAGGGTTTTGCTATTCTGGAAAAGTCTTGGATGAACCTTCTGTAGTAACCAGCTAGTCCTAAAAACTGGCGTATGTGTTTCGGAGTTTTCGGGGTTTCCCACTTTTCAACAGTTTCTATCTTTGCCGGATCCACCTTAATACCTTCTTTGTTCACTATGTGACCGAGGAATTGAACTTCTTCCAACCAAAATGCACACTTTGAAAACTTAGCGTACAATTCTTCCTTCCTCAATACTTCTAACACCTTTCTCAAATGTTCACCATGTTCTTGGTCATTCTTTGAGTAAATAAGTATGTCATCAATGAAAACAATGACAAACTTGTCAAGGTATGGTCCACACACTCGGTTCATAAGGTCCATGAACACAGCTGGTGCATTAGTTAAACCAAATGGCATGACCATAAACTCGTAATGACCGTAACGTGTTCTGAAAGCAGTCTTTGGAATATCATCTTCTTTCACCCGCATTTGATGATACCCGGAACGTAAGTCAATCTTTGAATAAACAGACGAGCCTTGTAGTTGATCAAATAAGTCGTCGATTCTCGGTAGTGGGTAGCGGTTCTTGATGGTAAGTTTGTTCAACTCTCGGTAGTCGATACACAACCTGAATGTACCATCTTTCTTCTTTACAAACAAAACAGGAGCTCCCCACGGTGATGTGCTTGGTCGAATGAAACCACGCTCTAAAAGTTCTTGTAATTGGCTTTGTAGTTCTTTCATCTCGCTGGGTGCGAGTCTGTAAAGAGCACGAGCTATTGGTGCAGCTCCTGGTACAAGATCTATTTGAAATTCAACGGATCGATGTGGGGGTAATCCCGGTAATTCTTTCGGAAATACATCGGGAAATTCTTTTGCAATGGGAACATCATTGATGCTCTTTTCTTCAGTTTGTACTTTCTCGACGTGTGCTAGAATAGCATAGCAACCTTTTCTTATTAGTTTTTGTGCCTTCAAATTACTAATAAGATGTAGCTTCGTGTTGCCCTTTTCTCCGTACACCATTAAGGGTTTTCCTTTTTTTCGTATAATGCGAATTGCATTTTTGTAACAAACGATCTCTGCTTTCACTTCTTTCAACCAGTCCATACCGATTATCACATCAAAACTCCCTAACTCTACTGGTATTAAATCAATCTTAAATGTTTCGCTAACCAGTTTAATTTCTCGATTCCGACATATATTATCTGCTGAAATTAATTTACCATTTGCTAATTCGAGTAAAAATTTACTATCCAAAGGCGTCAATGGACAACTTAATTTAGCACAAAAATCTCTACTCATATAGCTTCTATCCGCACCCGAATCAAATAAAACGTAAGAAGATTTATTGTCAATAAGAAACGTACCCGTAACAAGCTCCGGGTCTTCCTGTGCCTCTGCCGCATTAATATTGAAAACTCTTCCGCGGCCTTGTCCATTCGTGTTCTCTTGGTTCGAGCAATTTCTAATAATGTGGCCCGGTTTTCCACATTTATAACAAACTACATTGGCATAACTTGCTCCGACACTACTTGCTCCGCCATTACTCGTTCCGACACCATTTGTTCCTTTCGTTCTATTAACCCCTGGTCCATAGACCTCACACTTCGCCGCGCTATGACCATTTCTTTTACACTTGTTGCAAAATTTGGTGGAGAACCCCGAGTGATACTTTTCACACCTTTGGCATAGCTGCTTCTGATTGCTGTTGTTGTTGCGGTTATTATTGTTGTTGGGATGATTGTTGTAGTTGCTGTTGTTATTGTTGTTGTTATTGTTGGGCCGTTTGTTGTAGTTACGATTGATGTTGCGATTGTTGGGATAATTGTTGCGATTATTGTTGTAATTGCTGTTGTTGTTGTATTGGTGATTCTTATCACCGTTTTCCTCCCACTTTCTTTTGACTTGCTTCACATTGGCCTCTTCAGCAGTCTGTTCTTTAATTCTTTCTTCAATCTGGTTCACTAGTTTGTGAGCCATTCTACATGCCTGTTGTATGGAGGCTGGCTCGTGTGAACTTATATCTTCTTGGATTCTTTCCGGTAATCCTTTCACAAACGCGTCGATCTTCTCTTCCTCATCTTCGAATGCTCCCGGACACAATAGGCACAATTCTGTGAATCGTCTTTCATACGTGGTAATATCAAATCCTTGGGTTCGTAACCCTCTAAGTTCTGTCTTGAGCTTATTGACCTCGGTTCTGGGACGGTACTTCTCGTTCATCAAGTGCTTGAATGCTAACCACGGTAGTGCGTACGCATCGTCTTGTCCCACTTGCTCTAGATAGGTATTCCACCATGTTAACGCAGAACCTGTGAAGGTATGCGTAGCGTACTTCACTTTGTCCTCTTCAGTACACTTACTTATGGCAAACACCGATTCGACCTTCTCGGTCCACCGTTTCAATCCGATCGGTCCTTCGGTTCCATCAAATTCCAAAGGTTTGCAGGCAGTGAATTCTTTGTAGGTGCATCCTACACGATTTCCTGTACTGCTAGATCCAAGGTTATTGTTGGTATGTAGCGCAGCCTGTACTGCGGCTATGTTTGAAGCTAGAAAAGTACGGAATTCCTCTTCATTCATATTCACGGTGTGTCGAGTAGTCGGTGCCATTTCCTTCAAAATAGTCAAATGGAACAAGTTAATCATACAGAATATTAAGAGTAGTTAATAGTATTTCGTAGCATAATATGAACTCATTTATAAAAGCTTTTTCTTCATATTAGCGTTTTATAAGTTTAAATTCGGGTAGTACCTACCCGTTAAGTTCATACTTAGTAGCTAATATACAATTCAACTACTACAATTCTATATGAAAAACTGATTATAATAATATTTCGCGTTCAAACTTTTACACAATATTTTACAAACTTACAATACCGCTTATTTTACATATAGCATGAAATATAGCACACAATAAATTTGATACAAGATGGTTGTGAAGATAATTCTAGCTAGTACACAAGTCGTTCAGCAAAGGCAATAAAGACACGTAATTCATACGTCCAGAAACAAGTCATGCATTCTGGTTTTACTAGGATTACTTTCCATCCTTGGTCTTGTGGAACATAACCGTTATGGCCGTTGATAAGACAGCGTGTTGTAACGTCGTCAAAGGGACGAGGGTTACGTAATGTCCAACAGTCCCGTAACAATCTAAAAACCTCATTTCTTACCCCAATTACCGACTCCGTCACTTGTGGAAACGTTTTGTTTAATAGTTGTAGCCCGATGTTCTTGTTCTCACTTTGGTGAGAAGCGAACATTACTAATCCGTAAGCATAACATGCTTCTTTATGTTGCATGTTAGCCGCTTTTTCTAAATCATGAAGTCCAATATTCGGATATATTGAGTCAAAATAATTTCTTAACCCGTTGCGTAAAATAGCATTTGGGTTCCCCGCAATATATGCGTCAAAGTAAACACATCGTAACTTATGGGTTTCTCAATGTGATATCCCCCATCTTTCAAACGAAAGTCTCTTATAAACCAAGACATTCTTGGAACGTTCTTCGAATGTCTTACAAACTGATCTCGCCTTAAATAGTTGTGCCGAAGAATTCTGACCGACTCTAGACAAGATTTCATCAATCATGTCTCCGGGTAGGTCTCTTAAAATATTGGGTTGTCTATCCATTTTGTGTTTTTATACTATAAAATAGACAAGAGTTAGATTCATAAAAAAAATACTTATTAATACAAGAAATTTTTACATATATCATAAAGCATAAGCACACTATATTACATATATTACACCACACGAATACAACTATCTTATTCCGACTCGCTTGTTTCTTCTTCTTCGGTTTTAGTTCGTTTTGCCAAGTTTCTAGGGATATATGATGTTCCCCTAATACGAGCCGTCGTTTTCCACATTGGTTTAGAAAAACCTGGTGGTTTAGAGGTTCCCGGGTCATTGTTACAACTTAAGGACTTCGGGGGTTGACGATACATATAAAGTTCATCGGGGTTGGAATTAGATTTTTCTATTTTTATGCCCTTTCCCTTATTATTTTCTTTTGCCTTTTTAAATTCAGTTGGGGTAATTTCTATAACATCATCGGAATTCTCGTCGGAATCCGATTCATCGGAGAATTGGTAATCCTCCCAATATTTTGCTTCCTTGGCGGAAACACCATTGACCATAATTAACCTTGGTCGGTTGGTTGAGGATTTTCTTTTACTTAACCGTTTTATTATTTCTCCCACCGGTTCTATTTCTTCATCCGGTTCCGATTCTTCTTCCGGTTCCGATTCTTCTTCCGGTTCCGACTCTTCTTCCGGTTCCTCTTCGGGAACTTGTGAATCAGTCCACGAATCATTCCAATTTACATTTGACTCTTCATTATTATTAGGTGAGTCAATGGGACTTGTTCTAGAGGTAGACATCTATCATATAATATCAAACGCGTTAAGAGATTAATATATCACATAATATTCACATGTTAAAAATATATAGTTTCCAACAAAATTTGTTAAGCAATCATTTTTCAAGTAAACACGGTCGAAGTCCAGACTCACTAATGCATCCTAACAAACTCGATAAGACACACTAATACAAAATTCTAGTTCTCTAAGACCAACGCTCGGATACCAACTGAAATGTCCCGTTCTTATTGATTAAAAACGTTCCATATTAATTGATTTCGTTGCGAGGTTTTGACCTCTATATGAGACGTTTTTCAAAGACTGCATTCATTTTAAAACAAACCATAACCTTTATTTCATCAATAAAGGTTTAAAAAGCTTTACGTAGATTATCAAATAATGATAATCTAAAATATCCTGTTTACACACGACCATTACATAATGGTTTACAATACAAATATGTTACAACAAAATAAGTTTCTTGAATGCAGTTTTTACACAATATCATACAAGCATGGACTCCAAATCTCGTCCTTATTTAAGTATGCGACAGCGGAAGCTCTTAATAATCACCTGAGAATAAACATGCTTAAAACGTCAACAAAAATGTTGGTGAGTTATAGGTTTAACCTATATATATCAAATCGTAACAATAGACCACAAGATTTCATATTTCAATACACATCCCATACATAGAGATAAAAATCATTCATATGGTGAACACCTGGTAACCGACATTAACAAGATGCATATATAAGAATATCCCCATCATTCCGGGACACCCTTCGGATATGATATAAATTTCGAAGTACTAAAGCATCCGGTACTTTGGATGGGGTTTGTTAGGCCCAATAGATCTATCTTTAGGATTCGCGTCAATTAGGGTGTCTGTTCCCTAATTCTTAGATTACCAGACTTAATAAAAAGGGGCATATTCGATTTCGATAATTCAACCATAGAATGTAGTTTCACGTACTTGTGTCTATTTTGTAAATCATTTATAAAACCTGCATGTATTCTCATCCCAAAAATATTAGATTTTAAAAGTGGGACTATAACTCACTTTCACGGATTTTTACTTCGTCGGGAAGTAAGACTTGGCCACTGTTGATTCACGAACCTATAACAATATATACATATATATTAAAGTATGTTCAAAATATATTTACAACACTTTTAATATATTTTGATGTTTTAAGTTTATTAAGTCAGCTGTCCTCGTTAGTAACCTACAACTAGTTGTCCACAGTTAGATGTACAGAAATAAATCGATAAATATTATCTTGAATCAATCCACGACCCAGTGTATACGTATCTCAGTATTGATCACAACTCAAACTATATATATTTTGGAATCAACCTCAACCCTGTATAGCTAACTCCAACATTCACATATAGAGTGTCTATGGTTGTTCCGAAATATATATAGATGTGTCGACATGATAGGTCGAAACATTGTATACGTGTCTATGGTATCTCAAGATTACATAATATACAATACAAGTTGATTAAGTTATGGTTGGAATAGATTTGTTACCAATTTTCACGTAGCTAAAATGAGAAAAATTATCCAATCTTGTTTTACCCATAACTTCTTCATTTTAAATCCGTTTTGAGTGAATTAAATTGCTATGGTTTCATATTGAACTCTATTTTATGAATCTAAACAGAAAAAGTATAGGTTTATAGTCAGAAAAATAAGTTACAAGTCGTTTTTGTAAAGGTAGTCATTTCAGTCGAAAGAACGACGTCTAGATGACCATTTTAGAAAACATACTTTCACTTTGAGTTTAACCATAATTTTTGGATATAGTTTCATGTTCATAATAAAAATCATTTTCTCAGAATTACAACTTTTAAATCAAAGTTTATCATAGTTTTTAATTAACTAACCCAAAACAGCCCGCGGTGTTACTACGACGGCGTAAATCCGGTTTTACGGTGTTTTTCGTGTTTCCAGGTTTTAAATCATTAAGTTAGCATATCATATAGATATAGAACATGTGTTTAGTTAATTTTAAAAGTCAAGTTAGAAGGATTAACTTTTGTTTGCGAACAAGTTTAGAATTAACTAAACTATGTTCTAGTGATTACGAGTTTAAACCTTCGAATAAGATAGTTTTATATATATGAATCGAATGATGTTATGAACATCATTAATACCTTAAGTTCCTTGGATAAACCTACTGGAAAAGAGAAAAATGGATCTAGCTTCAAAGGATCTTGGATGGCTTGAAAGTTCTTGAAGTAGGATCATGACACAAAAACAAGTTCAAGTAAGATTTTTACTCGAATTAAGATAGTTTATAGTTATAGAAATTGAATCAAAGTTTGAATATGAATATTACCTTAAATAAGAAAGATAACCTACTGTATATAACAAAGGTTTCTTGATCTTAGATGATTACTTGGAATGGATTAGAAAGCTTGGAAGTAAATTAGTAAACTTGAAGGGATTTTTGAAGTGTTCTTGAAGTGTTCTTCCTATGATGATTATAGCTTGATTCTTGAAGTGATTTTTGATGAAGATGATGATTAACTACTGGAAAAATACGTTCATAATAGTGTGTGTGTGTGTGTTGAGAGAGAATTAGAAAGAGAATTGGAAGTGAAATGGAGTGAATGATGAGTGGTAATTGGTGAGTGGTGAGTGGGGTTAAAAGGAGTTCTAGTTAGTTGACTAGCTCATGGTAGAAGTTAAAATTGATTAGTCATACATGACATAATCAATAGTGGAATCCCATGCTAGTTCCTATTGGTATATACTCATAGTAAGTACGTTTTGAAGCTGTGTATAATACGGGTAAGAATACGACTAGAATTCTTGATGAAAGAAAAGAATGGAAAAGTAACTGTAACAATTTTCGTTAAGTATGAGTGTTTTGATATATGTCTTGAAGTCTTCCAAAAGTATTTTAATACATCTAAATACACTACTTGTATATACATTTTAACTGAGTCGTTAAGTCATCGTTAGTCGTTACATGTAAGTGTTGTTTTAAAACCTTTAATTTAACGATCTCAATTAATGTTGTTAACCCATTATTTATTATATCTAATGAGATGTTAAATTATTATATTATCATGATATTATGATATATTAATATATCTTAAAATGATATATATACATTTAAATGTCGTTACAACGATAATCGTTACATATATGTCTCGTTTCGAAATCCTTAAGTTAGTAGTCTTGTTTATATGTATATAACTCATTGTTAATATACTTATTGAGAAACTTACTTATCATAATCTCATGTTAACCATATGTATATCCATATATATATCGTCATGTCGTTTTTACAAGTTTTAACGTTCGTGAATCGCCGGTCAACTTGGGTGGTCAATTGTCTATATGAAACATATTTCAATTAATCAAGTCTTAACAAGTTTGATTGCTTAACATGTTAGAAATATTTAATCATGTAAATATCAATCTCAATTAATATATATAAACATGGAAAAGTTCGGGTTACTACAGTACTGAAATGTCCCGTTCTTATTGATTAAAAACGTTCCATATTAATTGATTTCGTTGCGAGGTTTTGACCTCTATATGAGACGTTTTTCAAAGACTGCATTCATTTTAAAACAAACCATAACCTTTATTTCATCAATAAAGGTTTAAAAAGCTTTACGTAGATTATCAAATAATGATAATCTAAAATATCCTGTTTACACACGACCATTACATAATGGTTTACAATACAAATATGTTACAACAAAATAAGTTTCTTGAATGCAGTTTTTACACAATATCATACAAGCATGGACTCCAAATCTCGTCCTTATTTAAGTATGCGACAGCGGAAGCTCTTAATAATCACCTGAGAATAAACATGCTTAAAACGTCAACAAAAATGTTGGTGAGTTATAGGTTTAACCTATATATATCAAATCGTAACAATAGACCACAAGATTTCATATTTCAATACACATCCCATACATAGAGATAAAAATCATTCATATGGTGAACACCTGGTAACCGACATTAACAAGATGCATATATAAGAATATCCCCATCATTCCGGGACACCCTTCGGATATGATATAAATTTCGAAGTACTAAAGCATCCGGTACTTTGGATGGGGTTTGTTAGGCCCAATAGATCTATCTTTAGGATTCGCGTCAATTAGGGTGTCTGTTCCCTAATTCTTAGATTACCAGACTTAATAAAAAGGGGCATATTCGATTTCGATAATTCAACCATAGAATGTAGTTTCACGTACTTGTGTCTATTTTGTAAATCATTTATAAAACCTGCATGTATTCTCATCCCAAAAATATTAGATTTTAAAAGTGGGACTATAACTCACTTTCACAGATTTTTACTTCGTCGGGAAGTAAGACTTGGCCACTGTTGATTCACGAACCTATAACAATATATATATATATATATATATATATATATATATATATATATATATTAAAGTATGTTCAAAATATATTTATAACACTTTTAATATATTTTGATGTTTTAAGTTTATTAAGTCAGCTGTCCTCGTTAGTAACCTACAACTAGTTGTCCACAGTTAGATGTACAGAAATAAATCGATAAATATTATCTTGAATCAATCCACGACCCAGTGTATACGTATCTCAGTATTGATCACAACTCAAACTATATATATTTTGGAATCAACCTCAACCCTGTATAGCTAACTCCAACATTCACATATAGAGTGTCTATGGTTGTTCCGAAATATATATAGATGTGTCGACATGATAGGTCGAAACATTGTATACGTGTCTATGGTATCTCAAGATTACATAATATACAATACAAGTTGATTAAGTTATGGTTGGAATAGATTTGTTACCAATTTTCACGTAGCTAAAATGAGAAAAATTATCCAATCTTGTTTTACCCATAACTTCTTCATTTTAAATCCGTTTTGAGTGAATCAAATTGCTATGGTTTCATATTGAACTCTATTTTATGAATCTAAATAGAAAAAGTATAGGTTTATAGTCAGAAAAATAAGTTACAAGTCGTTTTTGTAAAGGTAGTCATTTCAGTCGAAAGAACGACGTCTAGATGACCATTTTAGAAAACATACTTACACTTTGAGTTTAACCATAATTTTTGGATATAGTTTCATGTTCATAATAAAAATCATTTTCTCAGAATTACAACTTTTAAATCAAAGTTTATCATAGTTTTTAATTAACTAACCCAAAACAGCCCACGGTGTTACTACGATGGCGTAAATTCGATTTTACGGTGTTTTTCGTGTTTCCAGGTTTTAAATCATTAAGTTAGCATATCATATAGATATAGAACATGTGTTTAGTTAATTTTAAAAGTCAAGTTAGAAGGATTAACTTTTGTTTGCGAACAAGTTTAGAATTAACTAAACTATGTTCTAGTGATTACGAGTTTAAACCTTCGAATAAGATAGTTTTATATATATGAATCGAATGATGTTATGAACATCATTACTACCTTAAGTTCCTTGGATAAACCTACTGTAAAAGAGAAAAATGGATCTAGCTTCAAAGGATCTTGGATGGCTTGAAAGTTCTTGAAGTAGGATCATGACACAAAAACAAGTTCAAGTAAGATTTTTACTCGAATTAAGATAGTTTATAGTTATAGAAATTGAATCAAAGTTTGAATATGAATATTACCTTGAATAAGAAAGATAACCTACTGTATATAACAAAGGTTTCTTGATCTTAGATGATTACTTGGAATGGATTAGAAAGCTTGGAAGTAAATTAGTAAACTTGAAGGGATTTTTGAAGTGTTCTTGAAGTGTTCTTCCTATGATGATTATAGCTTGATTCTTGAAGTGATTTTTGATGAAGATGATGATTAACTACTGGAAAAATACGTTCATAATAGTGTGTGTGTGTTGAGAGAGAATTAGAAAGAGAATTGGAAGTGAAATGGAGTGAATGATGAGTGGTAATTGGTGAGTGGTGAGTGGGGTTAAAAGGAGTTCTAGTTAGTTGACTAGCTCATGGTAGAAGTTAAAATTAAATAGTCATACATGACATAATCAAGAGTGGAATCCCATGCTAGTTCCTATTGGTATATACTCATAGTAAGTACGTTTTGAAGCTGTGTATAATACGGGTAAGAATACGACTAGAATTCTTGATGAAAGAAAAGAATGGAAAAGTAACTGTAACCATTTTCGTTAAGTATGAGTGTTTTGATATATGTCTTGAAGTCTTCCAAAAGTATTTTAATACATCTAAATACACTACTTGTATATACATTTTAACTGAGTCGTTAAGTCATCGTTAGTCGTTACATGTAAGTGTTGTTTTGAAACCTTTAAGTTAACGATCTCAATTAATGTTGTTAACCCATTATTTATTATATCTAATGAGATGTTAAATTATTATATTATCATGATATTATGATATATTAATATATCTTAATATGATATATATACATTTAAATGTCGTTACAACGATAATCGTTACATATATGTCTCGTTTCGAAATCCTTAAGTTAATAGTCTTGTTTATATGTATATAACTCATTGTTAATATACTTATTGAGAAACTTACTTATCATAATCTCATGTTAACCATATGTATATCCATATATATATCGTCATGTCGTTTTTACAAGTTTTAACGTTCGTGAATCGCCGGTCAACTTGGGTGGTCAATTGTCTATATGAAAGATATTTCAATTAATCAAGTCTTAACAAGTTTGATTGCTTAACATGTTAGAAATATTTAATCATGTAAATATCAATCTCAATTAATATATATAAACATGGAAAAGTTCGGGTTACTACAGTACTGAAATGTCCCGTTCTTATTGATTAAAAACGTTCCATATTAATTGATTTCGTTGTGAGGTTTTGACCTCTATATGAGACGTTTTTCAAAGACTGCATTCATTTTAAAACAAACCATAACCTTTATTTCATCAATAAAGGTTTAAAAAGCTTTACGTAGATTATCAAATAATGATAATCTAAAATATCCTGTTTACACACGACCATTACATAATGGTTTACAATACAAATATGTTACAACAAAATAAGTTTCTTGAATGCAGTTTTTACACAATATCATACAAGCATGGACTCCAAATCTCGTCCTTATTTAAGTATGCGACAGCGGAAGCTCTTAATAATCACCTGAGAATAAACATGCTTAAAACGTCAACAAAAATGTTGGTGAGTTATAGGTTTAACCTATATATATCAAATCGTAACAATAGACCACAAGATTTCATATTTCAATACACATCCCATACATAGAGATAAAAATCATTCATATAGTGAACACCTGGTAACCGACATTAACAAGATGCATATATAAGAATATCCCCATCATTCCGGGACACCCTTCGGATATGATATAAATTTCGAAGTACTAAAGCATCCGGTACTTTGGATGGGGTTTGTTAGGCCCAATAGATCTATCTTTAGGATTCGCGTCAATTAGGGTGTCTGTTCCCTAATTCTTAGATTACCAGACTTAATAAAAAGGGGCATATTCGATTTCGATAATTCAACCATAGAATGTAGTTTCACGTACTTGTGTCTATTTTGTAAATCATTTATAAAACCTGCATGTATTCTCATCCCAAAAATATTAGATTTTAAAAGTGGGACTATAACTCACTTTCACAGATTTTTACTTCGTCGGGAAGTAAGACTTGGCCACTGTTGATTCACGAACCTATAACAATATATATATATATATATTAAAGTATGTTCAAAATATATTTACAACACTTTTAATATATTTTGATGTTTTAAGTTTATTAAGTCAGCTGTCCTCGTTAGTAACCTACAACTAGTTGTCCACAGTTAGATGTACAGAAATAAATCGATAAATATTATCTTGAATCAATCCACGACCCAGTGTATACGTATCTCAGTATTGATCATAACTCAAACTATATATATTTTGGAATCAACCTCAACCCTGTATAGCTAACTCCAACATTCACATATAGAGTGTCTATGGTTGTTCCGAAATATATATAGATGTGTCGACATGATAGGTCGAAACATTGTATACGTGTCTATGGTATCTCAAGATTACATAATATACAATACAAGTTGATTAAGTTATGATTGGAATAGATTTGTTACCAATTTTCACGTAGCTAAAATGAGAAAAATTATCCAATCTTGTTTTACCCATAACTTCTTCATTTTAAATCCGTTTTGAGTGAATCAAATTGCTATGGTTTCATATTGAACTCTATTTTATGAATCTAAACAGAAAAAGTATAGGTTTATAGTCAGAAAAATAAGTTACAAGTCGTTTTTGTAAAGGTAGTCATTTCAGTCGAAAGAACGACGTCTAGATGACCATTTTAGAAAATATACTTCCACTTTGAGTTTTACCATAATTTTTGGATATAGTTTCATGTTCATAATAAAAATCATTTTCTCAGAATAACAACTTTTAAATCAAAGTTTATCATAGTTTTTAATTAACTAACCCAAAACAGCCCGCGGTGTTACTACGACGGCGTAAATCCGGTTTTACGGTGTTTTTCGTGTTTCCAGGTTTTAAATCATTAAGTTAGCATATCATATAGATATAGAACATGTGTTTATTTGATTTTTAAAGTCAAGTTAGAAGGATTAACTTTTATTTGCGAACAAGTTTAGAATTAACTAAACTATGTTCTAGTGATTACAAGTTTAAACCTTCGAATAAGATAGCTTTATATGTATGAATCGAATGATGTTATGAACATCATTACTACCTTAAGTTCCTTGGATAAACCTACTGGAAAAGAGAAAAATGGATCTAGCTTCAATGGATCCTTGGATGGCTCGAAGTTCTTAAAGCAGAATCATGACACGAAAACAAGTTCAAGTAAGATCATCACTTGAAATAAGATTGTTATAGTTATAGAAATTGAACCAAAGTTTGAATATGATTATTACCTTGTATTAGAATGATAACCTACTGTAAGAAACAAAGATTTCTTGAGGTTGGATGATCACCTTACAAGATTGGAAGTGAGCTAGCAAACTTGAAAGTATTCTTGATTTTATGAAACTAGAACTTTTGGAATATATGAAGAACACTTAGAACTTGAAGATAGAACTTGAGAGAGATCAATTAGATGAAGAAAATTGAAGAATGAAAGTGTTTGTAGGTGTTTTTGGTCGTTGGTGTATGGATTAGATATAAAGGATATGTAATTTTATTTTCATGTAAATAAGTCATGAATGATTACTCATATTTTTGTAATTTTATGAGATATTTCATGCTAGTTGCAAAATGATGGTTCCCACATGTGTTAGGTGACTCACATGGGATGCTAATAGCTGATTATTGGAGTGTATATACCAATAGTACATACATCTAAAAGCTGTGTATTGTACGAGTACGAATACGGGTGCATACGAGTAGAATTGTTGATGAAACTGAACGAGGATGTAATTGTAAGCATTTTTGTTAAGTAGAAGTATTTTGATAAGTGTATTGAAGTCTTTCAAAAGTGTATAAATACATATTAAAACACTACATGTATATACATTTTAACTGAGTCGTTAAGTCATCGTTAGTCGTTACATGTAAGTGTTGTTTTGAAACCTTTAGGTTAACGATCTTGTTAAATGTTGTTAACCCAATGTTTATAATATCAAATGAGATTTTAAATTATTATATTATCATGATATTATCATGTATGAATATCTCTTAATATGATATATATACATTAAATGTCTTTACAACGATAATCGTTACATATATGTCTCGTTTAAAAATCATTAAGTTAGTAGTCTTGTTTTTACATATGTAGTTCATTGTTAATATACTTAATGATATGTTTACTTATCATAGTATCATGTTAACTATATATATATATATATATATCCATATATATGTCATCATATAGTTTTTACAAGTTTTAACGTTCGTGAATCACCGGTCAACTTGGGTGGTCAATTGTCTATATGAAACATATTTCAATTAATCAAGTCTTAACAAGTTTGATTGCTTAACATGTTGGAAACATTTAATCATGTAAATATCAATCTCAATTAATATATATAAACATGGAAAAGTTCGGGTCACTTCAGTACCTACCCGTTAAATAAATTTCGTCCCGAAATTTTAAGCTGTTGAAGGTGTTGACGAATCTTCTGGAAATAGATGCGGGTATTTATTCTTCATCTGATCTTCATGCTCCCAGGTGAACTCGGGTCCTCTACGAGCATTCCATCGAACCTTAACAATTGGTATCTTGTTTTGCTTAAGTCTTTTAACCTCACGATCCATTATTTCGACGGGTTCTTCGATGAATTGAAGTTTTTCGTTGATTTGGATTTCATCTAACGGAATAGTGAGATCTTCTTTAGCAGAACATTTCTTCAAATTCGAGACGTGGAAAGTGTTATGTACAGCTGCGAGTTGTTGAGGTAACTCAAGTCGGTAAGTTACTGGTCCGACACGATCAATAATCTTAAATGGTCCAATATACCTTGGATTTAATTTCCATCGTTTACCAAATCGAACAACGCCTTTCCAAGGTGCTACTTTAAGCATGACCATCTCTCCAATTTCAAATTCTATATCTTTTCTTTTAATGTCAGCGTAGCTCTTTTGTCGACTTTGGGCGGTTTTCAACCATTGTTGAATTTGGATGATCTTCTCGGTAGTTTCTTGTATAATCTCCGGACCCGTAATCTGTCTATCCCCCACTTCACTCCAACAAATCGGAGACCTGCACTTTCTACCATAAAGTGCTTCAAACGGCGCCATCTCAATGCTTGAATGGTAGCTGTTGTTGTAGGAAAATTCTGCTAACGGTAGATGTCGATCCCAACTGTTTCCGAAATCAATAACACATGCTCGTAGCATGTCTTCAAGCATTTGTATCGTCCTTTCGCTCTGCCCATCAGTTTGTGGATGATAGGCAGTACTCATGTCTAGACGAGTTCCTAATGCTTGCTGTAATGTCTGCCAGAATCTTGAAATAAATCTACCATCCCTATCAGAGATAATAGAGATTGGTATTCCATGTCTGGAGATGACTTCCTTCAAATACAGTCGTGCTAACTTCTCCATCTTGTCATCTTCTCTTATTGGCAGGAAATGTGCTGATTTGGTGAGACGATCAACTATTACCCAAATAGTATCAAAACCACTTGCAGTCCTTGGCAATTTAGTGATGAAATCCATGGTAATGTTTTCCCATTTCCATTCCGGGATTTCGGGTTGTTGAAGTAAACCTGATGGTTTCTGATGCTCAGCTTTGACCTTAGAACACGTCAAACATTCTCCTACGTATTTAGCAACATCGGCTTTCATACCCGGCCACCAAAAATGTTTCTTGAGATCCTTGTACATCTTCCCCGTTCCAGGATGTATTGAGTATCTGGTTTTATGAGCTTCTCTAAGTACCATTTCTCTCATATCTCCAAATTTTGGTACCCAAATCCTTTCAGCCCTATACCGGGTTCCGTCTTCCCGAATATTAAGATGCTTCTCCGATCCTTTGGGTATTTCATCCTTTAAATTTCCCTCTTTTAAAACTCCTTGTTGCGCCTCCTTTATTTGAGTAGTAAGGTTAGTATGAATCATTATATTCATAGATTTTACTCGAATGGGTTCTCTGTCCTTCCTGCTCAAGGCATCGGCTACCACATTTGCCTTCCCCGGGTGGTAACGAATCTCAAAGTCGTAATCATTCAAAAATTCAATCCACCTACGCTGCCTCATATTCAGTTGTTTCTGATTAAATATGTGTTGAAGACTTTTGTGGTCGGTATATATAATACTTTTGACCCCATATAAGTAGTGCCTCCAAGTCTTTAATGCAAAAACAATCGCGCCTAATTCCAAATCATGCGTCGTATAATTTTGTTCGTGAATCTTCAATTGTCTTGACGCATAAGCAATCACCTTCGTTCGTTGCATTAATACACAACCGAGACCTTGCTTTGATGCGTCACAATAAATCACAAAATCATCATTCCCTTCAGGCAATGACAATATAGGTGCCGTAGTTAGCTTTTTCTTCAATAACTGAAATGCTTTCTCTTGTTCATCATTCCATTCAAATTTCTTCCCTTTATGCGTTAATGCAGTCAAGGGTTTTGCTATTCTGGAAAAGTCTTGGATGAACCTTCTGTAGTAACCAGCTAGTCCTAAAAACTGGCGTATGTGTTTCGGAGTTTTCGGGGTTTCCCACTTTTCAACAGTTTCTATCTTTGCCGGATCCACCTTAATACCTTCTTTGTTCACTATGTGACCGAGGAATTGAACTTCTTCCAACCAAAATGCACACTTTGAAAACTTAGCGTACAATTCTTCCTTCCTCAATACTTCTAACACCTTTCTCAAATGTTCACCATGTTCTTGGTCATTCTTTGAGTAAATAAGTATGTCATCAATGAAAACAATGACAAACTTGTCAAGGTATGGTCCACACACTCGGTTCATAAGGTCCATGAACACAGCTGGTGCATTAGTTAAACCAAACGGCATGACCATAAACTCGTAATGACCGTAACGTGTTCTGAAAGCAGTCTTTGGAATATCATCTTCTTTCACCCGCATTTGATGATACCCGGAACGTAAGTCAATCTTTGAATAAACAGACGAGCCTTGTAGTTGATCAAATAAGTCGTCGATTCTCAGTAGTGGGTAGCGGTTCTTGATGGTAAGTTTGTTCAACTCTCGGTAGTCGATACACAACCTGAATGTACCATTTTTCTTCTTGACAAACAAAACAGGAGCTCCCCATGGTGATGTGCTTGGTCGAATGAAACCACGCTCTAAAAGTTCTTGTAATTGGCTTTGCAGTTCTTTCATCTCGCTGGGTGCGAGTCTGTAAGGAGCACGAGCTATTGGTGCAGCTCCTGGTACAAGATCTATTTGAAATTCAACGGATCGCTGTGGGGGTAATCCCAGTAATTCTTTCGGAAATACATCAGGAAATTCTTTTGAAATGAGAACATCATTGATGCTCTTTTCTTCAGTTTGTACTTTCTCGACGTGTGCTAGAACAGCATAGCAACCTTTTCTTATTAGTTTTTGTGCCTTCAAATTACTAATAATATGTAGCTTCGTGTTGCCCTTTTTTCCGTACACCATTAAGGGTTTTCCTTTTTCTCGTATAATGCGAATTGCATTTTTGTAACAAACGATCTCTGCTTTCACTTCTTTCAACCAGTCCATACCGATTATCACATCAAAACTCCCTAACTCTACTGGTATCAAATCAATCTTAAATGTTTCGCTAACCAGTTTAATTTCTCGATTCCGACATATATTATCTGCTGAAATTAATTTACCATTTGCTAATTCGAGTAAAAATTTACTATCCAAAGGCGTCAATGGACAACTTAATTTAGCACAAAAATCTCTACTCATATAGCTTCTATCCGCACCCGAATCAAATAAAACGTAAGCAGATTTATTGTCAATAAGAAACATACCCGTAACAAGCTCCGGGTCTTCCTGTGCCTCTGCTGCATTAATATTGAAAACTCTTCCGCGGCCTTGTCTATTCGTGTTCTCTTGGTTTGGGTAATTTCTAATAATGTGGCCCGGTTTTCCACATTTATAACAAACTACATTGGCATAACTTGCTCCGACACTACTTGCTCCGCCATTACTCGTTCCGACACCATTTGTTCCTTTCGTTCTATTAACCCCTGGTCCGTAGACCTCACACTTCGCCGCGCTATGACCATTTCTTTTACACTTGTTGCAAAATTTGGTGCAGAACCCCGAGTGATACTTTTCACATCTTTGGCATAGCTGCTTCTGATTGTTGTTGTTGTTGTGGTTATTATTGTTGTTGGGATGATTGTTGTAGTTACTGTTGTTGTTGTTGTTGTTGTTGTTGGGCCGTTTGTTGTAGTTACGATTGATGTTGCGATTGTTGGGATAATTGTTGCGATTATTGTTGTAATTGATGTTGTTGTTGTATTGGTGATTCTTATCACCGTTTTCCTCCCACTTTCTTTTGACTTGCTTCACATTGGCCTCTTCAGCAGTCTGTTCTTTAATTCTTTCTTCAATCTGGTTCACTAGTTTGTGAGCCATTCTACATGCCTGTTGTATGGAGGCTGGCTCGTGTGAACTTATATCTTCTTGGATTCTTTCCGGTAATCCTTTCACAAACGCATCAATCTTCTCTTCCTCATCTTCGAATGCTCCCGGACACAATAGTCACAATTCTGTGAATCATCTTTCGTACGTGGTAATATCAAATCCTTAGGTTCGTAACCCTCTAAGTTCTGTCTTGAGCTTATTGACCTCAGTTCTGGGACGGTACTTCTCGTTCATCAAGTGCTTGAATGCTGACCACGGTAGTGCGTACGCATCATCTTGTCCCACTTGCTCTAGATAGGTATTCCACCATGTTAACGCAGAACCTGTGAAGGTATGCGTAGCGTACTTCACTTTGTCCTCTTCAATACACTTACTTATGGCAAACACCGATTCGACCTTCTCGGTCCACCGTTTCAATCCGACCGGTCCTTCGGTTCCATCAAATTCCAAAGGTTTGCAGGCAGTGAATTCTTTGTAGGTGCATCCTATACGATTTCCTGTACTGCCAGATCCAAGGTTATTGTTGGTATGTAGCGCAGCCTGTACTGCGGCTATGTTTGAAGCTAGAAAAGTACGGAATTCCTCTTCATTCATATTCACGGTGTGTCGAGTAGTCGGTGCCATTTCCTTCAAAATAGTCAAATGGAACAAGTTAATCATACAGAATATTAAGAGCAGTTAATAGTATTTCGTAGCATAATATGAACTCATTTATAAAAGCTTTTTCTTCATATTAGCGATTTATAAGTTTAAATTCGGGTAGTACCTACCCGTTAAGTTCATACTTAGTAGCTAATATACAATTCAACTACTACAATTCTATATGAAAAACTGATTGTAATAATATTTCGCGTTCAAACTTTTATACAATATTTTACAAACTTACAATACCGCTTATTTTACATAAAGCATGAAATATAGCACACAATAAATTTGATACAAGATGGTTGTGAAGATAATTCTAGCTAGTACACAAGTCGTTCAGCAAAGGCAATAAAGACACGTAATTCATACGTCCAGAAACAAGTCATGCATTCTGGTTTTACTAGGATTACTTCCCATCCTTGGTCTTGTGGAACATAACCGTTATGGCCGTTGATAAGACAGCGTGTTGTAACGTCGTCAAAGGGACGAGGGTTACGTAATGTCCAACAGTCCCGTAACAATCTAAAAACCTCATTTCTTACCCCAATTACCGACTCCGTCACTTGTGGGAACGTTTTGTTTAATAGTTGTAGCCCGATGTTCTTGTTCTCACTTTGGTGAGAAGCGAACATTACTAACCCGTAAGCATAACATGCTTCTTTATGTTGCATGTTAGCCGCTTTTTCTAAATCACGAAGTCCTATATTCGGATATACTGAGTCAAAATAATTTCTTAACCCGTTGCGTAAAATAGCATTTGGGTTCCCCGCAATATATGCGTCAAAGTAAACACATCGTAACTTATGGATTTCCCAATGTGATATCCCCCATCTTTCGAACGAAAGCCTTTTATAAACCAAGGCATTCTTGGAACGTTCGTCGAATGTCTTACAAACTGATCTCGCCTTAAATAGTTGTGCCGAGGAATTCTGACCGACTCTAGACAAGATTTCATCAATCATGTCTCCAGGTAGGTCTCTTAAAATATTGGGTTGTCTATCCATTTTGTGTTTTTATACTGTAAAATAGACAAGAGTTAGATTCATAAAAAAAATACTTAAGCAATTTTTACATATATCATAAAGCATAAGCACACTATATTACATATATTACACCACACAAATGCAACTATCTTATTCCGACTCGCTCGTTTCTTCTTGTTCGGTTTTGGTTCGTTTTGCCAAGTTTCTAGGGATATATGATGTTCCCCTAATACGAGCCGTCGTTGTCCACATTGGTTTAGAAAAACCTGGTGGTTTAGAGGTTCCCGGGTCATTGTTACAACTTAAGGACTTCGGGGGTTGACGATACATATAAAGTTCATCGGGGTTGGAATTAGATTTCTCTATTTTTATGCCCTTTCCCTTATTATTTTCTTTTTCCTTTTTAAATTCAGTTGGGGTAATTTCTATAACATCATCGGAATTCTCGTCGGAATCCAATTCATCGGAGAATTGGTAATCCTCCCAATATTTTGCTTCCTTGGCGGAAACACCATTGACCATAATTAACCTTGGTCGGTTGGTTGAGGATTCTCTTTTACTTAACCGTTTTATTATTTTCCCCACCGGTTCTATTTCTTCTTCCGGTTCCGATTCTTCTTCCGGTTCCGATTCTTCTTCCGGTTCCGACTCTTCTTTCGGTTCCTCTTCGGGAACTTGTGAATCAGTCCATGAATCATTCCAATTTACATTTGACTCTTCATTATAATTAGGTGAGTCAATGGGACTTGTTCTAGAGGTAGACATCTATCACATAATATCAAACACGTTAAGAGATTAATATATCACATAATATTCATATGTTAAAAATATATAGTTTCCAACAAAAATGTTAAGCAATCATTTTTAAAGAAAACACGGTCGAAGTCCAGACTCACTAATGCATCTTAACAAACTCGATAAGACACACTAATGCAAATTTTCTGGTTCTCTAAGACCAACGCTCGGATACCAACTGAAATGTCCCGTTCTTATTGATTAAAAACGTTCCATATTAATTGATTTCGTTGCGAGGTTTTGACCTCTATATGAGACGTTTTTCAAAGACTGCATTCATTTTAAAACATACCATAACCTTTATTTCATCAATAAAGGTTTAAAAAGCTTTACGTAGATTATCAAATAATGATAATCTAAAATATCCTGTTTACACACGACCATTACATAATGGTTTACAATACAAATATGTTACAACAAAATAAGTTTCTTGAATGTAGTTTTTACACAATATCATACAAGCATGGACTCCAAATCTCGTCCTTATTTAAGTATGAGACAGCGGAAGCTCTTAATAATCACCTGAGAATAAACATGCTTAAAACGTCAACAAAAATGTTGGTGAGTTATAGGTTTAACCTATATATATCAAATCGTAACAATAGACCACAAGATTTCATATTTCAATACACATCCCATACATAGAGATAAAAATCATTCATATGGTGAACACCTGGTAACCGACATTAACAAGATGCATATATATAAGAATATCTCCATCATTCTGGGACACCCTTCGGATATGATATAAATTTCGAAGTACTAAAGTATCTGGTACTTTGGATGGGGTTTGTTAGGCCCAATAAATCTATCTTTAGGATTCGCGTCAATTAGGGTGTCTGTTCCCTAATTCTTAGATTACCAGACTTAATAAAAAGAGGCATATTCGATTTCGATAATTCAACCATAGAATGTAGTTTCACGTACTTGTGTCTATTTTGTAAATCATTTATAAAACCTGCATGTATTCTCATCCCAAAAATATTAGATTTTAAAAGTGGGACTATAACTCACCTTCACAGATTTTTACTTCGTCGGGAAGTAAGACTTGGCCACTGGTTGATTCACGAACCTATAACAATATATACATATATATCAAAGTATGTTTAAAATATATTTACAACACTTTTAATATATTTTGATGTTTTAAGTTTATTAAGTCAGCTGTCCTCGTTAGTAACCTACAACTAGTTGTCCACAGTTAGATGTACATAAATAAATCGATAAATATTATCTTGAATCAATCCACGACCCAGTGTATACGTATCTCAGTATTGATCACAACTCAAACTATATATATTTTGGAATCAACCTCAACCCTGTATAGCTAACTCCAACATTCACATATAGAGTGTCTATGGTTGTTCCGAAATATATATAGATGTGTCGACATGATAGGTCGAAACATTGTATACGTGTCTATGGTATCTCAAGATTACATAATATACAATACAAGTTGATTAAGTTATGGTTGGAATAGATTTGTTACCAATTTTCACGTAGCTAAAATGAGAAAAATTATCCAATCTTGTTTTACCCATAACTTCTTCATTTTAAATCCGTTTTGAGTGAATCAAATTGCTATGGTTTCATATTGAACTCTATTTTATGAATCTAAACAGAAAAGTATAGGTTTATAGTCGGAAAAATAAGTTACAAGTCGTTTTTGTAAAGGTAGTCATTTCAGTCGAAAGAACGACGTCTAGATGACCATTTTAGAAAACATACTTCCACTTTGAGTTTAACCATAATTTTTGGATATAGTTTCATGTTCATAATAAAAATCATTTTCTTAGAATTACAACTTTTAAATCAAAGTTTATCATAGTTTTTTAATTAACTAACCCAAAATAGCCCGCGGTGTTACTACGACGGCGTAAATCCGGTTTTACGGTGTTTTTCGTGTTTCCAGGTTTTAAATCATTAAGTTAGCATATCATATAGATATAGAACATGTGTGTAGTTAATTTTAAAAGTCAAGTTAGAAGGATTAACTTTTGTTTGCGAACAAGTTTAGAATTAACTGAACTATGTTCTAGTGATTACGAGTTTAAACCTTCGAATAAGATAGTTTTATATATATGAATCGAATGATGTTATGAACATCATTACTACCTCAAGTTTAGTAGGTAAACCTACTGGAAGTGACAAGAAATGATCTAGCTTCAAAGGATCTTGGATGGCTTGAAAGTTCTTGAAGTAGGATCATGACACAAAAACAAGTTCAAGTAAGATTTTTACTCGAATTAAGATAGTTTATAGTTATAGAAATTGAATCAAAGTTTGAATATGAATATTACCTTGAATAAGAGAGATAACCTACTTTATATAACAAAGGTTTCTTGATCTTAGATGATTACTTGAAATGGATTAGAAAGCTTGGAAGTAAATTAGTAAACTTGAAGGGATTTTTGAAGTGTTCTTGAAGTGTTCTTCCTATGATGATTATAGCTTGATTCTTGAAGTGATTTTTGATGAAGATGATGATTAACTACTGGAAAAATACGTTCATAATAGTGTGTGTGTGTTGAGAGAGAATTAGAAAGAGAATTGGAAGTGAAATGGAGTGAATGATGAGTGGTAATTGGTGAGTGGTGAGTGGGGTTAAAAGGAGTTCTAGTTAGTTGACTAGCTCATGGTAGAAGTTAAAATTGATTAGTCATACATGACATAATCAAGAGTGGAATCCCATGCTAGTTCCTATTGGTATATACTCATAGTAAGTACGTTTTGAAGCTGTGTATAATACGGGTAAGAATACGACTAGAATTCTTGATGAAAGAAAAGAATGGAAAAGTAACTGTAACCATTTTCGTTAAGTATGAGTGTTTTGATATATGTCTTGAAGTCTTCCAAAAGTATTTTAATACATCTAAATACACTACTTGTATATACATTTTAACTGAGTCGTTAAGTCATCGTTAGTCGTTACATGTAAGTGTTGTTTTGAAACCTTTAAGTTAACGATCTCAATTAATGTTGTTAACCCATTATTTATTATATCTAATGAGATGTTAAATTATTATATTATCATGATATTATGATATATTAATATATCTTAATATGATATATATACATTTAAATGTCGTTACAACGATAATCGTTACATATATGTCTCGTTTCAAAATCCTTAAGTTAGTAGTCTTGTTTATATGTATATAACTCATTGTTAATATACTTATGGAGAAACTTACTTATCATAATCTCATGTTAACCATATGTATATCCATATATATATCGTCATGTCGTTTTTACAAGTTTTAACGTTCGTGAATCGCCGGTCAACTTGGGTGGTCAATTGTCTATATGAAACATATTTCAATTAATCAAGTCTTAACAAATTTGATTGCTTAACATGTTAGAAACATTTAATCATGTAAATATCAATCTCAATTAATATATATAAACATGGAAAAGTTCGGGTTACTACAGTAATTGTTTTTACTCAACGAAATCCCGGAATGGAAATACTGTAGTGACCCAAAATTTTCCATGTTTATATATATATTAATTGAGATTGATATTTACATGATTAAATGTTTCCAACATGTTAAACAATCAAACTTGTTAAGACTTGATTAATTGAAATATGTTTCATATAGACAATTGACCACCCAAGTTGACCGGTGATTCACGAACGTTAAAACTTGTAAAAACTATATGATGACATATATATGGATATATATATAGTTAACATGATACTATGATAAGTAAACATATCATTAAGTATATTAACAATGAACTACATATGTAAAAACAAGACTACTAACTTAATGATTTTTAAACGAGACATATATGTAACGATTATCGTTGTAAAGACGTTTAATGTATATATATCATATTAAGAGATATTCATACATGATAATATCATGATAATATAATAATTTAAAATCTCATTTGATATTATAAACATTGGGTTAACAACATTTAACAAGATCGTTAACCTAAAGGTTTCAAAACAACACTTACATGTAACGACTAACGATGACTTAACGAATCAGTTAAAATGTATATACATGTAGTGTTTTAATATGTATTTATACACTTTTGGAAGACTTAAATACACTTATCAAAATACTTCTACTTAACAAAAATGCTTACAATTACATCCTCGTTCAGTTTCATCAACAATTCTACTCGTATGCACCCGTATTCGTACTCGTACAATACACAGCTTTTAGATGTATGTAATATTGGTATATACACTCCAATGATCAGCTCTTAGCAGCCCATGTGAGTCACCTAACACATGTGGGAACCATCATTTGGCAACTAGCATGAAATATCTCATAAAATTACAAAAATATGAGTAATCATTCATGACTTATTTACATGAAAACAAAATTACATATCCTTTATATCTAATCCATACACCAATGACCAAAAACACCTACAAACACTTTCATTCTTCAATTTTCTTCATCTAATTGATCTCTCTCAAGTTCTATCTTCAAGTTCTAAGTGTTCTTCATATATTCCAAAAGTTCTAGTTTCATAAAATCAAGAATACTTTCAAGTTTGCTAGCTCACTTCCAATCTTGTAAGGTGATCATCCAACCTCAAGAAATCTTTGTTTCTTACAGTAGGTTATCATTCTAATACAAGGTAATAATCATATTCAAACTTTGGCTCAATTTCTATAACTATAACAATCTTATTTCAAGTGATGATCTTACTTGAACTTGTTTTCGTGTCATGATTCTGCTTCAAGAACTTCGAGCCATCCAAGGATCCATTGAAGCTAGATCCATTTTTCTATTTTCCAGTAGGTTTATCCAAGGAACTTAAGGTAGTAATGATGTTCATAACATCATTCGATTCATACATATAAAACTATCTTATTCGAAGGTTTAAACTTGTAATCACTAGAACATAGTTTAGTTAATTCTAAACTTGTTCGCAAATAAAAGTTAATCCTTCTAACTTGACTTTTAAAATCAACTAAACACATGTTCTATATCTATATGATATGCTAACTTAATGATTTAAAACCTGGAAACACGAAAAACACCGTAAAACCGGATTTACGCCGTCGTAGTAACACCGCGGGCTGTTTTGGGTTAGTTAATTAAAAACTATGATAAACTTTGATTTAAAAGTTGTTATTCTGAGAAAATGATTTTTATTATGAACATTAAACTATATCCAAAAATTATGGTAAAACTCAAAGTGAAAGTATATTTTCTAAAATGGTCATCTAGACGTCGTTCTTTCGACTGAAATGACTACCTTTACAAAAACGACTTGTAACATATTTTTCTGACTATAAACCTATACTTTTTCTGTTTAGATTCATAAAATAGAGTTCAATATGAAACCATAGCAATTTGATTCACTCAAAACGGATTTAAAATGAAGAAGTTATGGGTAAAACAAGATTGGATAATTTTTCTCATTTTAGCTACGTGAAAATTGGTAACAAATCTATTCCAACCATAACTTAATCAACTTGTATTGTATATTATGTAATCTTGAGATACCATAGACACGTATACAATGTTTCGACCTATCATGTCGACACATCTATATATATTTCGGAACAACCATAGACACTCTATATGTGAATGTTGGAGTTAGCTATACAGGGTTGAGGTTGATTCCAAAATATATATAGTTTGAGCTGTGATCAATACTGAGAGACGTATACACTGGGTCGTGGATTGATTCAAGATAATATTTATCGATTTATTTCTGTACATCTAACTGTGGACAACTAGTTGTAGGTTACTAACGAGGACAGCTGACTTAATAAACTTAAAACATCAAAATATATTAAAAGTGTTGTAAATATATTTTGAACATACTTTGATATATATGTATATATTGTTATAGGTTCGTGAATCAACCAGTGGCCAAGTCTTACTTCCCGACGAAGTAAAAATCTGTGAAAGTGAGTTATAGTCCCACTTTTAAAATCTAATATTTTTGGGATGAGAATACATGCAGGTTTTATAAATGATTTACAAAATAGACACAAGTACGTGAAACTACATTCTATGGTTGAATTATCAAAATCGAATATGCCCCTTTTTATTAAGTCTGGTAATCTAAGAATTAGGGAACAGACACCCTAATTGACGCGAATCCTAAAGATAGATCTATTGGGCTTAACAAACCCCATCCAAAGTACCGGATGCTTTAGTACTTCGAAATTTATATCATATCCGAAGGGTATCCCGGAATGATGGGGATATTCTTATATATGCATCTTGTTAATGTCGGTTACCAGGTGTTCACCATATGAATGATTTTTATCTCTATGTATGGGATGTGTATTGAAATATGAAATCTTGTGGTCTATTATTATGATTTGATATATATAGGTTAAACCTATAACTCACCAACATTTTTGTTGACGTTTTAAGCATGTTTATTCTCAGGTGATTATTAAGAGCTTCCGTTGTCGCATACTTAAATAAGGACGAGATTTGGAGTCCATGCTTGTATGATATCGTGTAAAAACTGCATTCAAGAAACTTATTTTGTTGTAACATATTTGTATTGTAAACCATTATGTAATGGTTGTGTGTAAACAGGATATTTTAGATTATCATTATTTGATAATCTACGTAAAGCTTTTTAAATCTTTATTGATGAAATAAAGGTTATGGTTTGTTTTAAAATGAATGCAGTCTTTGAAAAACGTCTCATATAGAGGTCAAAACCTCGCAACGAAATCAATTAATATGGAACGTTTTTAATCAATAAGAACGGGACATTTCAGTTGGTATCCGAGCGTTGGTCTTAGAGAACCAGAATTTTGCATTACTGTGTCTTATCGAGTTTGTTACGATGCATTAGTGAGTCTGGACTTCGACCGTGTTTACTTGAAAAATGATTGCTTAACAAATTTTGTTGGAAACTATATATTTTTAATATGTGAATATTATGTGATATATTAATCTCTTAATGCGTTTGATATTATGTGATAGATGTCTACCTCTAGAACAAGTCCCATTGACTCACCTAATAATAATAAAGAGTCAAATGTAAATTGGAATGATTTGTGGACTGATTCACAAGTTCCCGAAGAGGAACCGGAAGAAGAGTCAGAACCGGAAGAAGAATCGGAACCGGAAGAAGAATCGGAACCGGAAGAAGAATCGGAACCGGATGAAGAAATAGAACCGGTGGGGGAAATAATAAAACGGTTAAGTAAAAGAAAATCCTCAACCAACCGACCAAGGTTAATTATGCTCAATGGTGTTTCCGCCAAGGAAGCAAAATATTGGGAGGATTACCAATTCTCCGATGAATCGGATTCCGACGAGAATTCCGATGATGTTATAGAAATTACCCCAACTGAATTTAAAAAGGCAAAAGAAAATAATAAGGGAAAGGGCATAAAAATAGAGAAATCTAATTCCAACCCCGATGAACTTTATATGTATCGTCAACCCCCGAAGTCCTTAAGTTGTAACAATGACCCGGGAACCTCTAAACCACCAGGTTTTTCTAAACCAATGTGGAAAACGACGGCTCGTATTAGGGGAACATCATATATCCCTAGAAACTTGGCAAAACGAACTAAAACCGAAGAAGAAGAAACAAGCGAGTCGGAATAAGATAGTTGTATTCGTGTGGTGTAATATATGTAATATAGTGTGCTTATGCTTTATGATATATGTAAAAATTTCTTGTATTAATAAGTATTTTTTTTATGAATCTAACTCTTGTCTATTTTACAGTATAAAAACACAAAATGGATAGACAACCCAATATTTTAAGAGACCTACCCGGAGACATGATTGATGAAATCTTGTCTAGAGTCGGTCAGAATTCTTCGGCACAGCTATTTAAGGCGAGATCAGTTTGTAAGACATTCGAAGAACGTTCCAAGAATGTCTTGGTTTATAAGAGACTTTCGTTTGAAAGATGGGGGATATCACATTGGGAAACCCATAAGTTACGATGTGTTTACTTTGACGCATATATTGCGGGGAACCCAAATGCTATTTTACGCAACGGGTTAAGAAATTATTTTGACTCAATATATCCGAATATTGGACTTCGTGATTTAGAAAAAGCGGCTAACATGCAACATAAAGAAGCATGTTATGCTTACGGATTAGTAATGTTCGCTTCTCACCAAAGTGAGAACAAGAACATCGGGCTACAACTATTAAACAAAACGTTTCCACAAGTGACGGAGTCGGTAATTGGGGTAAGAAATGAGGTTTTTAGATTGTTACGGGACTGTTGGATATTACGTAACCCTCGTCCCTTTGACGACGTTACAACACGCTGTCTTATCAACGGCCATAACGGTTATGTTCCACAAGACCAAGGATGGGAAGTAATCCTAGTAAAACCAGAATGCATGACTTGTTTCTGGACGTATGAATTACGTGTCTTTATTGCCTTTGCTGAACGACTTGTGTACTAGCTAGAATTATCTTCACAACCATCTTGTATCAAATTTATTGTGTGCTATATTTCATGCTATATGTAAAATAAGCAGTATTGTAAGTTTGTAAAATATTGTGTAAAAGTTTGAACGCGAAATATTATTATAATCAGTTTTTCATATAGAATTGTAGTAGTTGAATTGTATATTAGCTACTAAGTATGAACTTAACGGGTAGGTACTACCCGAATTTAAACTTATAAAATGCTAATATGAAGAAAAAGCTTTTATAAATGAGTTCATATTATGCTACAAAATACTATTAACTACTCTTAATATTCTGTATGATTAACTTGTTCCATTTGACTATTTTGAAGGAAATGGCACCGACTACTCGACACACCGTGAATATGAATGAAGAGGAATTCCGTACTTTTCTAGCTTCAAACATAGCCGCAGTACAGGCTGCGCTACATACCAACAATAACCTTGGATCTAGCAGTACAGGAAATCGTGTAGGATGCACCTACAAAGAATTCACTGCCTGCAAACCTTTGGAATTTGATGGAACCGAAGGACCGATCGGATTGAAACGGTGGACCGAGAAGGTCGAATCGGTGTTTTCCATAAGTAAGTGTACTGAAGAGGACAAAGTGAAGTACGCTACGCATACCTTCACAGGTTCTGCGTTAACATGGTGGAATACCTATCTAGAGCAAGTGGGACAAGACGATGCGTACGCACTACCGTGGTTAGCATTCAAGCACTTGATGAACGAGAAGTACCGTCCCAGAACCGAGGTCAATAAGCTCAAGACAGAACTTAGAGGGTTACGAACCCAAGGATTTGATATTACCACGTACGAAAGACGATTCACAGAATTGTGCCTATTGTGTCCGGGAGCATTCGAAGATGAGGAAGAGAAGATCAACGCGTTTGTGAAAGGATTACCGGAAAGAATCCAAGAAGATATAAGTTCACACGAGCCTGCCTCCATACAACAGGCATGTAGAATGGCTCACAAACTAGTGAACCAGATTGAAGAAAGAATTAAAGAACAGACTGCTGAAGAGGCCAATATGAAGCAAGTCAAAAGAAAGTGTGAGGAAAATGGTGATAAGAATCACCAATACAACAACAACAGCAATTACAACAATAATCGCAACAATTATCCCAACAATCGCAGCATCAATCGCAACAACAACAAACGGCCCAACAACAACAACAACAACAACAACAACAGCAACTACAACAATCATCCCAACAACAATAATAACCGCAACAACAACAACAATCAGAAGCAGCTATGTCAAAGGTGTGAAAAGTATCACTCGGGGTTCTGCACCAAATTTTGCAACAAGTGTAAAAGAAATGGTCATAGCGCGGCGAAGTGTGAGGTCTACGGACCAGGGGTTAACAGAACGAAAGGAACAAATGGTGTCGGAACGAGTAATGGCGGAGCAAGTAGTGTCGGAGCAAGTTATGCCAATGTAGTTTGTTATAAATGTGGAAAACCGGGCCACATTATTAGAAATTGCCCGAACCAGGAGAACACGAATGGACAAGGCCGCGGAAGAGTTTTCAATATTAATGCGGCAGAGGCACAGGAAGACCCGGAGCTTGTTACGGGTACGTTTCTTATTGACAATAAATCTGCATACGTTTTATTTGATTCGGGTGCGGATAGAAGCTATATGAGTAGAGATTTTTGTGCTAAATTAAGTTGTCCATTGACGCCTTTGGATAGTAAATTTTTACTCGAATTAGCAAATGGTAAATTAATTTTAGCAGATAATATATGTCGGAATCGAGAAATTAAACTGGTTAGCGAAACATTTAAGATTGATTTGATACCAGTAGAGTTAGGGAGTTTTGATGTGATAATCGGTATGGACTGGTTGAAAGAAGTGAAAGCAGAGATCGTTTGTTACAAAAATGCAATTCGCATTATACGAGAAAAAGGAAAACCCTTAATGGTGTACGGAGAAAAGGGCAACACGAAGCTACATCTTATTAGTAATTTGAAGGCACAAAAACTAATAAGAAAAGGTTTCTATGCTATTCTAGCACACATCGAGAAAGTACAAACTAAAGAAAAGAGCATCAATGATGTTCCCATTGCAAAAGAATTTCCCGATGTATTTCCGAAAGAATTACCGGGATTACCCCCACATCGATCCGTTGAATTTCAAATAGATCTTGTACCAGGAGCTGCACCAATAGCTCGTGCTCCTTACAGACTCGCACCCAGTGAGATGAAAGAACTGCAAAGCCAATTACAAGAACTTTTAGAGCGTGGTTTCATTCGACCAAGCACATCACCGTGGGGAGCTCCTGTTTTGTTTGTCAAGAATAAAGATGGTACATTCAGGTTGTGTATCGACTACCGAGAGTTGAACAAACTTACCATCAAGAACCGCTACCCACTACCGAGAATCGATGACTTATTTGATCAACTACAAGGCTCGTCTGTTTATTCAAAGATTGACTTACGTTCCGGGTATCATCAAATGCGGGTGAAAGAAGATGATATTCCAAAGACTGCTTTCAGAACACGTTACGGTCATTACGAGGTTATGGTCATGCCGTTTGGTTTAACTAATGCACCAGCTGTGTTCATGGACCTTATGAACCGAGTGTGTGGACCATACCTTGACAAGTTTGTCATTGTTTTCATTGATGACATACTTATTTACTCAAAGAATGACCAAGAACACGGTGAACATTTGAGAAAGGTGTTAGAAGTATTGAGGAAGGAAGAATTGTACGCTAAGTTTTCAAAGTGTGCATTTTGGTTGGAAGAAGTTCAATTCCTCGGTCACATAGTGAACAAAGAAGGTATTAAGGTGGATCCGGCAAAGATAGAAACTGTTGAAAAGTGGGAAACCCCAAAAACTCCGAAACACATACGCCAGTTTTTAGGACTAGCTGGTTACTACAGAAGGTTCATCCAAGACTTTTCCAGAATAGCAAAACCCTTGACTGCATTAACGCATAAAGGGAAGAAATTTGAATGGAATGATGAACAAGAGAAAGCGTTTCAGTTATTGAAGAAAAAGCTAACTACGGCACCTATATTGTCATTGCCTGAAGGAAATGATGATTTTGTGATTTATTGTGACGCATCAAAGCAAGGTCTCGGTTGTGTATTAATGCAACGAACGAAGGTGATTGCTTATGCGTCTAGACAATTGAAGATTCACGAACAAAATTATACGACGCATGATTTGGAATTAGGCGCGGTTGTTTTTGCATTAAAGACTTGGAGGCACTACTTATATGGGGTCAAAAGTATTATATATACCGACCACAAAAGTCTTCAACACATATTTAATCAGAAACAACTGAATATGAGGCAGCGTAGGTGGATTGAATTATTGAATGATTACGACTTTGAGATTCGTTACCACCCGGGGAAGGCAAATGTGGTAGCCGATGCCTTGAGCAGGAAGGACAGAGAACCCATTCGAGTAAAATCTATGAATATAATGATTCATAATAACCTTACTACTCAAATAAAGGAGGCGCAACAAGGAGTTTTAAAAGAGGGAAATTTAAAGGATGAAATACCCAAAGGATCGGAGAAGCATCTTAATATTTGGGAAGACGGAACCCGGTATAGGGCTGAAAGGATTTGGGTACCAAAATTTGGAGATATGAGAGAAATGGTACTTAGAGAAGCTCATAAAACCAGATACTCAATACATCCTGGAACGGGGAAGATGTACAAGGATCTCAAGAAACATTTTTGGTGGCCGGGTATGAAAGCCGATGTTGCTAAATACGTAGGAGAATGTTTGACGTGTTCTAAGGTCAAAGCTGAGCATCAGAAACCATCAGGTCTACTTCAACAACCCGAAATCCCGGAATGGAAATGGGAAAACATTACCATGGATTTCATCACTAAATTGCTAAGGACTGCAAGTGGTTTTGATACTATTTGGGTAATAGGTGATCGTCTCACCAAATCAGCACACTTCCTGCCAATAAGAGAAGATGACAAGATGGAGAAGTTAGCACGACTGTATTTGAAGGAAGTCGTCTCCAGACATGGAATACCAATCTCTATTATCTCTGATAGGGATGGCAGATTTATTTCAAGATTCTGGCAGACATTACAGCAAGCATTAGGAACTATCATCCACAAACTGATGGACAGAGCGAAAGGACAATACAAACGCTTGAAGACATGCTACGAGCATGTGTTATTGATTTCGGAAACAGTTGGGATCGACATCTACCGTTAGCAGAATTTTCCTACAACAACAGCTACCATTCAAGCATTGAGATGGCGCCGTTTGAAGCACTTTATGGTAGAAAGTGCAGGTCTCCGATTTGTTGGAGTGAAGTGGGGGATAGACAAATTACGGGTCCGAAGATTATACAAGAAACTACCGAGAAGATCATCCAAATTCAACAACGGTTGAAAACCGCCCAAAGTCGACAAAAGAGCTACGCTGACATTAAAAGAAAAGATATAGAATTTGAAATTGGAGAGATGGTCATGCTTAAAGTATCACCTTGGAAAGGCGTTGTTCGATTTGGTAAACGAGGGAAATTAAATCCAAGGTATATTGGACCTTTTAAGATTATTGATCGTGTCGGACCAGTAGCTTACCGACTTGAGTTACCTCAACAACTCGCAGCTGTACATAACACTTTCCATGTCTCGAATTTGAAGAAATGTTTTGCTAAAGAAGATCTCACTATTCCGTTAGATGAAATCCAAATCAACGAAAAACTTCAATTCATCGAAGAACCCGTCGAAATAATGGATCGTGAGGTTAAAAGACTTAAGCAAAACAAGATACCAATTGTTAAGGTTCGATGGAATGCTCGTAGAGGACCCGAGTTCACCTGGGAGCGTGAAGATCAGATGAAGAAGAAATACCCGCATTTATTTCCAGAAGATTCGTCAACACCTTCAACAGCTTAAAATTTCGGGACGAAATTTATTTAACGGGTAGGTACTGTAGTGACCCGACCTTTTCCATGTTTATATATATTAATTGAGATTGATATTTACATGATTATATGTTTCCAACATGTTAAACAATCAAACTTGTTAAGACTTGATTAATTGAAATATGTTTCATATAGACAATTGACCACCCAAGTTGACCGGTGATTCACGAACGTTAAAACTTGTAAAAACTATATGATGACATATATATGGATATATATATAGTTAACATGATAATATGATAAGTAAACATATCATTAAGTATATTAACAATGAACTACATATGTAAAAACAAGACTACTAACTTAATGATTTTTAAACGAGACATATATGTAACGATTATCGTTGTAAAGACGTTTAATGTATATATATCATATTAAGAGATATTCATACATGATAATATCATGATAATATAATAATTTAAAACCTCATTTGATATTATAAACATTGGGTTAACAACATTTAACAAGATCGTTAACCTAAAGGTTTCAAAACAACACTTACATGTAACGACTAACGATGACTTAACGAATCAATTAAAATGTATATACATGTAGTTTTTTAATATGTATTTATACACTTTTGGAAGACTTCAATACACTTATCAAAATACTTCTACTTAACAAAAATGCTTACAATTACATCCTCGTTCAGTTTCATCAACAATTCTACTCGTATGCACCCGTATTCGTACTCGTACAATACACAGCTTTTAGATGTATGTACTATTGGTATATACACTCCAATGATCAGCTCTTAGCAGCCCATGTGAGTCACCTAACACATGTGGGAACCATCATTTGGCAACTAGCATGAAATATCTCATAAAATTACAAAAATATGAGTAATCATTCATGACTTATTTACATGAAAACAAAATTACATATCCTTTATATCTAATCCATACACCAATGACCAAAAACACCTACAAACACTTTCATTCTTCAATTTTCTTCATCTAATTGATCTCTCTCAAGTTCTATCTTCAAGTTCTAAGTGTTCTTCATATATTCCAAAAGTTCTAGTTTCATAAAATCAAGAATACTTTCAAGTTTGCTAGCTCACTTCCAATCTTGTAAGGTGATCATCCAACCTCAAGAAATCTTTGTTTCTTACAGTAGGTTATCATTCTAATACAAGGTAATAATCATATTCAAACTTTGGTTCAATTTCTATAACTATAACAATCTTATTTCAAGTGATGATCTTACTTGAACTTGTTTTCGTGTCATGATTCTGCTTCAAGAACTTCGAGCCATCCAAGGATCCATTGAAGCTAGATCCATTTTTCTCTTTTTCAGTAGGTTTATCCAAGGAACTTAAGGTAGTAATGATGTTCATAACATCATTCGATTCATACATATAAAGCTATCTTATTCGAAGGTTTAAACTTGTAATCACTAGAACATAGTTTAGTTAATTCTAAACTTGTTCGCAAACAAAAGTTAATCCTTCTAACTTGACTTTTAAAATCAACTAAACACATGTTCTATATCTATATGATATGCTAACTTAATGATTTAAAACCTGGAAACACGAAAAACACCGTAAAACCGGATTTACGCCGTCGTAGTAACACCGCGGGCTGTTTTGGGTTAGTTAATTAAAAACTATGATAAACTTTGATTTAAAAGTTGTTATTCTGAGAAAATGATTTTTATTATGAACATGAAACTATATCCAAAAATTATGGTAAAACTCAAAGTGGAAGTATATTTTCTAAAATGGTCATCTAGACGTCGTTCTTTCGACTGAAATGACTACCTTTACAAAAACGACTTGTAACTTATTTTTCTGACTATAAACCTATACTTTTTCTGTTTAGATTCATAAAATAGAGTTCAATATGAAACCATAGCAATTTGATTCACTCAAAACGGATTTAAAATGAAGAAGTTATGGGTAAAACAAGATTGGATAATTTTTCTCATTTTAGCTACGTGAAAATTGGTAACAAATCTATTCCAACCATAACTTAATCAACTTGTATTGTATATTATGTAATCTTGAGATACCATAGACACGTATACAATGTTTTGACCTATCATGTCGACACATCTATATATATTTCGGAACAACCATAGACACTCTATATGTGAATGTTGGAGTTAGCTATACAGGGTTGAGGTTGATTCCAAAATATATATAGTTTGAGCTGTGATCAATACTGAGATACGTATACACTGGGTCGTGGATTGATTCAAGATAATATTTATCGATTTATTTCTGTACATCTAACTGTGGACAACTAGTTGTAGGTTACTAACGAGGACAGCTGACTTAATAAACTTAAAACATCAAAATATATTAAAAGTGTTGTAAATATATTTTGAACATACTTTGATATATATGTATATATTGTTATAGGTTCGTGAATCAACCAGTGGCCAAGTCTTACTTCCCGACGAAGTAAAAATCTGTGAAAGTGAGTTATAGTCCCACTTTTAAAATCTAATATTTTTGGGATGAGAATACATGCAGGTTTTATAAATGATTTACAAAATAGACACAAGTACGTGAAACTACATTCTATGGTTGAATTATCAAAATCGAATATGCCCCTTTTTATTAAGTCTGGTAATCTAAGAATTAGGGAACAGACACCCTAATTGACGCGAATCCTAAAGATAGATCTATTGGGCTTAACAAACCCCATCCAAAGTACCGGATGCTTTAGTACTTCGAAATTTATATCATATCCGAAGGGTGTCCCGGAATGATGGGGATATTCTTATATATGCATCTTGTTAATGTCGGTTACCAGGTGTTCACCATATGAATGATTTTTATCTCTATGTATGGGATGTGTATTGAAATATGAAATCTTGTGGTCTATTATTATGATTTGATATATATAGGTTAAACCTATAACTCACCAACATTTTTGTTGACGTTTTAAGCATGTTTATTCTCAGGTGATTATTAAGAGCTTCCACTGTCGCATACTTAAATAAGGACGAGATTTGGAGTCCATGCTTATATGATATTGTGTAAAAACTGCATTCAAGAAACTTATTTTGTTGTAACATATTTGTATTGTAAACCATTATGTAATGGTCGTGTGTAAACAGGATATTTTAGATTATCATTATTTGATAATCTACGTAAAGCTTTTTAAACCTTTATTGATGAAATAAAGGTTATGGTTTGTTTTAAAATGAATGCAGTCTTTGAAAAACGTCTCATATAGAGGTCAAAACCTCGCAACGAAATCAATTAATATGGAACGTTTTTAATCAATAAGAACGGGACATTTCAGTACGTTCCATATTAATTGATTTCGTTGCGAGGTTTTGACCTCTATATGAGACGTTTTTCAAAGACTGCATTCATTTTAAAACAACCCATAACCTTTATTTCATCAATAAAGGTTTAAAAAGCTTTACGTAGATTATCAAATAATGATAATCTAAAATATCCTGTTTACACACGACCATTACATAATGGTTTACAATACAAATATGTTACAACAAAATAAGTTTCTTGAATGCAGTTTTTACACAATATCATATAAGCATGGACTCCAAATCTCGTCCTTATTTAAGTATGCGACAGTGGAAGCTCTTAATAATCACCTGAGAATAAACATGCTTAAAACGTCAACAAAAATGTTGGTGAGTTATAGGTTTAACCTATATATATCAAATCATAATAATAGACCACAAGATTTCATATTTCAATACACATCCCATACATAGAGATAAAAATCATTCATATGGTGAACACCTGGTAACCGACATTAACAAGATGCATATATAAGAATATCCCCATCATTCCGGGACACCCTTCGGATATGATATAAATTTCAAAGTACTAAAGCATCCGGTACTTTGGATGGGGTTTGTTAGGCCCAATAGATCTATCTTTAGGATTCGCGTCAATTAGGGTGTCTGTTCCCTAATTCTTAGATTACCAGACTTAATAAAAAGGGGCATATTCGATTTCGATAATTCAACCATAGAATGTAGTTTCACGTACTTGTGTCTATTTTGTAAATCATTTATAAAACCTGCATGTATTCTCATCCCAAAAATATTAGATTTTAAAAGTGGGACTATAACTCACTTTCACAGATTTTTACTTCGTCGGGAAGTAAGACTTGGCCACTGGTTGATTCACGAACCTATAACAATATATACATATATATCAAAGTATGTTTAAAATATATTTACAACACTTTTAATATATTTTGATGTTTTAAGTTTATTAAGTCAGCTGTCCTTGTTAGTAACCTACAACTAGTTGTCCATAGTTAGATGTACAGAAATAAATCGATAAATATTATCTTGAATCAATCCACGACCCAGTGTATACGTATCTCAGTATTGATCACAGCTCAAACTATATATATTTTGGAATCAACCTCAACCCTGTATAGCTAACTCCAACATTCACATATAGAGTGTCTATGGTTGTTCCGAAATATATATAGATGTGTCGACATGATAGGTCGAAACATTGTATACGTGTCTATGGTATCTCAAGATTACATAATATACAATACAAGTTGATTAAGTTATGGTTAGAATAGATTTGTTACCAATTTTCACGTAGCTAAAATGAGAAAAATTATTCAATCTTGTTTTACCCATAACTTCTTCATTTTAAATCCGTTTTGAGTGAATCAAATTGCTATGGTTTCATATTGAACTCTATTTTATGAATCTAAACAGAAAAGTATAGGTTTATAGTCGGAAAAATAAGTTACGAGTCGTTTTTGTAAAGGTAGTCAATTCATTCGAAAGAACGACGTCTAGATGACCATTTTAGAAAACATACTTCCACTTTGAGTTTAACCATAACTTTTGGATATAGTTTCATGTTCATAATAAAAATCATTTTCTCAGAATAACAACTTTTAAATCAAAGTTTATCATAGTTTTTAATTAACTAACCCAAAACAGCCCGCGGTGTTACTACGACGGCGTAAATCCGGTTTTACGGTGTTTTTCGTGTTTCCAGGTTTTAAATCATTAAGTTAGCATATCATATAGATATAGAACATGTGTTTAGTTGATTTTAAAAGTCAAGTTAGAAGGATTAACTTTTGTTTGCGAACAAGTTTAGACTTAACTAAACTATGTTCTAGTGATTACAAGTTTAAACCTTCGAATAAGATAGCTTTATATATATGAATCGAATGATGTTATGAACATCATTACTACCTTAAGTTCCTTGGATAAACCTACTGGAAAAGAGAAAAATGGATCTAGCTTCAACGGATCCTTGAATGGCTCGAAGTTCTTGAAGCAGAATCATGACACGAAAACAAGTTCAAGTAAGATCATCACTTGAAATAAGATTGTTATAGTTATAGAAATTGAACCAAAGTTTGAATATGATTATTACCTTGTATTAGAATAATAACCTACTGTAAGAAACAAAGATTTCTTGAGGTTGGATGATCAACTTACAAGATTGGAAGTGAGCTAGCAAACTTGAAAGTATTCTTGATTTTATGTAACTAGAACTTGTAGAATATATGAAGAACACTTAGAACTTGAGAGAGATCAATTAGATGACGAAAATTGAAGAATGACCACTTCCAAACCATTTGGAACACGCTTATTTACATGGTGAATCTGAATTACCTGTAATAATATCGTCTTCTCTTACTGAAAATGAGAAATCACAACTCATTTCTGTGTTGAAAGCTCATAAACCAGCCATTGCATGGAAGATTCATGATATTAAAGGAATAAGTCCTTCGTATTGTACACATAAAATCCTTATGGAAGAAGGTCATAAAACATATGTACAACGCCAACGAAGACTAAATCCTAATATGCAAGATGTAGTTAAGAAAAAGATTATTAAACTGCTAGATGCAGGTCTAATTTATCCAATTTCTGATAGTCCATGGGTAAGCCCAGTTCAATGCGTGCCTAAGAAGGGTGGCATGACTGTCATTACAAATGAGAAAAATGAGCTTATTCCTACTAGGACTGTAACAGGATGGCGTGTATGTATTGATTATAGAAAATTAAATGACGCCACCAGAAAAGATCACTTTCCCTTACCTTTCATAGATCAAATGTTGGAAAGATTAGACGGAAATAGTTACTATTGTTTTCTAGATGGATTTTTCGGATATTTTCAAATTCCAATAGCACCCGAGGACCAAGAGAAAACCACATTCACGTGCCCTTATGGTACTTTTGCTTACAAACGCATGCCATTTGGACTTTGTAACGCCCCTGCAACCTTTCAAAGGTGTATGATGGCGATTTTTCATGACATGATAGAAGAATGCATGGAAGTTTTCATGGATGACTTTTCAGTCTTCGGTGATACATTTGAATCATGTCTAGTTAATCTGGAACGAATGCTTATTAGATGCGAACAATCAAATCTAGTACTTAATTGGGAGAAATGCCATTTCATGGTTAAAGAAGGCATCGTTCTTGGACATAAAATTTCAAAAGAAGGAATTGAAGTGGATAGAGCTAAAGTAGATGTAATTGCTAAACTTCCACATCCCACCAATGTTAGAGGAGTTAGGAGTTTTCTAGGGCATGCCGGTTTTTACCGACGTTTCATAAAAGATTTTTCTAAAATTGCCACTCCTATGAATAAACTCCTAGAAAAGGATGCTCCATTCATCTTTTCAGATGAGTGTATCAAATCTTTTAATATTCTTAAAGAAAAACTAACTAATGCGCCGATCATGATAACACCAAATTGGAATCTACCATTTGAACTAATGTGTGATGCAAGTGATTTTGCAATGGGAGCCGTTTTAGGACAAAGGATTGAAAAACAATTTCAACCTATATATTATGCTAGTAAAACGTTACAAGGAGCACAAACGAACTATACAACTACTGAAAAAGAACTCCTTGCTATTGTCTTTGCTTTTGACAAATTTCGATCATATCTCGTTCTAGCAAAAATGATGGTCTATACCGATCATTCTGCTCTTAGATACCTATTTTCAAAACAAGATGCTAAACCAAGATTAATCCGTTGGATCTTACTCTTACAAGAGTTTGATATTGAAATCCGAGATAAAAGAGGAGCAGAAAATCTCGCCGCTGATCATCTTTCTCGTCTTGAAAATCCTGAGTTAGAAGTTCTAAATGAATCGGCCATACAAGACAACTTTCCTGATGAATATCTATTGAAGATAGATTATAAAGAAATTCCATGATTTGCAGACTATGCAAACTACTTAGTTTGTGGATTCCTTGAAAAAGGATTATCGTACCAAAGACGAAAGAAATTCTTCAGTGATATAAAACACTATTTTTGGGAAGATCCACATCTGTTTAAAAGTTGTCCCGATGGAATAATACGCCGATGTGTATTTGGAGATGAAGCTAGTAAAATTTTAAACCATTGTCACACAGGACCAACAGGAGGGCATTATGGGCCTCAACTAACAGCAAGAAAAGTTTATGATGCTGGATTTTATTGGCCTACAATTTACAAAGACGCACACCTTCTTTGCAAATCCTGTGATGCTTGTCAAAGGACCGGAAAAATAAGTCAACGTGATGAAATGCCACAAAATGTCATCCAAGTATGTGAAGTATTTGACATTTGGGGTATTGACTTTATGGGTCCATTTCCAAAATCTCATAATAATCTATATATACTCGTAGCCATTGATTATGTATCTAAATGGGCGGAAGCACAAGCTCTCCCAACTAACGATGCACGAGTTGTAGTCAACTTTTTAAAACGTCTTTTTGCAAGGTTTGGAACACCGAAAGCTTTAATAAGTGATCAGGGAACTCATTTTTGTAATAATCAACTTGAGAAAGTTCTTAAAAGATATGGAGTAACTCATAAAATCTCCACCGCATATCATCCACAAACAAGTGGACAAGTTGAAAATACCAACCGAGCTTTAAAACGAATTCTAGAGAAAACCGTAGGATCAAATCCGAAGGAATGGTCCATTAAATTGGAGGATGCACTCTGGGCTTTTAGAACATCCTACAAAACTCCAATTGGAACCACACCTTTTAGACTTGTTTATGGAAAAGCATGTCATCTTCCAGTAGAAATTGAACACAAAGCATTTTGGGCTTTGAAGACATGTAATCTTGATTTACATGAAGCCGGACGTCTACGATTAAGTCAACTAAATGAATTAGAAGAATTAAGACATGAAGCATACGAAAATTCGTTAATCTATAAAGAAAGAACGAAGAAATGGCATGATAAAAGAATCAGAAGTTCAAAAGAATTTAAAGAAGGAGACAGAGTTCTTCTTTTCAATTCACGATTCAAGCTATTTCCTGGAAAATTGAAATCAAGATGGTCTGGACCATTCATAGTCAAAAGAGTTTTCCCATACGGAACAGTAGAATTAATAAATTCAAATGGGATTGAATTTAAAGTTAATGGTCACAGAGTTAAACAGTACATAGATAGTTCGATGGAAGTCGACAACGAAGTTAATCACAATTTCGACACCACAACTAACTAAGTGTGGGGAGAATCAAGTCTTTAAAGGATAATATGTATTTCTGTTAGAGTTAGATTCTCTGTTTTTGTGTAGTTCTCGAAAATGGAACCCGAATGGTCTTTCCCTAGCAGACCCTAAAGAACTAGTCTTCTCCCCCCATTCTGAATTTTTATTTTTTTTTTAGGAAATGAAGACTGCCTGTGAACTAAACCATGGTCTAATGCTACACGCTTTGATCACTAAACGTAATAATGACACACTTCCGAGTGAAATAGTATCAGTAATCAGAGAAAGAATGGACGGAGTTAGAAAAGAATCCAGATGCGAAGATAATAAGTTACAATTTGGTAAAGGAAAATCAAAATCCGCAGCGAAAAGAAGAGCACGACACCTAGAAAGATGTCACAAATGCAGAAAATGGTCACATGGAGGTAAATGTTCAAATAATCAAACCTATTCAAACACCGAATTTGTTACTTTATGCAGAGACGGACCGTTCATATGTTTAGAAGAAAAGACACTGAATGCTCGAGGTTACGCCTATGTAGCTATGGAAAACCAATTAAACCGACTATCTTATGAATGGGATAGATCATATAACTAAGAAATCTATTTCACAGGTATGTTTGTACAGTTTTTATTTTATTTTTTTTATTTTTAACCTTTTTATAATAAACGCTAATTTGTTCGCTATAAAGTATTAAATTGGTATTGAATAAAATTAGGTTTGGCGACCGAAATTATTGATATCATTCAAAAATTTATTACATCACTGCGAAATTTAACGTTTATTCTTAAGGTATAAATATCTTTAATCAATCAACCCAAAATATTTCAAAAATTCGTCATGAGTTAAATTAGGTCTTGGAACCGAAATTACTTTACCGAAAAGAGGGGCACATATTTTTGATAATATTTGATTGATTAAAGTGGGATAAAAAGCCAAAAAGATTTTTAATTTTATTTTTACCATGTTTTTAAAAATAATATTTAAATCTTAAATTAATATTGTAAACTTTGTAAAAACAATATTTTTAAAATTGTAAATATTTGAAAATTAATATAAGTTTGGTGTGAATTTATAATATAAATTTTTAAATTAAGTTTGGTGTGAATTTTTAATATTAATTTTGAATTTTATATTTAAATTGTGTGAATTTAAAAACAAAAATTTACTTTATCTCATTAAGTAGAAAATATGATTTTTAAAATTCGTCGTAAGTTGAAGACTAGGTCGTTGAACCGAAATTGCTTTACCCGAGGGAGGGACGAGAACTTTTATTATCATTATTTTTTAATCTTATTGAATTAAAGTATGCCAAAAACATTAAAAAAACCCAAAAATCTTAGCTTTTAAAACAATCGCTACAAAAAGACAAATTTTAAAATTTTGTCGAGGGACGGACTAGGACATCAATCCGAAACGACCTCGTCCTAAATAACAAGAGAAACAAAATTTTAAAAATTAATCACTTAATTATTTTATAAGCTAAGCTATTAAAAAAAAAAAAAAAAAAAAAAAACTAAACTCCGCGACTCGCGGAGTTTGAAGGCTTAAACACCGCGACTCGCGGGAGGACCAAAATACAGAAAAAAAAATATAACGCAAAGAACTGATCAGTCCACACCACAAACCAAAAAACACTGCGAAAACACTGCGAAAAAACCCGAAAAACACCCCCAAAAATCACAATTTTTAACCGTTAATCATCAAATCTTTTACTAAAATCATGTTGAGAAGGATGCTATCAAGGAATTACTCAAGAAAAACGGTAAATTTCTACACCTAAACACCATTTAATCCGAAAATTAGTGTTCTTGAGCAATTTTTTCCCCAATTTGATTTTGATGCTTTTTAGTGTAATTATGCTTAAATTGTTTATGTATTATGCTTGTATAACCTAGATTGATGCTATTTAACATGATTAGAAGCCTTAAACTTCAAATTTTGAGTAATCTAGGGTTTGTGTTCTTGAGCAAATTTGGGGCTTTTTGATATAAACAGGTTATGGCCGATTTTTGTCATGAATTGTTACTAAATTAAGTAGTGTAACATGTTTAGGTAGTTAAATGATCCAAACTTTGAGCCTAAACATGATTTTGAGAATTAAAGTGGACTTTTTCAAGTCTAAAAATTCATGAACTTGATTTTTGAAAGACAATGCCATTTGAAACTTGTTTAATTGCTAGTAATGATTATTTTGACATGTTATTTGAGTTGAATGCTTATGAACTTGGCAAACATTTTCGTATATGCTTATTTGAAAAAGTGTAGATTTGATAAAAATATGAAAATGAGCTTAAGTTTGATATAAATTGATCATGTCATTGTAATTATTTTGATTGATGATTTTGCTGACACTAATGCATATTTGGATGCACAAAAATTGTGTTTGATGTGTTTTGCAGACTGAAAGGGGTGAATCTTCATCCCAAGCTCGCAATGCTCCTGCTGAGAATGCGGAACAACAGGAGGTGGATAACTACTACAAGCAATATATACCTCATCCAGTCATGACATTTTCTGATATGCACTTGGAAGATTTGCACCCGAACCTGAGATTTGACAGACTTTGGATAGATTATCCAAAATATCAAAGGGGTTTGCATACTCTTCATTCCAAAGTTGTTGAGGTACCTAGGGTCATAGAATGGGGACCCTTAGAAGCTGTAGAATTGGCCGGGCCAATTAGGGAATTACTTGTACAGAGGTATGGTAATTCTACTTTTAATGACTGGGTACGTTTATTCACCATGCGTAGACCTGTATATAAAGTATAGTGTGAAGAATTGTTGTGTAGTATAGAATTAAATGATCGGGTAGCTAGTTTAACCGATCGATCTTTTATTAGATTTTTTTTAGGAGGTTCGATGCGCCACATGTCTTTACTAGACATGGCTCAGGCTTTACGTATATATACGCCTGAGGAGTTAGCATCTGCCGATTGTAGAGGATTGATACTAAATGGTAGAAAGATAGATGAAAATTTTGATACACACGGTGTATGGAGTCAAATGACAAGCCATCACCGATTCAAAGGGGGAAATTACTCTTATTTGGATATAGATAGAGCTGAATTAAGAGTGATTCATAGGTTTTTAGCTAATTCGATTACACAAAGAGGTAAGAACAAGGAAAAGGTAAATGAACAGGATTTGTTTTACCATATGTGTATTCGAGACCCACAAAGCGCTGTAAGTATACCTTATTGTGTGGGTTATTATTTATCAGCTATGGTTAAGGGGATGAGACCGCATAGCATAATAGGAGGTGGTATTTTTATTACTTTGATTGCTGAATATCTCGGTGTGGATATAAGTCAGGGGGGATTATTAGTCGAAGAACCAGAACCCCGCGATACTATAGGTTTAAATGTATACCATGGTGCGAAAGTTTTGAAGAGCCGAAATAACGCCGCAGTACAATACCATGGTAGACATCCACAGGTTGAGAGAAACCAACAGCAAGGTAATGTAGGAGGGGGAAATGAAATGCAAGAAATGCAAAGGTTTATAGCTTCACAGGAGTACGAAAATGCTAGACAGAGAGCATTTGAAGATTGGCAAGTTCATCAAAACCAAATCATAGCTCATTGCCAACATATAGGTAGAAACTATATTCCTACGCCAAAACCCATATTCCCTCCCTGGTCTATAGAGATGCAACCACCGTATCCTACGTATAACCCTGCCGAAGCATTCTATAGCACCTATGGTTATGCTTGGAACCCCTATTGGTATCAGTATCATCCCTAGTCTACTTAGTTTTATTTATTTTATAATTTGTAATGTTGATACATTTAATACTTATGTTGGAATTGTATTAGTTTTTATAATTTACAAATTTTTATTTTTAGATTTTAATAATGTTTGAATGTGGGGTAATATACCAAACTTCAAAAATATGTATATATGTTTGCAGTTTATCTTATGTACACAACAGGGTAAAACAACGCATTTTCAAAGACTGGCATTAAGTTCAGCAAAAGCAACTAATTTTGACGACAAGATGCAAAATAAATGTGATATAACAACAAGACGGAATGAACAAATGATATGCACCATTTATCATTCAGCAAACAAACGCCAATATGTTTGGAAACTTTGGTAAAATTTAATCATTTTCACACAAATCACCCTCAATAATTTAAATTGTTACTGGTTTCTTGCAAATGAGGGCATTGCAAGATCTTAAGTGTGGGAAGGGGTTAAATTCTTTCGGATTTTAAAATTTTTATCTTAAACACTGGGTTACCATTAAAAATACTAGTAAAGCAGTAGTTGTATTAGAATCTAGTGCTCTCTGATAATAAAGAACAGCCCTAGTCTTATATACTGACTACCCAATTCTAGTAAAATTTTTCAAAATTTTCAATTAAATGAACTCAAAATCATGTTTATACATATTTATGAACGATAAAACTAGGTTTTAACACCGAAATTATTGTAACCTCGGAAAGAACATAAATTGAGAAACAAACCAAAATGTTAAAATTCATTTAAAATGGAATAGAGGACAATAAAAAGGAAAATAAAAGCCAAGTGTGGGAAAATTCTCCAAGTTATTCAAAACATATATCACATATTTTTTGTACAAATAACTGAAAATACTTTTGCTTTGGACTAAACTAAAAAGTTTTACCTGATTTACTGTAAGAGAGATGGATCTACACGATGAATTAATTCCATCATTAAAAGGAAGTAAAGTCTTCCGAAAAAGACACGCGCTTTTTGATTTAGGTCAAGAAGTTGTCGTCCAGACCAGCTGTAGGTTGACGAAAAATCTAGAAAAGTCATCACTAAAATCAGCAGGAAATCCACGGACCTCAGCATTAAACAGGGTCGCCAAGTGGTCAGATTTATCCTAACCATGAGAAGGATTTATCTCGTAAAATGGGGGGGCACCGTGCAAATTAGCTTGATAAGACTAATGAATCAGATCCCCAGAAAGGATAATCTCCTTAAAAGATCAAAAATCAGCTTTTAAGCCTGATCTTACTCAATCCTTGAGATTGACCTTAAAGATTGAGAATTACAAACTCATGGAATTCAATGATATCTAAACTCGAGCTTGAACGAGAAAATATTTTGATCAAAATTACAAACCGATTTGTTTTCTGAAAACCCATTTTCAATGCGTTCATTACCATTGAACGTAAAATCCTAGGAATTCACCTGGAATTCATTAGGTCACCTGAACTAAATCGGGTGTCAACCGTAAGAACGGTGGTTGCATAGCATGGTCAAAGACAGGTCCTTGTGCCAGACCGACAAATTATAAGGGTGAGCTTTACTATTGCTCCTACCAAGGATAGTAATTGCGTCCGACACGTTATAGACCATAATTAAAAGCATGTCAGGGGACATTGCCTTAACAGTTGCTTGTTCAACGCTTTCCTTTACAACCGGACAGTAGTTTGCCGAAAGGTAATATACGGGACAAGTAAACTGGACGTGTTGCTTTCCAAATACAAGGTTAGCAAGTGGGTGACACAAAACCGCAAGTTTTGAGCTAAAATTTTCAAATCTGAAACCCACCAAACCCACAAAAATATTTTGCAAACACCGGTAAAGGGTTATTCCGGAAAACTTATCTAGGGTAAAAACTAGATTTAATTTTCAAAAGATCAAATATTTTCATAAAGATCCAATTTCCTTAATGGATCTAAATTTTTATAGTCATGTGGGACTGTAAACCATATCGTTACTACCATTGTTTATACCGCCGTATAGAAATCACTGATGTACAAAGTGTGAAGAATAAAGAAGTGATTCTAGTATTTCAAGACGATATTGCTTGAGGACAAGCAACGCTCAAGTGTGGGAATATTTGATAATGCTAAAAACGAACATATATTTCATAGCATTATTCCTCAAGAAAGACAAGCTTTTAGTTGCAATTGTTCTATTTAAAAGGATATTCGTTTAAATAATAAAAGGTGAAGACAAAAGACAGATTCGACGAATTGAAGACGCAAACGACCAAAAAGCTCAAAAGTACAAAAGACAATCAAAGAGGTTCCAATTATTGATAAGAAACGTCTCGAAATTACAAGAGTACAAGATTCAAAACGCAAAGTACAAGATATTAAATTGTACGCAAGGACGTTCGAAAATCCGGAATCGGGGCCAGAGTCAACTCTCAACGCTCGACGCAACGGACTAAAAATTACAAGTCAACTATGCACATAAATATAATATAATATTTAAATAATTCTTATAATTATTTATATATTATATAAATATTTAAAACCGTCGATAACAAAGAGCCAAACTCGTGTGAGCTGTAAAAGCAAACTCCGCGACTCGCGGAGTTTGAAGGCAAAAAGGGCTGCGAGTCGCGGAGGCCCAAATTCTAAAAGTCCCTATAAAGCCAACCGAATTCTGATCATTTTTTACACTCATATATCTCCATCCATCTATCTAAACGTAATATATATATATATATATAATTTATATTTTAATTTTAATTTTAATTTTAAATCCTAATAATAAGGGTATGTTAGCGAATATTGTAAGGGTGTAAGTCGAAATTCTGTCCGTGTAACGCTACGCTATTTTTAATCATTGTAAGTTATGTTCAACCTTTTTAATTTAATGTCTCGTAGCTAAATTATTATTATGCTTATTTAATCCGAAGTAATCATGATGTTAGGCTAATTACTAAAATTGGGTAATTGGGCTTTGTACCATAATTGGAGTTTGGACAAAAGAACGACACTTGTGGAAATTAGACTATGGGCTATTAATGGGCTTTATATTTGTTTAACTAAATGATAGTTTGTTAATGTTAATATAAAGATTTACAATTGGGCGTCCCTATAAATTACCATATACACTCGATCGGACACGATGGGCGGGGTATTTATATGTACGAATAATCGTTCATTTAACCGGACACGGGAATGGATTAATAGCCGCTAGAATAATTAAAACAGGGGTGAAATTATGTACAAGGACACTTGGTATAATTGATAACAAAATATTAAAACCTTGGGTTACACTCAGTCGACATCCTGGTGTAATTATTAAACAAAGTATTAAAATCTTGTTACAGTTTAAGTCCCCAATTAGTTGGAATATTTAACTTCGGGTATAAGGATAATTTGACGAGGACACTCGCACTTTATATTTATGACTGATGGACTGTTATGGACAAAAACCAGACGGACATATTAAATAATCCAGGACAAAGGACAATTAACCCATGGGCATAAAACTAAAAATCAACACGTCAAACATCATGATTACGGAAGTTTAAATAAGCATAATTCTTTTATTTCATATTTAATTTCCTTTATTTTATATTTAATTGCACTTCTAATTATCGCATTTTTATTGTTATTGTATTTAATTGCACTTCTAATTATCGTACTTTTTAATTATCGCAAGTTTATTTTATCGCATTTTTATTATTCGCAATTTCATTATCGTTATTTACTTTACGCTTTAATTTAAGTCTTGTATTTATTTTTAATATTTTACATTTGGTTTTAACTGCGACTAAAGTTTTAAAATCGACAAACCGGTCATTAAACGGTAAAAAACCCCCCTTTATAATAATAATATTACTTATATATATATTTGTATTTTTATAAAAGTAAACTAATATAGCGTTAAACTTTGTTTAAAGATTTTCCCTGTGGAACGAACCGGACTTACTAAAAACTACACTACTGTACGATTAGGTACACTGCCTATAAGTGTTGTAGCAAGGTTTAAGTATATCCATTCTCTAAATAAATAAATATCTTATGTAAAATTGTATCGTATTTAATAGTATTTTCCTGCTAAAATTAATAGCTATTTTATATACACCTCGCGAAATACCACGCACTTGTACCGTTGGCAGATTCCAGCTTTTAAATAAAAGTTTAATGAGGGGCATTATGGTCCTTTCACATGGGGCCAATTTTAGGGCACTTATGGCCAAATTTGTGGTGGTTGAAGCACATTCAACACAACCACCAACATCATCTTCAATTCCACTTTAATCTTAGAGAGAGAAACCCTTTAAGTGAGAGAAAGCTTGAATCATGGAGGAAGAAGCTTGTTCCGGGTTAAAGCTCAAGCATTAAAGTTGTTCATCTAGTTTGGGTTAGTTATGGACATAAAACCCATTTGTGGTGATTTTGGGTGTTCTTGGGAAAGATTCAGTCATGAAGACTCAATAGTAACTAACCGAGGGTTTCAAAGTGTTAATTGGTGTTTATGAGTCTTAATTGGTTAGTTAATTACTAGCATACCTAGTTAATTTTTAAATGGGTGTTACTTGGGGTAGTGAATGATCCGGAATGGGTGTGTTGACTTAAAATGGTCAAATGGGTAATGATTGACCTAATTTGGGAAGGATGGGTGTGAAATACCCCGATTTCATGGTAGTTAGTGTTGTTGGACCTTAATCGCTAGCTTTTAGTGATTAATGATGGTCTTGACCTTAATTGGACGGTTTTAGTGTAAATGAGTGATTTAATGCATTAAGTCATTAAATGCACTTGAGTAGGGTGTTGGTGTTAGTCCAACTAGTTTGGGTGTTGATCGAGTACTTATTGTATTAGGTACTTGGCTTTGAAGCTTACGGAAGGATAAAACCGTCACCGAATCCTTAAGGTGAGTGGAATAATTATGCGTATATGTATATGGCGTATTTATTTGTGAATGTTATGGTATGAACCACGAGCCGGTAGTACCATAGCATGTATGTGACGAGTGTCATGATGTGAACCACGAGCCGGTAGCATCAAGTATGAACCACGAGCCGGTAGCACTATAAAACAAAGTGTGAACCACGAGCCGGTAGCACTATAAAATAAAGTGTGAACCACGAGACGGTAGCACTATAAAATAAAGTGTGAACCACGAGCTGGTAGCACTATAAAATGAGGCGTGAACCCCGAGCCGGTAGCGCCAAAGTGTGAACCACGAGCTGGTAGCACTATAAAAGAGTGAGACTCAAATGCGTATGGTGTGAACCACGAACCGGTAGCACCATAGCGTTATGGTTAACCATATTATGTTGTTGGATATTGTTTAGCATGCTATATATATATATATATATATATATATATATATATATATATATATATATTGTGTTGAGTATATACTAATGTGGTGTTGTGATAGTGTACGAGTCGTTAGCATTATGAGTATGACGGCATGCTATTTGAGTTATATTTTCGTATGAGGTATTTGGTGGGTGCGATTGCAAATAGATGGGTTATATATGTGTATGTATAATTGTTGCACTCACTAAGCTTTGCTTACCCTCTCGTTGTTTACCTTTTTATAGGCTCCGACGTGGACAAGGGTAAGGGCGTTCGTTTGGATTAGAGATCCCGCTTTGTTTGATAGGGGACACTTATGATGTGATAGCTTTTGGAGTTTGACCGAGATTTGGGTAGTTTAACCCCCAAACACCATGCTCATAGTGTCATTTGGAATTTAAACTAATGTGGTCGAAACTCATGTTTTGTACGAAACTCGTAATTCGGGTCGATGTGGGCCCCGTTTTTTAAAACTTATTTTATTATTGAATCGCGTGAGTTTTTCATATTATAACATGTTGTGAAAAAGGTTTCGTCTAAATATGTCGGGAAGTGGGAGATCTTTATTTGAAAAATGATAAAACCGGACAGAAGCTGATGAGGCTTCTGCGCGCCGCGCACCCTAAGGTACTGCGCGATGCGCACCTGTGCTGTATGAAAAAAAAAATTGGTTACTGTTCGGTTGGATATTGGGTTGGGTTGTTACATTTGCAAATTTAGATAGAGATATCTATTTTTCCAATAGAGGGGAGCAAAAAGGACTATTGGGAGTTGATTGCTCAGGCTATGTATGTTTTGTAGATGCCGTAAAAGTACTTGCAAGATTCACTTTAAGATTGTCTGGTACCTTTTTTACAAAAGAGCTTTCAATAATAATCTTTAAAGGCACTGTATCCAATTTTTTCTTCAAAACAGACTCTTTGTATTTCTCATACACATCAAGATTCAAATTAGAGTAGACAATTGTGTTATTACCCTCTGGACACATATTATTACCCGTTTGGGATTTAATTAATTCAAAATTTGAAAATCCCTTATTGTAGTCTACAACGTCGGCCTGACCAAGCGTTGCCGGATCTGATTCCGGTGATTTGAACCCATTTTTGCCTTCATCTTCAATAATCGGATCCCCATTAACATTCTCATTATTGCTACTTCATTGATGAGAACCCATAGTTGTTGTATTAATAACTTTTACGAAATCGTCATGGTCAACCGAATCGACGTGTACATTCGGATTGAAATCGTTACCTACTTCTCGAATCCATACCTTTATCGTTTGTTTATATTTTAGTTTTGTGACAACTTCTGTATCGATATTTTTGGCATGAAACACTTTCATAGAAATGAACAGGGAGCCTGTTGCTTGAGTAAGATCATACGACATTTTTGACATATAAAGCACCTCACCAAATTCTTGAACAACCATCTTTGCGTTTTCCATACAACCATAATCGAAAGGAACTCCAATAACTTTCAAGCATGTTGCTCTCGAATATCTTCCACATATATCTTTCATTGGGATAATTGCTAAAAATTCGTTTTTACTACAATTATTTAGGGGCCATTGACAAATGCTACGGAAGGTATTATTATTAGCACACCGGATCATTACACTGTATTTACCCTATAAACAACACTTGTCGGTAGTGGCTTTCCGCTTAATCAACCACTCCGATAGCTTGTCCATGGACATTTCGACCTTATCAAAGATCAAAACCGTTCGATTCCAACCCTCACATATTTCATCATTCGTATGAAGAGTAACCTTCTTATAACCATCATATCTTTGTGCAAACGACGTGTACTCTTTTCTTCAAGTGTTGCCAAAGTGCTTCGAAGCATGTCTCCCTGCATTCCTCATATTCGAAAAATGTTTTTCAAACTCAGCAAACCCCATACTTACACATTTGCCTTGTAACACCTTGCCATTCATAATACCAATGGCTTTTGAGGCTTGTTCGAAAGTAGCGAATTTTACAAACGCATAGTTGCGCCTGTTTCTCTACGATATTCTGAATCCATCCGAACCTCCGAAGAGCATTGTTGATCACCATTACAGTCGTCGATCTAGCAAAATTCCCAAAAAACACGGTGGAAATACGTTTCGCTTGATGACGTGGAGCTTCGTTATTGGATCTCTGACCTCCATCGGCTGACTGATCCTTCGTGTTATAACCAGCCACAGATTCAGCGTACGTATGCGGTAAGGGAGAGGTGGTGGCGAGATTGCATTTTGAGTTATTGGTGGTAAATTGGTGGTGATAATGAAAACAGAAATGAGGGTTGAAATTGGGAGGGAAATATAAGTTGAAAACTTTTGTGTTGTTTTGTAGAAATAGAAAACTTTGATTTGTATAAATTGATTTTTTTTGCGTTGATTTGTAAAATTAAAAATTTCATAAAAGTTTTAGATAAAAAGATATTACGATTAATAACCATTACTATTCATTTTATAGAGCATAAGTGTAGATCCAACATTCACGTTGTTACTCTATAATTTCTAAGTGTCCACTTTTGTGTTTTTCGATGTCAAAGTGTTCACCTACAATTCCTAGTAAGTGCTTACAGCAAATTTTTTATACATTCAAATGTCCACCTTATCAGAAATAGTTTAGACCATTTGTAGTGGTCACTCGTGTTGTAGGTTCGTGTTGATTACTTTTTGCACTTTATTACTGACTAGGACGTGTTGGTTTATTGAGTGGAGTAGTGGTGGTGTAGTTTTTAGTGTGGGTTAGTAGTTGTGACGACCCGGAAATTTTCGACCAAATTTAAACTTAATTTTATATGGTTTCGACACGATAAGCAAAGTCTATTAAACTGAATCTCAAAATTTTGAACTGATTCATATATTCAATTGACCTTCGGCCATTCCCGACGATTCACGAACAACTATTTGTAAATAGATATGTGTGTATGTGTATAAATAATAATTGGAGGTATAATTTGAAATATTAAATGTTGGTGTTATGAAATATGATATTATAATATTTATTATTTAAAAACATATCTATATATAAATAAAAGTATATTAAAAATTAAAAATAAATATTAAATAATTATAATATTCGTTTGATGTTTCAATCGATATTAAACAAGTTTAATTCGAACTTATATGATTTTAAAATAAACGGTGATCCGAAAATGAGTTCTATAAATTTTAGGGTTACTAAAAATGTATTTAGAATCTAATTATTAAATTTTAACACTTTTTATATTTTACTCGGGATCAAGCGCGGACAGTTGAGTTAATTTCTAATTAATAATTTTAAACAGTTAATGACCAATTTTATATCATAATGACTGAAATAATTAAAGTCATTTAACATAAAATTTTCGAATTTTTCTGATAACTTTTATCCACCTATAAATATCAACAGAGAGCACGAAACCTAGTGCGTGAAAATAGTGTCGGTAGAGAATCCATTCATATTACTCCCGTGAATGAATTATTAAAGTCACTATTTGTTTTTTGACTTAATGAATCACTTAATTGTATTATATATGTACATATAGATACATGTGCATAATGAATCACCAACATATCATTTCTATTTCTATCTTCTTTAGCCACACTACAACCTTCATCACCTTCACTGGCCGACACCCATCACCACTCTCAATCACCGGAGAACCACCTTAACTGCCACTTCTGTCTCTATCATCTTCTTAACTATAAACTACCATTAAACCTCACCTGCTTCTCCCTTCTGGTTACAACTTGAACATCACACAAACATCACCAACTTCTGCAAATAGCTATTGCTACACTGCTGCTTTATTCCTGTTCACGCGGCAATTCATTGTTGCTTGTGACAACCCGAAAATTTCTGACCAAATTTAAACTTCAATCTTTATATTATTCCGACACGATAAGCAAAGTTTGTTAAGTTGAATCTCAAGGATTTTAAAACTGTGTTCATACATTCATTTAACCTCGACTAAATTTCGACGATTCACGAACCATTATATAAATAAATATGATTATATATATGTATATATATTATAACTTGAAAATGTTAAAAAAGTATTAGGTATAATACTTTACATGATCGTATTTGATGAAGGAATTAGAAGATAATATTAAATGATTGATTTATCAAGTTACATTGTGATATGATTACGGGTCTTTGTTGAGAGGTCCACTTTGACTTAGAAAACCTTTTCTTTTTAACGATATTCGGAATAATTGGTAAAGTGATCTACATATGAGAACAATGTGTCAAATAACGAAAATTAGACAAAAGTTAGTGGAAGACTAAATTTCATAATAATCAACTGATTTAGTTACAAGTGTACGAAAATGTTTTTCGATATAATGGAACTTGATTATCAAAATGTCCTTGTTTAAATAACGCGAATTAGAATATTAGTTGTTGAATATATAAATAACTTGCAACGTGTATTTAAAACGTGTTTATAATTATTGAATATATATAATTTCAAATTAGCAAAGTAGATAGTTGTAACACTTGTTTATTTGATTCGAGTAATTTTTAGATATGTTATTTAAAACGTTTGAGGAGTTAAAATAAACATTGGTGCATAAATGAATTATATTAAATTAAGTTTTAAAGCGTAAACGTTAGGTGATATAATAATATCTATTGTTTAAACGATTTTAATTTATATTAAACTTTGAAATATAATTAGTTTTTGAAAAACTAAATATTATATTAGTAAATAAATATTTCTAAAATATATAAGTTTATATTTCTAAAGGAAAATATATTTATATTTTACGAAGTAATGAAATATAATATTAACTTGGTCATAAAACGTTTTGGATTTAAAATAATATTATTAAACATACTTTGATAAATACGAGATTTTGATTTATAGAAGCAAATGACCACAACACTCAAATGTAAAGATTATATTTTGGGTAATATAGTCTATCAATGATTGGGTCGAATTATTAATAAAGGTACACGTCGTGTAACGTATAGTGCAAGTTTTCTAAGCGTACGAAAATGCGTTCGAGAAACCGAAATCGGAACATAAGTTGAGTGACAACGTTCGAGTCATCGGAACGAAAATTACAATTTAACTATACTCGTAAATATAATATTATATATATATATAATTATATAAATTAATTAATTATATATTAAATATTAATATTAAATAAGTGTCGGCAACTGTGATTGATCAATGATGAGCTGGAGAAGAACCTCATGCGATCGCATGAGATTCACTCCCATAAGCCATGCGATCGCATGAGGAGGAAAATCAGGAAAGTTGTATAAAGCTCGATTCATTCTGTGTCGAATTCATTCACCCCTCAAACTCTCTATCTCTCTGTTATCTATAATACTCCGTAGTTAATTTAATTATTATTATTATTATTATTAAAGATTATTATTAATAATATTATTAGTATTATTATTATTAGTATTATACATAAAATACTACGACGAGGTTCTGCTCGTGTGTTTTCAAAATGGGTTTTTCGAGAGGGATAGAGCTAAGGAAATTATGGGTTATAGCTATGGAGGTTATGGGTATGGATCGGGGGTATGCTCGTAAGGTCAAACCAGTGTTTATCATCTCCGTGTTGTCTACGTACTCTCCTGCAATATTGAATCACAATATTGATGCGTGAGCACTCATAACTTAACTTTTATATATTATTAGTGTATCTCTGACTAGTGCTCGAGTATATATGTTTATGCATGCTTGTATGTTTAATTTCGTCATTAGATAACTTATGATAAATTATGAATTTGATACATATGCGATTGAGAAAAGGTATATGATATGCATGTCGTTGGAAAGTTGGCGAAAAACAATAAACTTTTCATATAGATATCGCATGGTTTTGATGAACGGATTAAAAGATATCGTCAATTGAATTATCTATAATTTTAAAGTATTATTGTTAAAATGATTATCGTTATTGTTATCGTTATCATTATCGTTATCGTTATCATTATCGTTATTATCGTTATTATTATTATTATTTAATAATCAATATTATTATTATTATTATTATTATTATTATGATTATTATTATTATTATTAACTTTATTAAAATAATTAATATTTTTATCAAAACTATTAATAATGCTAAAAACGAACATATATTTCATAGCATTATTCCTCAAGAAAGACAAGCTTTTAGTTGCAATTGTTCTATTTACAAGTAATATTCGTTTAAAAATAATAAAAGGTGAAGACAAAAGACAGATTCGATGAATTGAAGACGCAAACGACCAAAAAGCTCAAAAGTACAAAATACAATCAAAGTGGTTCCAATTATTGATAAGAAACGTCTCGAAATTACAAGAGTACAAGATTCAAAACGCAAAGTACAAGATATTAAATTGTACGCAAGGACGTTCGAAAATCCGGAACCGGGACATGAGTAAACTCTCAACGCTCGACGCAACGGACTAAAAATTACAAGTCAACTATGCACATAAATATAATATAATATTTAAATAATTACTAAAATTATTTATATATTATATTTATTTATATAATCGTCGGCAAACAAAGAGCCAAAGTTGAGTGAGCTGTAAAATGGAACTTCGCGACTTGCGGAGTTCGAAGACCAAATGGGCCGCGACTCGCGGAGCCCCAAAAAATGAAAATGCCTATAAAAGCAAACGCAATTTGATCGTAAAAATCATAATATCAGTAATCTATCTCTCTCTCTCAATATATACGTAATATATATATATATATATATATATATATATATATATATATATATATATATATATATATATATATATATATATATATATATATATATATATATAATTTATATTTTAATTTTAATTTTAATTTTAAATCCTAATAATAAGGGTATGTTAGCGAATGTTGTAAGGGTGTAAGTCGAAATTCTGTCCGTGTAACGCTACGCTATTTTTAATCATTGTAAGTTATGTTCAACCTTTTTACATTAATGTCTCGTAGCTAAGTTATTATTATGCTTATTTAATCCGAAGTAATCATGATGTTGGGCTAATTACTAAAATTGGGTAATTGGGCTTTGTACCATAATTGGGGTTTGGACAAAAGAACGACACTTGTGGAAATTAGACTATGGGCTATTAATGGGCTTTATATTTGTTTAACTAAATGATAGTTTGTTAATTTTAATATAAAGATTTACAATTGGGCGTCCCTATAAATAACCATATACACTCGATCGGACACGATGGGCGGGGTATTTATATGTACGAATAATCGTTCATTTAACCGGACACGGGAATGGATTAATAGCCGCTAGAATAATTAAAACAAGGGTGAAATTATGTACAAGGACACTTGGTATAATTGATAACAAAATATTAAAACCTTGGGTTACACTCAGTCGACATCCTGGTGTAATTATTAAACAAAGTATTAAAATCTTGTTACAGTTTAAGTCCCCAATTAGTTGGAATATTTGACTTCGGGTATAAGGATAATTTGACGAGGACACTCGCACTTTATATTTATGACTGATGGACTGTTATGGACAAAAACCAGACGGACATATTAAATAATCCAGGACAAAGGACAATTAACCCATGGGCATAAAACTAAAATCAACACGTCAAACATCATGATTACGGAAGTTTAAATAAGCATAATTCTTTTATTTCATATTTAATTTCCTTTATTTTATATTTAATTGCACTTCTAATTATCGCATTTTTATTTATTGTTATTGTATTTAATTGCACTTTTAATTATCGTACTTTTTAATTATCGCAAGTTTATTTTATCGCACTTTTATTATTCGCAATTTCATTATCGTTATTTACTTTACGCTTTAAATTAAGTCTTTTATTTATTTAATATTTTACATTTGGTTTTAACTGCGACTAAAGTTTTAAAATCGACAAACCGGTCATTAAACGGTAAAAACCCCCTTTATAATAATAATATTACTTATATATATATTTGTATTTTTATAAATTAAACTAATATAGCGTTAAGCTTTGATTAAAAGATTTTCCCTGTGGAACGAACCGGACTTACTAAAAACTACACTACTGTACGATTAGGTACACTGCCTATAAGTGTTGTAGCAAGGTTTAAGTATATCCATTCAATAAATAAATAAATATCTTGTGTAAAATTGTATCGTATTTAATAGTATTTCCTGCTAAAATATAAGCTATTTTATATACACCTCGCATAACATCAAGTATTTTTGGCGCCGCTGCCGGGGACAATCTAGCTTAAAAGCCGGAAGCGCAACGCTAATAACTATATAAAAAAAAGGATTTTTTTTAGTTTGCTTTTAAAAAAAATACGTTTTGTAAAAATACGTTTTAAATATTCGAAAACATAGAAAAGAAAAACAAAAATATAATTTTTTAAATATTTAAGTTTTATAAAGTTTCTTTATTTTTATTTTATAAAAATATAAGTTTTATTTAAATATTTTGTGTTTATTTAGAACATAAAATTAAAAACCGAAAAAAAAATATATAAATCTAGTTTTAAGATTTTTATTATAAAGTATTTCTATTTTTATTTTAGTTTTTAAAACATAAGTTTTTTATTTAGTTTTTATAAATATTTTATTTAAATATTTAAACAGAAAATATATAAAAAAAAGAAAGTAAAACGTCGAATTTAAATCAGCCTGTCAACTGAAATTCCAAACCCCGCGACTTGCGGCGTTTGTAGCCACGAGGCACCGCGACTCGCGGAGCCGTCTGACACGGGCCACACAGAAGCCCTAATTCGCATTAATTACGGATAATTATTAATTATAATTAATTTTAAACCCTAATTAGGTTTAGATTTTAATATTTTTTAGTTTTACTTTTTATTTAATTTGTATTTTAGTTTATTTAGATTATTTAAATTACAAAATTAATAGTTTTATAAAATAAAAAATATAAAAATAATATTTTTATAAAAATTGTACTTTTTACAACTTTTAGTATATTTTTATATTTTGTCCCTTTTTAATTGTTTTAACGTAATATTTGTGTTTTTCGTTCATATTTAGTTTTAAACATAGTTTTTGCCATAGTTATTTTTACTTCTAGATTTTTAGGCCTTGCCGTAAAATCCCTTAAGTGCTTTTTCTTTAGACTAAGATTTAGGTGCTTTAGAATTTTGCGACGCCTTTTTAAGTTTTAGTTTCTTTTTAAGTTATTGCCATTTGGGATATAGTTTTACTTGTAAGCTTTAATATTTTTAGAAGCAACTTTTAATTTTTAGTTTTTAGTGCCTTTTTAAGTTTCAACGCGCTACTTTCTTATTTTTATTTTTCGACGCCTTTTACCTACGTATCAATTATCACTCCAATTAGTAATCTCAATTTGCGATTATAATTTTAATTTAGTGATAGTAATAAGGTTGGGTTAGTCAAGTATTTTTAAGTTTTATAAGTCACTCTTTTTCTTTCTTATTTTTCGACGCCTTTTATTTTTCGACCTTTTTCGACGCGCTCTTTTTCTTTCTTATTTCTCGTCATTCTAGTTTTTAGGACTTAGAATTTTTTCTACTTCTTATCTATACTTCTTAAAATTACGAAAATTTATTTTAAGTGGTTAAATTGATAGACATCAAAATTTTCTGGTTCGTAGTAATAGTTGGATTTGTATGTGGACCGGGTTATTGGAGCCAAACAGTCCTCAATTATATTGAGACCAAACGAATCTTGCCCCTCTGCTGCATCTTTTGGCTATTCGAAATGTGGGCAAAATCAGAAAAGTCTATTAATTGGATAACTTATATAATTTTTCTTTCCTTTTTAAAAACTAATAGGATATTCAGTGAATGCACCGAGCAAGACGTTCACCACCTTTTGTACGTTCACCACCTGTAACTAGATCAAGACATCTAGCAAATATTACCGCCGTTGAGTTTCCTTTAGAATCGTCATCCAGTCGACCAAGTACTCCATTTCAAATTTCCGATAATCCATTTTTTGAACCCGACCTCACAATTGAGAATCCAGAGAATATTCAGGGACGATTCATAGATCCTGAACCATTAAATTTTCCTCCGGAACCACCAATCATTCAAACAGAGATTGTTGAGGAACGAACCATTAAATCAGAATCTTCTAGTGATTCCGATTCAACAAATTCAATTATGGAGAATCTGGAACCTTTAAGTATCGAAGACCGAATGAGAGCTAAACGCACTGGCCAAGGTCACGCAATTACTCATCCAGACATTAATGCGCCAGATTATGAAATCAAAGGACAAATTCTACACATGGTGACTAATCAATGCCAATTTAGTGGTGCGCTGAAGGAAGATCCAAATGAACATCTACGTACCTTTAATAGGATCTGCACACTATTTAAAATAAAAGAAGTGGAAGATGAACAGATATATCTCATGTTATTTCCCTGGACTTTAAAGGGAGAAGCCAAAGATTGGTTGGAATCGTTACCTGAAGGAGCGATCGATACATGGGATGTTTTAGTTGACAAATTTCTTAAACAATTCTTTCCTGCATCTAAAGCCGTAAGACTTCAAGCAGAAATTGTTACGTTTACACAGAAACCGAATGAAACTCTATATGAGGCATGGACTAGATATGGAAAGTTATTAAGAGGATGTCCGCAACATGGTTTAGACACCTGTCAAATAGTACAAATATTCTACCAAGGATGCGACATCACTACAAGGAAAGACATAGATATAGCAGCTGGTGGTTCTATTATGAAAAAAACCGAAACTGATGCTTACAAAATTATTGATAACACTGCTTCCCACTCACATGAGTGGCACCAAGAAAAAGACATCGTTAGATCATCTAAAGCAGCTAGAGCCGATTCTAGCCATGACTTAGATTCCATTTCCGCAAAGATAGATGCTGTGGAGAGACGAATGGAAAAGATGACTAAAGATATTCACTCAATAGGAATTAGTTGTGAGCAGTGTGGAGGACCACATTTGACAAAAGATTGTCTCAGTATTGAATTAACAATGGAATAAAGAGAGAATATTTTATACATAAACCAAAGGCCTGGAAATAATTATTAGAATAATTATCAACCGCCAAGACCGATCTACAATCAAAACCAGAATTATAATCAAAATATTCCATACAACAACCAACAAGGTCCTAGCAATTAACAAGTATCTAACAATACTTACAACCAGCAAAGACCTAATTTTCAAAACAAATCACCACAAACCGATGATAAAAAGCCGAATTTAGAAGATATGATGACGAAGCTAGTTGAAACTCAAACACAGTTTTTCACATCTCAAAAATAAACTAATGAACAAAATGCTCAAGCATTTAGAAATCAACAAGCTTCTATTCAAAACTTGGAACAAGAAGTAAGTAACCTAGCAAGGTTAATAGGTGAAAGAAAACCGGGAAGTTTACCTAGTGATACAAATGCTAACCCCCGGAATGAAACAGCTAAAGCCATTACCACAAGAAGTGGTACAACACTTAAACCACCTGAAATACCTGTAACTTCTGATGAAGCTATTCCTACTCCACAAGAACCACAACCTGATCAAGATAAGGAAAAAGAACCGGTAGTTGAAAAGGTTAATAAAGATAACACAGCTAAGGATAAACCTTATGTTAAACCATACCAACCACCACTTCCTTACCCAAGTAAAATAAAGAAAGAGAAACTTGAAGCCGAGCAATCCAAATTCTTGGATATGTTTAAACAGATAAATGTAAATCTTCCTTTCATTGATGTGATTTCAGGAATGCCTAGATATGCTAAATTTCTAAAAGATCTAATCTCGAATAGAAAGAAAATGGAAGAACTCTCGGCTATTACTATGAACGCTAATTGTTCAGCAGTGCTGTTGAATATACCAGAAAAATTATCTGATCCAGGAAGTTTCACAATTCCATGTTTTATGGGTAGTCTTAGTTCAATAGAAGCATTGGCAGACTTAGGTGCTAGTATAAATTTAATGCCGTATTCACTATACGCTAAACTAGACCTTGGAGAATTGAAACCAACGAGAATAAGCATACAGCTAGCCGATCGATCAATAAAATATCCTAGAGGGATAATGGAGAACATGCTAGTTAAAGTTGGTACTTTAGTATTTCCAGTAAATTTTGTGGTTCTGGACATGGAAGAAGATTCTCAAGTTCCTCTCATATTAGGAAGACCATTCTTAAACACGGCTAAAGCAATGATAGACGTGTTTGGTAAGAAACTGACCCTAAGTATAGAGGATGAGAGTGTTACCTTTTCAGTTGATAGAGCAATGCAACAACCGCAATCTGCAGATGATACATGTTATTATATTCAAACTATAGATTCACATGCAGAATTATTAGAAGAATTTCCAGAATTACAAGGAACAGGAGAATGTTCTTTAGAAGAAGGTAATGAACCAATTGATGAAGCTGAAATGTTAGCTACACTAATAGCTAATGGATATAAACCAACAACAGAAGAAATTCAAATGCTAAAAGAAGAAGACAGATATCGATATAAATCATCGATGGAAGAACCACCGACATTAGAGTTAAAGCCACTTCCAAACCATTTGGAATACGCTTATTTACATGGTAAATCTAAATTACCTGTAATAATATCGTCTTCTCTTACTGAAAATGAGAAATCACAACTCATTTCTGTGTTGAAAGCTCATAAACCAGCCATTGCATGGAAGATTCATGATATTAAAGGAATAAGTCCTTCGTATTGCACACATAAAATCCTTATGGAAGAAGGTCATAAAACGTATGTGCAACGCCAACGAAGACTAAATCCTAATATGCAAGATGTAGTTAAAAAAGAAATTATTAAACTGCTAGATGCAGGTTTAATTTATCCAATTTCTGATAGTCCATGGGTAAACCCAGTTCAATGCGTGCCTAAGAAGGGTGGCATGACTGTCATTACAAATGAGAAAAATGAGCTTATTCCTACTAGGACTGTAACAGGATGGCGTGTATGTATTGATTATAGAAAATTAAATGACGCCACCAGAAAAGATCACTTTCCCTTACCTTTCATTGATCAAATGTTGGAAAGGCTAGCCGGAAATAGTTACTATTGTTTTCTTGATGGATTTTCCGGATACTTTCAAATTCCAATAGCACCCGAAGATCAAGAGAAAACCACATTCACGTGCCCTTATGGTACTTTTGCTTACAAACGCATGCCATTTGGACTTTGCAACGCCCCTGCAACCTTTCAAAGGTGTATGATGGCGATTTTTCACGACATGATAGAAGAATGCATGGAAGTTTTCATGGATGACTTTTCTGTCTTTAGTGATACATTTGAATCATGTATAGCTAATCTTGAACGAATGCTGATTAGATGCGAACAATCAAATCTAGTACTTAATTGGGAGAAATGCCATTTCATGGTTAAAAAAGGCATCGTTCTTGGACATAAAATTTCAAAAGAAGGAATTGAAGTGGATAGAGCTAAAGTAGATGTAATTGCTAAACTTCCACATCCCACCAATGTTAGAGGAGTTTGGAGTTTTCTAGGGCATACCGGTTTTTACCGACGTTTCATAAAAGATTTTTCTAAAATTGCCACTCCTATGAATAAACTCCTAGAAAAGGATGCTCCATTCATCTTTTCAGATGAATGTATCAAATCTTTTAATATTCTTAAAGAGAAACTTACTAATGCGCCGATCATGATAACACCAAATTGGAATCTATAGTTTGAACTAATGTGCGATGCAAGTGATTTTGCAATGGCAGCCGTTTTAGGACAAAGGATTGAAAAATGATTTCAACCTATATATTATGCTAGTAAGACGTTACAAGGAGCACAAACAAATTACACAACTACTGAAAAATAACTCCTTGCTATTGTCTTTGCTTTTGACAAATTTCGTTCATATCTCGTTCTAGCAAAAACGGTGGTCTATACCGACCATTCTGCTCTTAGATACCTATTTTCAAAACAAGATGCCAAACCAAGATTAATCCGTTGGATCTTACTCTTAAAAAAGTTCGATATTGAAATCCGAGATAAAAGAGGAGCAGAAAATCTCGCCGCTGATCATCTTTCTCGTCTTGAAAATCTCGAATTAGAAGTTCTAAATGAATCGGCCATACAAGACAACTTTCCTGATGAATATCTATTGAAGATAGATTATAATGAAATTCCATAGTTTGCAGACTATGCAAACTACTTAGTATGTGGATTCCTTGAAAAAGGATTATCGTACCAAAAACGAAAGAAATTCTTCAGTGATATAAAACACTATTTCTGGGAAGATCCACATTTGTTTAAAAGTTGTCCAGATGGAATAATACGCCGATGTGTATTCGGAGATGAAGCCAATCAAATCTTAAATCATTGTCACACAGGACCAACAGGAGGGCATTATGGGCCTCAACTAACAGGAAGAAAAGTTTATGATGCTGGATTCTATTGGCCTACAATTTACAAAGACGCACACCTTCTTTGCAAATCCTATGATGCTTGTCAAAGGGCCGGAAAAATAAGTCAACGTGATGAAATGCCACAAAATGTCATCCAAGTATGTGAAGTATTTGATATTTGGGGTATTGACTTTATGGGTCCATTTCCAAAATCTCATAATAATCTCTATATTCTCGTAGCCATTGATTATGTATCTAAATGGGCGGAAGCACAAGATCTCCCAACTAACGATGCACGAGTTGTAGTCAACTTTTTAAAACGTCTTTTTGCAAGGTTTGGAACACCGAAAGATTTAATAAGTGATCGGGGAACTCATTTCTGTAATAATCAACTTGAGAAAGTTCTTAAAAGATATGGAGTAACTCATAAAATCTCCACTGCTTATCATCCACAAACAAGTGGACAAGTTGAAAATATCAACCGAGCTTTAAAACGTATTCTAGAGAAAACCGTAGGATCAAATCCGAAGGAATGGTCCATTAAATTGGAGGATGCACTCTGGGCTTTTAGAACAGCCTACAAAACTCCAATTGGAACCACACATTTTAGACTTGTTTATGGAAAAGCATGTCATCTTTCAGTAGAAATTGAACACAAAGCATTTTGGGCTTTGAAGACATGTAATCTTGATTTACATGAAGCTGGACGTCTACGATTAAGTCAACTAAACGAATTAGAAGAATTAAGACATGAAGCATACGAAAATTCGTTAATCTATAAGGAAAGAACGAAGAAATGGCATGATAAAAGAATCAGAAGTTTAAAAGAATTTAAAGAAGGAGACAGAGTTCTTCTTTTCAATTCACGATTCAAGCTATTTCCTGGAAAATTGAAATCAAGATGGTCTGGACCATTCATAGTAAAAAGAGTTTTCCCATACGGAACTATAGAATTAATAAATTCAAATGGGATTGAATTTAAGGTTAATGGTCACAAAGTTAAACATTACATAGATAGTCCGATGGAAGTTGACAACGAAGTTAATCACAATTTCGATAACATAGCTAACTAAGTGTGGGGAGAATCAAGTCTTTAAAGGATAATATGTATTTCTGTTAGAGTTAGATTTTCTGTTTTCGTGTAGTTCTCGAAAATGGAACCCGAATGGTCTTTCCCTAGCAGACCCTAAAGAACTAGTCTTCTCCCCCCATTCTAAATTTTTATTTTTTTTAGGAAATGAAGACTGTCTGTGAACTAAACAATGGTCTAATGCTACACGCTTTGATCACTAAACGTAATAATGACACACTTCCGAGTGAAATAGTATCAGTAATCAGAGAAAGATTGGACGGAGTAAGAAAAGAATCCAGATGCGAAGATAATAAGTTACAATTTGGTAAAGGAAAATCAAAATCCGCAGCGAAAAGAAGAGCACGACACCTAGAAAGATGTCACAAATGCGGAAAATGGTCACATGGAGGTAAATGTTCAAATAATCAAACCTATTCAAACACCGAATTTGTTACTTTATGCAGAGACGGACCGTTCATATGTTTAGAAGAAAAAACACTGAATGCTCGAGGTTACGCCTTTGTAGCTATGGAAAACCAGTTAAACCGACTATCTTATGAGTGGGATAGATCATATAACTAAGAATACTATCTCACAGGTAAGTCTGTACAGTTTTTATTTTTTTATTTTTATTTTTAACCTTTTGATAATAAACGCTAATTTGTTCGCTATAAAGTATTAAATTGGTATTGAATAAAATTAGGTTTGGCGACCGAAATTATTGATATCATACAAAAATTTATTACATAACGGCAAAATTTAACATTTATTCTTAAGGTATAAATATCTTTCATCAATCAACCCAAAATATTTCAAAAATTCGTCATGAGTTAAATTAGGTCATGGAACCGAAATTACTTTACCGAAAAGTGGGGCGTATATTTTTGATAATATTTGATTGATTAAAGTGGGATAAAAGCCAAAAAGATTTTTAATTTTATTTTTACCATTTTTTAAAATTAATATATAAATCTTAAATTAATATTGTGAACTCTGTAAAATCAATATATTTCAGTTTGTCAATATTTGAAAAATTAATATTTTTAATATAAGTTTGTATGTATAAAAACAAAAATATAATATAAGTTTGATGTGAATTTTTAATATTATGCATTTTTAATTAAGTTTGGTGTAAATTTTTAATTTTATGCATTTTTAAATTTAAGTTGTGTGAATTTAAAAAAAAAAATTTACTTTATCTCATTAAGTTAAAAAGATGATTTTTAAAATTCGTCGTAAGTTGAAGACTAGGTCGTTGAAACCGAAATTGCTTTACCCGAGGGAGGGACGAGAACTTTTATTGTCATTATTTTTAATCTTATTGAATTAAAGTATGCCAAAAACATTAAAAAAACTCAAAAATCTTAGCTTTTAAAACCGCGCTACAAAAAGACAAATTTTAAAATTTTGTCAAAGGACGGACTATGACATCGATCCGAAACGACCTCGTCCTAAAACAAAGGAAAACAAAATTTTAAATTTATTTTATATTTGTTTTATAAGTTAAGAATTAAGTTAAAAAAACAAAAAACAAAAAATGGGCCGCGACTCGCGGTATTTGGAAAGGCCAAAAGCCGCGACTCGCGGAGGATCCAAAACCCAGAAAGAAAAAAAAACGAACAGAACAGATCAGTCCCCATCCCCACACCACATTTTACTGCGAAAAACACCCCAAAAACACACACGAAAATCAAATTTTTCACCAAAAAACATCAAATCTTTTACTAAAATCATGTTGAGAAGGATGCTATCAAGGAATTACTCAAGAAAAACGGTAAATTTCTACACCTAAACACCATTTAATCCGAAAATTGGTGTTCTTGAGCAATTTTTTCCTAAATTCGATTTTGATGCCTTTTTAGTGTAATTATGCTTAAATTGCTTATGTATTATGCTTGTATAACCTAGATTGATGCTATTTAACATGATTAGAAGCCTTAAACTTCAAATTTTGAGTAATCTAGGGTTTGTGTTCTTGAGCAAATTTGGGAATTTTTGATATAAACAGGTTATGGCCGATTTTTGTCATGAATTGTTGCTAAATTAAGTAGTGTAACATGTTTAGGTAGTTAAATGATCCAAACTTTGATCCTAAGCATGATTTTGAGAATTAAAGTGGACTTTTTCAAGTCTAAAATTCATGAACTTGATTTTTGAGAGATAATGCCATTTGAAACTTGTTTAATTGCTAGTAATGATTATTTTGACATGTTATTTGAATTGAATGCTTATGAACTTGGTGAACATTTTCGTATATGCTTATTTGAAAAAGTGTAGATTTGATAAAAATATGAAAATGAGCATAAGTTTGATAAATTGGACATGTCATTGTAATTATTTTGATTGATGATTTTGCTGACACTAATGCATATTTGGATGCACAAAAATTGTGTTTGATGTGTTTTGCAGACTGAAAGGGGTGAATCTTCATCCTAAGCTCGCAATGCTCCTGCTAAGAATGCGGAACAACAGGAGGTGGATAACTACTACAAACAAGATATACCTCATCCAGTTATGACATTTTCAGATATGCACTTGGAAGATTTGCACCCGAACTTGAGATTTGACAGACGTTGGATAGATTATCCAAAATACCAAAGGGGCTTTCATACTCTTCATTCTAAAGCTGTTGAAGTACCTAGGGTAATAGAATGGGAACCATTAGAAGCTGTAGAATTGGCCGGGCCAATTAGAGAATTACTTACACAGAGGTATGGTAATTCTACTTTTAACGATTGGGTACGATTATTCAGCATGCGTAGACCTGTATATAAAGTATGGTGTGAAGAATTATTGTGTAGTATAGAAATAAATGATCGGGTAGTTAGTTTAACCGATCGATCTTTTATTAGATTTTTGTTAGGAGGTTCGATGCGCCACATGTCTTTACTATACATGGCTCAGACTTTACATATATATACGCCTGAGGAGTTAGCATCTGCCGATTGTAGAGGGTTGATACTAAATGGTAGAAAGATAGACGAAAATTTTGATACGAATGGTGTATGGAGTCAAATGACTAGCCATCACCGATTTAAAGGGGGAAATTACTCTTATTTGGATATAGATAGAGCAGAGTTAAGAGTAATTCATAAGTTTTTAGCCAATTCGATTACACAACAAGGTAAGAACAAGAAAAAGGTAAATGAACAAGATTTATTTTACCACATGTGTATTCGAGACCCACAAAGCGCTGTAAGTATACCTTATTGTGTGGGTTATTATTTATCAGCTATGGTTAGGGGATAAGACCGCATAGCATAATAGGAGGTGGTATATTTATTACTTTGATTGCTGAATATCTCGGTGTGGATATAAGTCGGGGGGGGGGGATTATTAGTCGAAGAACCAGAACCCCGTGATACAATAGGTTTAAATGTATACCATGGTACGAAGGTTTTGAAGAGGCGAAATAACGCCGCAGTACAATACCATGGTAGACATCCACAGGTTGAGAGAAACCAACAGCCAGGTAATGTAGGAGGAGGAAATGAAATGACAGAAATGCAAAGGTTTATAGCTTCACAAGAGTACGAAAATGCTAGACATCGAGCATTTGAAGATTGGCAAGTTCATCAAAACCAAATCATAGCTTATTGCCAACAAATAGGTAGAAACTATATTCCTACTCCATCGCCCGTATTTCCTCCCTGGTCTATAGAGATCCAACCACCGTATCCTACGTATAACCCAGCCGAAGCATTTTATAACACATATGGTTATGCATGGAACCCCTACTGGTATCAGTATCATCCCTATTCTACTTAGTTTTATTTATTTTATAATTTGTAATGTTGATACATTTAATACTTATGTTGGAATTGTATTAGTTTTTATAATTTACAAATTTTTATTTTTAGATTTTAATAATGTTTGAATGTGGGGTAATATACCAAACTTCAAAAATATGTATATATGTTTGCAGTTTATCTTATGTACACAATAGGGTAAAACAACGCATTTTCAAAGACTGGCATTAAGTTCAGCAAAAGCAACTAATTTTGACGACAAGATGCAAAATAAATGTGATATAACAACAAGACGGAATGAACAAATGATATGCACCATTTATCATTCAGCAAACAAACGCCAATATGTTTGGAAACTTTGGTAAAATTTAATCATTTTCACACAAATCACCCTCAATAATTTAAATTGTTACTCATTTCTTGCAAATGAGGCATTACAAGATCTTAAGTGTGGGAAGGGGTTAAATTCTTTCGGATTTTAAAATCTTTACTTTATACACTTGGTTACCATTAGAAATACTAGTAAAGTAGTAGTTGTATTAGAATCTAGTGCTCTCTGATAATAAAGAACAGCCCTAGTCTTATATACTGACTACCCAATTCTAGTAAAAAATTTCAAAATTTTCAATTAAATGAACTCAAAATCATGTTTATACATATTTATGAACTGGGTTTTAACACCGAAATTATTGTAACCTCGGAAAAAACATAAATTGAGAAACAAACCAAAATGTTAAAATTCATTTAAAATGGAATAGAGGACAATAAAAAGGAAAATAAAAGCCAAGTGTGAGAAAATTCTCCAAGTTATTCAAAACATATATCACATATTTTTTGTACAAATAACTAAAAATACTTTTGCTTTGGACCAAACTAAACTGTTTTACCCGATGAAAAAAAAGAAGAGATGGATCTACAGGATGAATCAATTCCATCATTAAAAGGAAGTAAAGTCTTCCGAAAAAGAAACGCGCTTCTTGATTTAGGTCAGGAAGTTGTCGTCCAGACCAGCTATAGGTTGACGAAAAATCTAGAAAAGTCATCACTAAAATCAGCAGGAAATCCATGGACCTCAGCATAAAACAGGGTCGCCAAGTGGTCAGATTTATCCTAACCATGAGAAGGATTTATCTCGTAAAATGTGGGGGCACCGTGCAAATTAGCTTGATAAGACTAATAAATCAGATCCCCAGAAAGGATAATCTCCTTTAAAGATCAAAAATAAGCTTTTAAGACTGATATTACTCAATCCTAGAGATTGACCTTAAAGATTGAGAATTACAAACTCATGGAATTCAATGATATCTAAACTTGAGCTTGAACGAGAAAATATTTTGATCAAATTATAAACCGATTTTTTTTCTGAAAACCCATTTTCAATGCGTTCATTACCATTGAACGTAAAATCCTAGGAATTCATCTGGAATTCATTAGGTCATCTGAACCAAATCGGGTGTCAACCGTAAGAACGGTGGTTGCATAGCATGGTCAAAGACAGGACCTTGTGCCAGACCGAAAAATTATAAGGGTGAGCTTTACTATTGCTCCTACCAAGGATAGTAATTGCATTCGACATGTTATAGACCATAATTAAAAGCATGTCAGGGGACATTGCCTTAACAGTTGCTTGTTCAACGCTTTCCTTTACAACCGGATGGTAGTTTACCAAAAGGTAATATACGGAGCAAGTATACTGGACGTGTTGCTTTCCTAATACAAGGTTAGCAAGTGGGTGACACAAAACCACAAGTTTTAAGCTAAAATTTTCAAATCTGAAACCCACCAAGCCCACAAAAATATTTTGCAAACACCGGTGAAAGGTTATTCCGGAAAACTTATCTAGGGTAAAAGCTAGATTAAAATTTTCAAAAGATCAAATGTTTTCATAAAGATCCAATTTCCTTAATGGATCTAAATTTTATAGTCATGTGGGACTGTAAACCATATCGTTACTACCATTGTTTATACCGCCGTAAAGAAATCACTGATGTAAAAAGTGTGAAGAATAAAGAAGTGATTCTAGTATTTCAAGACTATATTGCTTGAGGACAAGCAACGCTCAAGTGTGGGAATATTTGATAATGCTAAAAACGAACATATATTTCATAGCATTATTCCTCAAGAAACACAAGCTTTTAGTTGCAATTGTTCTATTTACAAGTAATATTCGTTTAAAAATAATAAAAGGTGAAGACAAAAGACAGATTCGACGAATTGAAGATGCAAACGACCAAAAAGCTCAAAAGTACAAAATACAATCAAAGTGGTTCCAATTATTGATAAGAAACGTCTCGAAATTACAAGAGTACAAGATTCAAAACGCAAAGTACAAGATATTAAATTGTACGCAAGGACGTTTGAAAATCCGGAACTGGGACATGAGTAAACTCTCAACGCTCGATGCAACGGACTAAAAATTACAAGTCAACTATGCACATAAATATAATATAATATTTAAATAATTACTAAAATTATTTATATATTATATTTATTTATATAATCGTCGGCAAACAAAGAGCCAAAGTTGAGTGAGCTGTAAAATGGAACTCCGCGACTTGAAGAGTTCGAAGACCAAATGGGCCGCGACTCGCGGAGCCCCAAAAAATGAAAATGCCTATAAAAGCAAACGCAGTTTGATCGTAAAAATCATAATATCAGTAATCTATCTCTCTCTCAATATATACGTAAATATATATATATATATATATATATATATATATATATATATATATATATATATATATATATATAATTTATATTTTAATTTTAATTTTAATTTTAAATCCTAATAATAAGGGTATGTTAGCGAATGTTGTAAGGGTGTAAGTCGAAATTCTGTCCGTGTAACGCTACGCTATTTTTAATCATTGTAAGTTATGTTCAACCTTTTTACATTAATGTCTCGTAGCTAAGTTATTATTATGCTTATTTAATCCGAAGTAATCATGATGTTGGGCTAATTACTAAAATTGGGTAATTGGGCTTTGTACCATAATTGGGGTTTGGACAAAAGAACGACACTTGTGGAAATTAGACTATGGGCTATTAATGGGCTTTATATTTGTTTAACTAAATGATAGTTTGTTAATTTTAATATAAAGATTTACAATTGGGCGTCCCTATAAATAACCATATACACTCGATCGGACACGATGGGCGGGGTATTTATATGTACGAATAATCGTTCATTTAACCGGACACGGGAATGGATTAATAGCCACTAGAATTATTAAAACAGGGGTGAAATTATGTACAAGGACACTTGGCATAATTGTTAACAAAGTATTAAAACCTTGGGTTACACTCAGTCGACATCCTGGTGTAATTATTAAACAAAGTATTAAAATCTTGTTACAGTTTAAGTCCCCAATTAGTTGGAATATTTGACTTCGGGTATAAGGATAATTTGACGAGGACACTCGCACTTTATATTTATGACTGATGGACTGTTATGGACAAAAATCAGACGGACATATTAAATAATCCAGGACAAAGGACAATTAACCCATGGGCATAAAACTAAAATCAACACGTCAAACATCATGATTACGGAAGTTTAAATAAGCATAATTCTTTTATTTCATATTTAATTTCCTTTATTTTATATTTAATTGCACTTCTAATTATCGCATTTTTATTTATTGTTATTGTATTTAATTGCACTTTTAATTATCGTACTTTTTAATTATCGCAAGTTTATTTTATCGCACTTTTATTATTCGCAATTTCATTATCGTTATTTACTTTACGCTTTAAATTAAGTCTTTTATTTATTTAATATTTTACATTTGGTTTTAACTGCGACTAAAGTTTTAAAATCGACAAACCGGTCATTAAACGATAAAAACCCCCCTTTATAATAATAATATTACTTATATATATTTGTATTTTTATAAATTAAACTAATATAGCGTTAAGCTTTGATTAAAAGATTTTCCCTGTGGAACGAACCGGACTTACTAAAAACTACACTACTGTACTATTAGGTACACTGCCTATAAGTGTTGTAGTAAGGTTTAAGTATATACATTCAATAAATAAATAAATATCTTGTGTAAAATTGTATCGTATTTAATAGTATTTCCTGCTAAAATATAAGCTATTTTATATACACCTCGCATAACATCAACTATCAATTTATTATTTTTATCATCATTATTATTATTAAAAGTATCACTAATATTAAAACCATCATTTTTATTAAAATTATCATATCGTTGTTATTATAAAATATCATTATTATTATTATTTAAAATTAACATTTTGAATAGAAATATTATTTTTATATAAAATATTATTATTACGGTTAATATTAAAAAGTATTGCTATTATTAAGATTGTCATGATTAGAATTATCATTTTTTTATATCATTAGTAAATATAAATGTTGTTCTTTTTATTAGTAGAATAATAATAATTATTATTACAAAATAATACAACTTTCACTTATTATTGTTATTATCGATATTATTTTATCAAATCAATATGTGATACAAAGATATTTTACTACATGTAATATAATTATATTAATAATACCTATCATTATATTTTTATGATATTAAATAAACTTTATAAATTTTATTACTTAAAATATATAAAAGTATATTTTTAGTATATAAATTTTAATATAAAAATTTATTTATTAATAAATGAATTATATTATTACTCTAATAAAATCTGTTAAATATATTAAATATATAAAACGACTATATTTAAGTTATTTAATAATCGTGTATAAATTTTGAAAGTCATTTTGGGTCAAGTTGACTTTTGTTGACTTTTACATATTAGTCTCGAGCATTAGGATTGTGATACACTACGGTTTAACCTAAATTGTTAGACAGATATTGACCGACATATAAATATATATAATTAATTTAGGTTCTTGAATTCGAGGCCAACCTTGCACTTGTTCAATGCCATCATATGCATAATTGCTATGAAATACAGTATTGTGAGTTCATTTGATTCCCTTTTACTCTTTACATTTTTGGGACTGAGAATACATGCGCTGTTTTTATAACTGTTTTATTAAATGCTTTTGAGATATAATTTTGAACTGAGAATACATGAACTATTTTTATAAATGATTGATGAAATAAACACAAGTATTCAAACTACATTCTATGATAGAATTATTTGGATTCAGAGGTTCGATTTCTATAAAGATTGTATTATCGACCATCGGTGAGATGATTTTGCATTGCATGATGCATTAGCTACCGAAATGGTTCGATTTAGTAGTTAGTAATGGTGAGATGATTTTGCATTGCACGACGCATTAGCTACCGTTTTAGCTACCATCGGTGAGATGATTTTGCATTGCACGACGCATTAGCTACCGAAATGGTTCGATTTAGTAGTTAGTAACGGTGAGATGATTTTGCATTGCACGACGCATTAACTACCATTGTAGCTACCCTCGGTGAGAAATTTTTGCATTGCACGATGCATTAGCTACCGTTGTAAGATTGTTTATCGGTGAGATGATTTTGCATTGCACGACGTATTAGTTACCGTTATTGAAATTATATTGTATTAACTACCACGGTGAGATGATTTTGCATTGTACGACGCATTAGCTACCATTGGTGAGTTGTTTTAAAAGGTTCCGGTGTTCTTCATATGAATGATTTTATAGCAGTGAGTAGACCTGCACAGATTGTTTTCGAAATATGAGTATCTTGTGGTCTATATATTTTCTTCAGATGTAATCATGGATTTAATGAGTTAATATAATATTAAACTCATTTGATTTATGTTAGAACAAGAATATATAATCTCTAAAACATTAGAGATTACATATTCGCCATGTTGAACGAAGATAAATGATGCAGAACGTCATGTAGAACGATGATTCTGCTCGGGGTGCCGATTGTGATGTTGAGGCGTGTGTTGTTGTGGTTTGTGTTGTTGCTGGTGGTATAGCTGATGCCATTGATGTTGTTGAAGCTGGTACATTTTGCACCATATTTTCCAAGGCTACAACTCGGGCGCGAAACTCATTTACTTTATTACTCCGGGATGATTGTCGGTATGAACGAGCGAATGAATAAGGTTTTGAATCTGACTTTTGATATAGTCGTGGCGAGATACTCTGGAAATGAGAGAGAAAATGGTGTTACGAACAGGTTCGCCGGTAAGTGTTTCAGGTTCTTCACCAAGAGTGCAGGTTGGTGAGTGGAAAGGATCGCCTTCTTCTCGTCTCCATTGATTTAGTCAACTACGAAACCATCAGATGAATTGGGGATGGCTGATTGGTTGATTCATTCCGATAACACTGCTTTCGGAGCTCGAGTGAATATCCATGTCGGAATAGCTGTCGGAATAACTATCGGAATAGCTATCGAAATTTGAGGAACTCGAACTGGTTGAGGGATTCATCTCGTACAATCAAATGAAAGATTTTTGATAAGAAATAGATTATAGGATGTAGATTAGTACTCTGCCATACATAATTTACATATGCATATATAATACGAAAATCCCATAAGTTACAGAGGAATCTACGGAATCTGTCAGGCAAAGGTAACAATAACAGATACGCTAAGATATGAATTTTGTCTATACACTATTTATGCAATCATTGCAATATGATATGTCTAGACTAAGAATAATGTGCAGGTAATTTTCTAAGGATGATAAGCAGATGATTTCCGACAAAAATGATAAGCAAAACTTTTGACATGCAGACACGGTCGAAGTCCAGACTCACTAATGCATCCTAACGACTATCAGTTAGACATACTAATGCAAGACCTGGTTCGCTAAGACCACCGCTCTGATACCAACTGAAAGGACCCGTCCTAATCCATCCGGACAAAGTCCACATCGATTATAAACGATTCACATTAGTTGATTACATCGCGAGGTTCTTGACCTCTAAATAATACATTTTATAAACATTGCATTCGTTTTTAAAAGACAAACTTTCATTTACATTGAAAATTTACGACATGCATACCATTTCATAATATATCTAAACTATAAATGACTTAATAATAATCTTGATGAACTCAACGACTCGAATGCAACGTCTTTTGAAATATGTTATGAATGACTCCAAGTAATGTCTCTAAAATGAGCAAATGCACAGCGGAAGATTTCTTTCATACCTGAGAATAAACATGCTTTCAAGTGTCAACCAAAAGGTTGGTGAGTTCATTAGTTTAACATAAATAATCATTTCATAATTTTAATAGACCACAAGATTTCATATTTCCATTTCTCATAAACATACGTCCCATGCATAGAGACAAAAATATCATTCATATGGATTGAACACCTGGTAACCGACATTCACAATATACATATAAGAATATCCCCATCATTCCGGGATCCTCCTTCGGACATGATATAAATTTTGAAGTACTAAAGCATCCGGTACTTTGGATGGGGCTTGTTGGGCCCGATAGATCAATCTTTAGAATTCGCGTCAATTAGGGTGTCTGTTCCCTAATTCTTAGATTACCAGACTTAATAAAAAGGGGCATATTCGATTTCGATAATTCAACCATATAACGTAGTTTCGATTACTTGTGTCTATTTCATAAAACAGTTATAAAAGTAGCGCATGTATTCTCAGTCCCAAAAATATATATTGCAAAAGCATTTAAAAAGGGAGTAATGAAACTCACCTAATGTATTTTGTAGTAAAAATAATATGACAACATTAGACAAACTGAACAATGCAGGGTTGGCCTCGGATTCACGAACCTATATCATTTGTATATTCATTCATACATATAATCTTCATCGATTAAATATATATTTTATTATTAGTAATGTAATTTATATAATTAATAATTTATAAGTTTTATTATTTATATATTTTCATTTTATATACATAATTGTTAATAGAGTTCAATTAAATATATTTTTATATGGGGATTATTTGTTTGTAATTAATAATTATGATAATACTAATATTAGTAATAATATTGATACTTAATACTAAGTTGTATTAAAATAACTTATGACAATATTAATTATATCAATTCTCTTAAAACGCAATTTAGTTAAGATTTTAATAATTTTCTTAATAATATTGATATCCAAAATTTATATATATATATATATATATATATATATATATATATATATATATATATATATATATATATAATCTTAACCATATTATTAAACCTGTATATTCATAGTTATAATAACTAATAATCATAACCTTAACCATATACATTTTATTCTTCCATAAATTAGGCATATTTTCATATCATAAATAAAATCACGATAATAATCATAATAACAACAACAACAACAACAACAATAATAATAATAATAATAATAATAATAATAATAATAATAATAATAATAATAATAATAATAATAATAATAATAATAATAATAATAATAATAATAATAATAATGGAAATGAGAATTAAAAGTGTATACCCTTCTAAATTGATTTTCCAAAAAGAAATGCTTGATACGGGACTCGAACCCGAGACCTCTCACCCACACACTAACACTCTTAACCATAGAACCACTTCTGTCTTTCCTGAAATATATGTCGCCCGAAAATTTATAACCCGAATCTTGTGTCATCATCTTCATAAGCAATTAAAATCGAACATACTCAAAATCATAACAACAAACAAAGGAGATTTGAATTTAGGATTCCAAATCCAACACCAAAAACTATAGTTTGTAAATAAAAAAAATAAAAATAAAAAGAAGAACCAGGCTACTGCCTGCCGTCGCTATATCAAGAAAAAAATGATTTTCAATTTTGAACGCGTAATAGACTTTGGTTATAACATAAATTAGTTTGGTAATCGTATATAGAAACTAATGGAATCGTCAATTAACTCGAAACATCAAAAATAAACTCGAATTTGATCTTTGTTGAAATGGTTGACCTTTTGAAAAATAAATTTTGACTCCAAAATTTGAAGTCGTTTGAAAGAATTGAAGCACAAGATTTTGCAGAAAGATTAAGTACCTGATTCCTAACAAGACCACATTCAAGGATTTTTGAATTTTATTCGAAATCGAATTATAGCAAAAAAAAAAAAAAAAAAAACTCGTGCAGAGGGAAAAAAATAAAAGTGGTGTTCTTCAATTCAACATGGATTTTTCTTTCTCTTCAATGTAATGATAGCCAGTCACATATAATCCTTCCAAATAATAGAAATCGAAGAAAGAAAAAAAAATTTGGGAGTGGTTGACACAAGTTCACGGGTCTAGTAGCAAGAAGAAATCCAAAGCAGATGAAAACAAAAAAAAAATTACGCGTGATTATCTGTATGAATGAAGACTTTTTAATAAAAATATAAATAATAATACATTTAATATTAATGATAATAGCTCTATTAAAAATAAATAATAATAATACATAAATATTATTAATAATAATACTGTAAATAAAGAAAATAATGATATTTATAATAATGACATGGTAATACTAAGTCTGATTATACTAATATTAATAATAATGATTTATGATAATCATAATAATAATTATGATAGTAATAATTTTATTAATGATAAAAATAATAATAATAATAACATTATATTTCATGTATCAACTCCAATATTAATGTTAATATTAATAATGAAAGTAATAATAATATTACTATAGTCATTATATTGTAACTTGTATTTAATATTATACATTATGTAATAACTATAAATTATATATATTGAATATTTAATATTTGTACAATTTATATATATATTTATATACATATAATAATTATATATAAAAACCATATATATATATATATATTACATATATCAATCTACCATTGTTAATATTCATTTATTCGTTATTAAGTTCGCTGAGAAAAATAAAACTAGTATCTCTAAATACTGTGTTCAAAGTTTTTAATATGATTTGAAATATTATGTATATATTTCTTACCTAACAATTTATATTTTTAAATCATAAACTATTTATATTTATAATTTCAACAACTAAATCGTATAACATTTTAATAATATATTTCAGTTTATAATATATATACATATACATATATAATATCACATATCTATTTATAATCAGTTGTTCGTGAATCGTCGAGAGCAGTCGAAGGTCAATTGAATATATGAACATTGTTTCAAATTTTTTTTTTAGACTCAACATTACATACTTTGCTTATCGTATCGAAATCATATAAAGATTAAGTTTAAATTTGGTCGGAATTTCCCGGGTCATCACAGTACCTACCCGTTAAAGAAATTTCGTCCCGAAATTTGAGTAAAGTGGTCATGGTTAACAAATAAAATGTTTTCATGACGAAAATTGAGTTGATAGATAGAGTTTTATCATCATTGATTAATATAGATAAAACAATTCGATTACTCGAAGCGTACGAATGAAGTTATCACCAAAGAGTGAAATGAGTAAATGCAGGTTCGTCTTAACCGGTGACGTAGTGACGGTTGATTTTAGAAAATAAGATGCATCTTAACTTTTGACGTTGTCTTGGTTGAATTCCGGAATTCAAGGGATTTAGAGAAAATCTTCGAAATCTAAAAGATTTGATTCTTCGGCGAATAAGGAGATTAATATCTCTATAATTAAATACGGTGATCTGCCTCGATTACTCTGTCTGATGTTTCCACTATAAATTAAGCTCTTCCGTTCCATTCTTCTCACCATTTCTATACTTTCTTTCTTAGTTCATACATCCAAACTATTTTAGAAGAAAAATGCTTAATCCAATTCTGATCCTTGTCCTCATCCTTACTATCATAACAATCATTTTCCTTTTCCAACTTCCACCAGAGAAATCTGCTTTCTTCTACTTCGCCCTTGGGGTTATAATGTTTTTAATTCTCCCGTGTCTTTATGTTGCGGTTAACATTGATGCACACGGTTTGTAATTTATGTGTTGTTATCGGGCTTTATATTTCCCCTTATATTTCAATGTCCCCAATTCTGTTTCCTATAATCATTGTCATTCACAGTTAATACTCCCTCCTATTTGCTGCGATTTATACTCCAATTTCTATTTCAGAGCTTTGTCCCTTCGTTTCTTCTTCTTGCGATTTGGCGTCTCTTGTAATGATCCAGAATTCGCAGATATAAGTTTCAGAATGAACATTGTTAATGTTCTAAGAAAGAAACGGTAATAACACAATATAACTTGTCAAATTACCAGAATTAAAGGAAAAAAAATGGGACTATCAAGAATATATTTTCTTGATATGTTCGGAAGTTAATCAGAATGAAAGAGTTATGTAACAGGACATATGTTGACGTTATAATCTATGAATCATCATGTCCCATTTAGAAACTCAGCATGACTTACTGTAATATAATCACGTTGATCAAGTGTCATTATATTATACTAACTCATGCATCAATTCCCAACATTACTTCAATAACATTCATATTTTAAGCTTGAAAGTTTACATAATATAGAAACTAACAGTTTCTATATGATGTAACACTGATAACACGAAAAGATTGATGATTTTAGATAAAAATAATTATAAAAATATCTTCAGAAATATGGAGGATATTTATAATGAAAGATACGATGATATCTCGGAATATCTAAGATCAGAGGATGATAGAAACTATTGTCTGCAAGGGTTTAGAGTAAGGAGCAAGATATTCACTAAAGACTTTAACAGACATTGAATCATTTGGATTCTTTGAAGTCAAACTTATTCTTTATGATTTGTCCACGGCTTTCTTCATAATTTCGCATAATCTGCTTTTTGGTACTAAATTTTCTATTGAATATTCCAATATAATGGTACACAGGAAGCACAAAGAGGTATATAATTTCGGACGAGAATATTTATGAAAATATTCTCGGAAATATCGAAGATATTGATGATGATATTTTGGAATTTCTAAGTTCGATGGTTGATGGAGAAAGATTTTCCGCAAGATTTTAACATGACTTCGGAGCAAGATATTCTCTAAAGATTTCATCGGATCTAGAATTACCTGGATTCTTTGAATATAGGGTTTGGTCCTTGTATTTGTCCTTGGTCTCCTTCGTGGTTAGTTCAATTCGCTTTCCAGATCCAATTTTTCTAAGCTTTTCCAACGTACTATTCTCTATCATCAAACTTCCGACGATTAAGGTCATTTACGGTTATCTACAGTTTTCTGCTGCTTCATTCAGCTTTTTCAACATTCAGAGTATTGATTTGTAGACTGAGTGCTTTTCAAGATTTCAGATGAAAGATCGTAATTCTAAGAGATGAATTATACATATAACTGTGAATGTAGATATGCTGTGAGTTTTCAAAGTACTGATTGCTGATTCTCGGTAATTGGTATGTCAGTTCTCGTTACAAGATGCGGATGAGTACATGATGAGACTTCAATAGATAAATATAGTGATTTGTCAGAGAGATTTAAACCAAAGAGCGATGAGATTGCTGGTTCATCTGCTGTTAATATGGTGGAATATAAAAGGTTCCCCGGTAACAATAAAAGAGCACACATATAAATCAAGGTTATAATAAGGTTGTTTCAAACGAAAAGTCAAAGTTGACTTGCTGGAACTATGACAAAATTTGCTAATTTGGAAATGGATTGCAAAGTTATTTTGGGTAATAATAACACTAAGAAATTAGCATAGCTACGTTTTAAATGTTTACTCAGTTGCCGAGAGTTTCTCAGGTGAATAGCTATGTGCATCAATCTTCTCTTCCGTAGATTATTTGTGGTTGGTTCATCCTCTAGATTGAGGTGTTTTTAAGAAACATGAAAGGTTTGAATGCAGATTGTAATTGTCAAGATACAATGAGGTTTAAGATGAAATCAAGTGGAAAACTTGAAGAATTATTTAGTTTCATATGTTATAATCAATATTTTAATTCATTTTAATTGTCCAATGATATTAGTCCACAGTCGATAGTCCACATTTGATAGTCCAATAATTCATATATAGTTTAATATATAACATTTGAATTAATTAATACGTGTCGTGACCCGTATACGTCTCAGACTCGATCACAACTCAAAGTATATATATTATTATAGAATCAACCTCAACCCTGTATAGAGAACTCGATCATTACTGCATATAGAGTGTCTATGGTTATTCCAGATAATATATATATATGCGTCGATATGATATGTCAAAATCTTGTATACGTGTCCCGATATTTAAAGTGCGAAAAAAAATAACAGAAATTAAATGACGATAAATAAAATTGCGAGAATGTAAATTGCGTTAATTAAATTGCGATAATTAAATTGCGATAAATAAAATGTAATCAGTTAGCTAGGAACAATTAGCTTGGAACAGTTAGTGTGGATTCTTAACAAAATTCGTCATAGTTAATTTGTTTGTTTCTAACAAATTTTATTTTGTCATATGTTTTCTTCATTATGCCACTTGTTGGATTCTGATAAATCAAAATCCAAATATGAAATTGGATGAATATGGTTATTCTGTGGTAAACGGATTTGTATATAGGTGGATGTAAGTAGGATAGTAAATGACTGTTGAATCAGTTTCGTCGAATGTACAGTGTAACTTATTAAAGTGAAATCTAAATATTCCTCGGGTATTACCTACCCGTTAAAATATTTTCACCATTAACAGTTTGTACGAAAGAATTTTTAATTATAATCTTTATGAAAATATACATGTATATATATTTTCTTCAGATGCAATCATGGATTTAATGAGTTAATATAATATTAAACTCATTTGATTTACGTTAGAACAAGAATGTATAATCTCTAAAACATTAGAGATTACATATTCGCCATGTTGAACGAAGATAAATGATGCAGAACGTCATGTAGAACGATGATTCTGCTCGGGGTGCCGATTGTGATGTTGAGGCGTGTGTTGTTGTGGTTTATGTTGTTGCTGGTGGTATAGCTGATGCCATTGATGTTGTTGAAGCTGGTACATTTTGCACCATATTTTCCAAGGCTACAACTCGGGCGTGAAACTCATTTACTTTATTACTCCGGGATGATTGTCGGTATGAACGAGCGAATGAATAAGGTTTTGAATCTGACTTTTGATATAGTCGTGGCGAGATACTCTGGAAATGAGAGAGAAAATGGTGTTACGAACAGGTTCGCCGGTAAGTGTTTCAGGTTCTTCACCAAGAGTGTAGGTTGGTGAGTGGAAAGGATCGCCTTCTTCTCGTCTCCATTGATTTAGTCTACTACGAAACCATCAGATGAATTGGGGATGGCTGATTGGTTGATTCATTCCGATAATACTGCTTTCGGAGCTCGAGTGAATATCCATGTCAGAATAGCTGTCGGAATAACTATCGGAATAGCTATCGAAATTTGAGAAACTCGAACTGGTTGAGGGATTCATCTCGTACAATCAGATGAAAGATTTTCGATAATAAATAGATTATAGGATGTAGATTAGTACTCTGCCATACATAATTTACATATGCATATATAATACGAAAATCCCATAAGTTACAGAGGAATCTACGGAATCTGTCAGGCAAAGGTAACAATAACAGATACGCTAAGATATGAATTTTGTCTATACACTATTCATGCAATCATTGCAATATGATATGTCTAGACTAAGAATAATGTGCAGGTAATTTTCTAAGGATGATAAGCAGATGATTTCCGACAAAAATGATAAGCAAAACTTTTGACATGCAGACACGGTCGAAGTCCAGACTCACTAATGCATCCTAACGACTATCAGTTAGACATACTAATCCAAGACCTGGTTCGCTAAGACCACCGCTCTGATACCAACTGAAAGGACCCGTCCTAATCCATCCGGACAAAGTCCACATCGATTATAAACGATTCACATTAGTTGATTACATCGCGAGGTTCTTGACCTCTAAATAATACATTTTACAAACATTGCATTCATTTTTAAAAGACAAACTTTCATTTACATTGAAAATTTACGACATGCATACCATTTCATAATATATCTAAACTATAAATGACTTAATAATAATCTTGATGAACTCAACGACTCGAATGCAACGTCTTTTGAAATATGTCATGAATGACTCCAAGTAATGTCTCTAAAATGAGCAAATGCACAGCGGAAGATTTCTTTCATACCTGAGAATAAACATGCTTTCAAGTGTCAACCAAAAGGTTGGTGAGTTCATTAGTTTAACATAAATAATCATTTCATAATTTTAATAGACCACAAGATTTCATATTTCCATTTCTCATAAACATACGTCCCATGCATAGAGACAAAAATATCATTCATATGGATTGAACACCTGGTAACCGACATTCACAATATACATATAAGAATATCCCCATCATTCCGGGATCCTCCTTCGGACATGATATAAATTTCGAAGTACTAAAGCATCCGGTACTTTGGATGGGGCTTGTTGGGCTCGATAGATCTATCTTTAGAATTCGCGTCAATTAGGGTGTCTGTTCCCTAATTCTTAGATTACCAGACTTAATAAAAAGGGGCATATTCGATTTCGATAATTCAACCATATAACGTAGTTTCGATTACTTGTGTCTATTTCGTAAAACAATTATAAAAGTAGCGCATGTATTCTCAGTCCTAAAAATATATATTGCAAAAGCATTTAAAAAGGGAGTAATGAAACTCACCTAATGTATTTTGTAGTAAAAATACATATGACAACATTAGACAAACTGAACAATGCAGGGTTGGCCTCGGATTCACGAACCTATATCATTTGTATATTCATTAATACATATAATCTTCATCGATTAAATATATATTTTATTATTAGTAATGTAATTTATAATTTATATAATTAATAATTTATAAGTTTTATTATTTATATATTTTCATTTTATATACATAATTGTTAATAGAGTTAAATTAAATATATTTTTATATGGGGATTATTTGTTTGTAATTAATAATTATGATAATACTAATATTAGTAATAATATTGATACTTAACACTAAGTTGTATTAAAATAACTTATGACAATATTAATTATATCAATTCTCTTAAAACGCACTTTAGTTAAGATTTTAATAATTTTCTTAATAATATTGATATCCAAAATTTATATATATATGTATATAATCTTAACCATATTATTAAACCTGTATATTCATAGTTATAATAAATAATAATCATAACCTTAACCATATACATTTTATTCTTCCATAAATTAGGCATATTTTCATATCATAAATAAAATCACGATAATAATCATAATAATAATAATAATAATAATAATAATAATAATAATAATAATAATAATAATAATAATAATAATAATAATAATAATAAAAATGGAAATGAGAATTAAAAGTGTATACCCTTCTAAATTGATTTTCCAAAAAGAATTGCTTGATACGGGACTCGAACCCGAGACCTCTCACCCACACACTAACACTCTTAACCATAGAACCACTTCTGTCTTTCCTGAAATATATTTCGCCCGAAAATTTATATCCCGAATCTTATGTCATCATCTTCATAAGCAATTAAAATCGAACATACTCAAAATCATAACAACAAACAAAGGAGATTTGAATTTAGGATTCCAAATCCAACACCAAAAACTATAGTTTGTAAATAAAAAAAAATAAAAATAAAAAGAAGAACCAGGCTACTGCCTACCGTCGCTATATCAAGAAAAAAAAATGATTTTCAATTTCGAACGCGTAATAGACTTTGGTTATAACATAAAATAGTTTTGTAATCGTATATAGAAACTAATGGAATCGTTAATTAACTCGAAACATCAAAAATAAACTCGAATTTGATCTTTGTTCAAATGGTCGACCTTTTGAAAAATAAATTTTGACTCCAAAATTTGAAGTCGTTTGAAAGAATTGAAGCACAAGATTTTGCAGAAAGATTAAGTACCTGATTCCTAACAAGACCACATTCAAGGATTTTTGAATTTTATTCGAAATCGAATTATAGCAACAAAAAAAAAAAGGCTCGTGGAGAGGGAAAAAAATAAAAGTGGTGTTCTTCAATTCAACATGGATTTTTCTTTCTCTTCAATGTAATGATAGTCAGTCACATATAATCCTTCCAAATAATAGAAATCGAAGAAAGAAAAAAAAATAATTTTGGGAGTGGTTGACACAAATTCACGGGTCTAGTAGCAAGAAGAAATCCAAAGCAGATGAAAAAAAAAAATTACGCGTGATTATCTGTATGAATGAAGACTTTTTAATAAAAATATAAATAATAATACATTTAATATTAATGATAATAGCTCTATTAAAAATAAATAATAATAATACATAAATATTATTAATAATAATATAATAATACTGTAAATAAAGAAAATAATGATATTTATAATAATGACATGGTAATACTAAGTCTGATTATACTAATATTACTAAAATAATGATTTATGATAATCATAATAATAATTATGATAGTAATAATTTTATTAATGATAAAAATAATAATAATAATAACATTATATTTCATGTATCAACTCCAATATTAATGTTAATATTAATAATGAAAGTAATAATAAAGATTACCCCTTCGTCATCGTTACCGGAGAACCGTTTATATTCCACTACATTAGCAGTAAACTTACCAGCAACTTCATTACTCATTGGCTTAAGTCTCTCCGAAGAACCATTATATTTGTTCGTTAAAACCTATTCATATACTCATCCGCATCTTGTAACGAGAATTGCCATACCAATTACCAGAAATCAGCAATCAATATTTTGAATCTCGCAGTGTTTCTACATCAACAGTTATATGTATACATATAACATTTATCTCTTAGAATTATGATCTTCCATTCTGAAATTCTGAAAAGCACCCAGTTTGCGAATCAATTCTCAAAATTTTGAAAAACGCTGATAAAGCAGCAAAATCTGTAAACGACGTTAAGAGCCGAAAGTTTGATAATAAAGAATAGTATGTTGGCAAAGCTCAGAAATATTGGAACTGGAAAACGAACTAAGCAAACTATGAAGGAGGTTGTGAACAAATCGCAAAGACTAAACCTGCCTTCAAAGAATCCAAATGATTCAGTACCTGCTGAAGTCATTAACGAATACCTTGCTCCTGACTCTACACTCTTACGAACAAATTTTCTTCATCATCCATCGATATTAGAAATTCTAAGATATCATCGTATCTTTCATTATAAATATCCTCGATGTTTTTGAAGATATTTTCATAACTATTCTTATCCGAAATCATTTATCTCTTCGCGATATCATGGTTATATCAGAAAGGAAACTATTTTAGCTTCTAAATTCTGAAAAGTTTGAATTTAAAATATGAATATTTTTGAAGTAGTGTTGTGAACTGAAGCATGAGTTAGTATAATATAATGACACTTGATCAACGTGATTATAATACAGTAAGTCATGCTGAGTTTCTAATGGAACGTGATGATTCACATACCATAACATCATCATGTGCCATGTTACACGACTCTTATATTCTACTTAATCTCCAAATATATCGAGAAATATCTTCCTGATAGTTCTATCTTTTCTCTTGAATTTTGGTAATTTAACCGATCAAGATCGTGCTATTACAATTTCCCTCTTAGAACGTTATTCAAGTTCATTCGAAATTTCATACCTACGAATTCTGGATCATTATTTGCTTGACTTAAAGTCGGGAAGAGAAAACAAAAGTATGGAGCTCCAAAATATAAAGGATATGAAGAGGGTGGACTTATAGTGAAATATCAGACATAACAATCATAGCAGATTGACCGCATTTAATCAAAGAGGATCCTAATTTTCTAAATTTCTGAAGAATCGAATCTTATAAAGATTTCGAAGATTTTCTTTAATTTCCTTGAATTCTGGAAATCAACCGGGACTACGTCAAAAGTAAGACGAATCCTTATCCTCCACATTTCACTCTTTTGTGATAGCTTCACTCGTACTCTTCGAGTAATCGAATTGTGAAACAACCCAATACCGTTTACCAAAAACGAGGCACACATTTTTTTTATGTTAGGTCCCATTAAAACGTACATTATGCATAACACCTTCAACACTGTTTTAACCAAAAACATATTATCGTAATGACACGTTTAACAATTTAATATAACCCTTGGTACACAAATGACACATTCCAAAATCATTTGTAACAATGACCCAATCACACAAATCACGCGTTAATTCTCAATAACCCAACCCAATACCAAGAGCATAATCCCGAGGATCTACCAAATCCCCAATCCACGTCCGTATCCGAAAGCTACCCATCCCAAGCGCTCCTACGCATCTAGTCTAACAACTTGCTAGATTCACAATCACAATACCTGTAAAAAGGTAAACAACGAGAGGGGTAAGCTAACGCTTAGTGAATGCAATAATTATACATATACATAAATAATCTACTTACTTGCAATCACTTACACAATACCGCATACAAGCTAGCAATTCAACAACCATGCAAACATCATGCATAAACTAATATCCGCAATTCACAATAAGCTAGCAACACCAATAGCATATAGTTCACAATTTAATATGCTAATACAAAATTCACACAACTATGGTTAACCAATCGTACAAAGGAATGGTACTCGAATTTCCCATCGGTATTCATAACAACCGTTGTGTACTTAACACGTCGTACACTAACCCCACAGGTGGCATCTTAACACGTCGATACTTCACTCCGAGTGGTGTCTTAACACGTCGACACTTCACCCGTGACATTTATTGGAGTGGCATCTTAACACATCGATACTTCACCCCGAGTGGTGTCTTAACACGTCGACACTTCACCCTTCCTACTTTCCGGAGTGGTGTCTTAGCACATTGACACTTCACCCCCGAGTGGTGTCTTAACACGTCGACACTTCACTCGTTCTCGTCACGTGAGATGTGGTGTCTTAACACGTCGACACTTCACAACTCACGCTACACAAATAAATACATTATATACGTACACATATAATTATTCCACTCACCTTGGAATGCCCACACAAGTCATGTATAACATGATCTCCATCCTCAAATCCGAGCAAGTAACCACCTATATCACACATAGGTACAATATATACATAAATAGACATTCTCTAAAAGAGAATCTGACACAAACATCCCTTAACCGAGGGATTACACCTTGCTCGCCAAAACCCGCCCATTTAACACCTAATGGACACAAACCAATTACCACTTCGGGTGGTAATTCAAACCAACACAACAAAGTACAATTTAACCCAAATCATGCTTTACCCCAATTAGACCAAACCTAGGTCTTGACACTAAATTACTACTTAGGTAGTAATCATTTCAAACGCCAATTACAACAAAAACCCCAACACGTGCAATATTGACCCATATTGCCTTTGACCGCGTTTGACTTTTGTTAAAATGTCATTTTAACCTAAAAATACTTTCCACGATTACTTTCATTCAAAAACGCCATTTAACACTTAAAACAAACGTTTAAACACCCATTTGACCAAAACTAGTGTCATTACCAAATTCGACCCAATTCACTTTACCCATTTTGACACAAGTCACAAAAACGCCCAGAATCACTAACGGCTAGTGATTATATTTTTAAAACATCAATTAGCACTTAAACCAAGTATTTACATACTTGATTCACCAAAAATCAAGAACACTTGACCCATTTCAACACAAAACTCATTTTGACCTAAATTAGGGTTTACACCCAAAACCAAGTCAACACAACACCAAAATCACTAGTAAACAAGTGTTCTAAGGTTTGAACCAACACATGCAAGACCCAAGCTTACAATTTCATCAATTAAAACCCTAAGTCACCAATTTGGGTTTACTTACATGAATCTTACCCAAAAACCCCCAAAATCACAAGAAAATGGGGTTTATAACCCTAACTAGCACAAACCCTAACTCCAAATCCAAATCAAAGTAATTAAATCGAATCTAGGGTTTACCTCAACTCCAAAATCGAGCTAGTAACAAGAAACATCAAGGAGAACCAAAACCCGCTTCCAATTTGGGCAAAAATCACCATCTTCATCACTATTGGAGCTTCCTCTCTCTAGAAACCCTTCACTCTCTCTCTAAGACTTGAGGATGAAGATAAGAATGAGATCTAGATCTGATCTCCAGCTATATATACACCCACATGTGAAATTACCAAAATGCCCTTCTTATTTTCCATTTTAAAATGAAATTCTACACAAAATCCCGTCGTGGACCGCCGGTCCAATGCTGAGCTGTTGACAAAAAGCCTAGTGCTGGACCGTCGGGCCAATCTGGAACGCCGGTCCAGTTTGTTCCTGTCTTGCCTTTTAACTAAGGATGGACCGTCGGGCCAATCTAGACCGCCGGTCCACCCAGCCTTTGGAAATTTGGGTGTTACAATTCTCCCCCACTTAACATGGATCACGTCCCCGTGATCCGCACCACGCACCATTAAGCAAGTAATCTAATGCCCGCACACCTGCCATCCGCAACTCGGAACCAAATTCAACGATCCTACAAGTACATCTAAAATTTCGAAGCCGAAAACACCCATAGACCTCACCATACATTAACATAAGCTCGAACTCACTTATTACCTTTGCTACCACCAATAGTACCACACACTTCCAATGACCGAATTGTTTGTTAAGGGAACACGAAAAGCACCATGTAACCTTACAAGTTTCCCTCAGACTTCCACCCGCATCATGCTACGTCCATAACCAAATCACCCAACGTGATCTACTAGGTCCACTACACCATGAACCAAGTCTTGCATTAATCCAAACCGAGAAGGATTCATGTCGCGTTAAAACTCCGTACTTCATCAGTTCATAAACGCACCACTCAATGGTCGCACATCCGCTTATGCGCAATCATTTATTTTCCACCCCATAAAACCCGTGATTTTCAATTTTATAAGTCGATGCCAACGGGGCAATCGACACACTCCTCCGACAAGCACTTCCTACGGTCACCACAACCGGGTTATTCCTTCAATAAAGAAATTGCGGTATCCCCAAATAATCACACTGGGAACATAAACTTTCCTATCTATTGATCCCCACACGACCATCAGTCTCTGGATTAATCCAGGACGACAATAATACACCACGAGTTAGAAAAATATCAACACTCGACACAGGGTTTCTCCTCTAAACCCTACAACGTAACCACGCAATACGACTTCCTAGTGATAGCATGGAAACTATTCGTATACTAGAATCCCGTCAACGGCGAGTTATCATCACAACAAATTTGTAACTCGCAGCACGACCCATAAAATATTCACCAACACCTGATGAATCCTCCTACCTAGACCGTCCGCTAAGGATGGCCTTGACATTTCGATGCAACTAACGGGTCACATCATTAGGGAACACAACCTCGTAATCAAACAACATCCACGTGTCTCTATGTGAGACGATCGGAACCGACATTCCCTGCCTCATAATCATCCATAAAGTGGAATAGTCCACTGATAATTTTCACGACCACATCTCCCGAAAGGGAAAATACAATATCCATCCCGAAATCAAACCCGTACCTACTCAACAGTACTATCCGGGTTTCACACCAACCCAAAATTACATCACGAGAGCACTCGCACGACAGTTTCATCCTCTTACTCTGGGATCTCAAACTTCACATTTGGTCTCATACCGCACATTGGTACTACGCGACCACCTTACGTAAGAAGACTTACACCTCCTTCGATCCCATAATTACAATCCTCACACATAACATTCCAGAATTGTAACTCACAATCGTAAAGCACGATCTCGAGTCGACATTAACAGCCCGTCACTCTTCCTCGTTAGGAACCCCGAATACCTATTGAGGCTTAGCACGATACACTCTGTCACTTCACTATACATAACACCACCGGAGCTTCCTCGGGCGGCAGTAAAAACTCCCCCACTTAGGATTTAGCTCCACATTCTCACCGTCATGATGATAACATCCCGCGGAATTCTCATTTCACGTCACACATGACCATTCTCTTCGTTGGTCATACACATCAAAATCACCGCAAATTCACCCTAGGCCCTCAGAGCCGTCATACTCAATCACTTGAGATGTCATACATGTGATGGCATCGCACCTTCATACCACAACTACAATCAACAGTCCCTCATCATTCGCAAAGCGAACTTCACCAAAATCCCACATACGCCTCTATGACTAGGCATATGCCACTCTGCTTATTCAACCGTGCATCTCAGTCGAGATCACATGACCTTTTACGCAACGAACCTTTATCAACAATTGCTCACTCTCATGGAGAAGAGTGACCAATCTGACACAATAATTGCATTGACCGCAATATCAATACTTCATCATAATCTTCGGCCTAACCGAACATTAAGTCCGTCACCGGCTCACCGGTCATCTTTACCCTGTCTATCACTTAAGAGCAACAAGATTCGCTCATTCGTCACTTCATAAGAAGTATTCACCGCAATGCTCTTAAACTTCGACTTTCGCAACCGTCGAATTACTATCACCCGTCGATCACTATTGTAATCTCCGCTGCTTCCAAGGATATCTCACGGACACCCTAAGCACAAAGTGATCACACCATCACCTGAGTTGAACATCACACTTTGCAGTTATAAAGGGGCACCTGACGCAATGTCATGCGGACTCCCACCACAATCTACCGAAATTTAGAAACTCGATCTTTGGGTTCCATACACCCGATGTCGCCCATCTCTCCACAATAATGACCCGAAGTCATACCTACCCGAAAAACCTTACAGTTTATTGTCTTATCGAAAGTTCATAGCGATCACACGCTACCCACAATTTCCACAAGGCCAAAACAATATAGCCTAACGAAACCTTTCATCCAACACTAAGGAGATGCTTGGAAACACCAAGTCTTAAATCCTTCCACACCTCGATAAAACCACTACTACAAGGGATATTCCATTAGGAATGTTACCCTATAATCCACAACACACTAACACAATCAACATTATACGGGTCCCACTCCCATGAGTTTAACGACCCGAAGACTCCTCGATTCGCCAATTCCAAGGCGACTCACAACAAGAATCCTAACACGATTCTCTAACCACACACTATACCGAGTGTAACTCAAAACTACAATCATTAGACTTGTCGCATTCCATTACGGAATTCAAGTCCTCGTCGCACACACGCACACGTAAATCGGTCATCGTAGTTATGATGGGTAACTAAAACCAATAACAATCTCAACAGTGCACCCACTACTTAGGGTGACTAAGCACGCACCAAATTCGTGAGTTTACTCACTCACCTTAGCTAACCGAAACCACCGTAACAATTTTCGACTCACAAAGAACCCGAGGTAACAACAAGCACATTCCCTGAGACCACTATAACCTAGGAACCAACAAAAGATTCATAACTCATCCCGACTCTACCCCAACCATGCCACGTTTCCTCCGTTCGGTACTCGTCATGTCATGCTTGATGTCAAGATACACTTTCGTAATAATGGTGATCAGTCACTATTACAAATGCGTACCTTACCATTTTCACATGGTCACGCAAAGTACTTTACCCGGACTGATGCAACATTCACACAAGATAACACGCGATAACTCCTAGTACCCGAATGACCAAAGTCCTTACCGCGAACTTGATCACTCAAAACCGCCAATTATTCGAATCTCTCCAATAGATTCGTCCCTAGGACACCGCACATTTAGATACCTGTATATACACCTATATACAATATAATATAAAATGTACACAAGTACACCGCAACAACAAGTCAACCTATAACATTGGTGACTATCACTAAAACAACGTCAAAGTTCGCCTACTTACATTAGGCACTAGCTATCTAATGCACTAATTTACTCACGAAATAAGGCCCCGCATAATCACACTTTGGACAAACACAAGTCCTAGTTAGTCACCTACTCTAAGGCACTAACCAATCTCAATCCGATCCGTATTCCTACAAGTCCCGCAAATAACACACCACTGTCAATAAGTCTAAGACTAGGCACCTATTCCAAGGTCACCTAATTCCCTTAGACTATGCTCTGATACCACTTGAAACAACCCCCGATTCCGTTTACCAAAAACGAGGCACACATTTTTTTTATGTTAGGTCCCATTAAAACGTACATTATGCATAACACCTTCAACACTGTTTTAACCAAAAACATATTATCGTAATGACACGTTTAACAATTTAATATAACCCTTGGTACACAAATGACACATTCCAAAATCATTTGTAACAATGACCCAATCACACAAATCACGCGTTAATACTCAATAACCCAACCCAATACCAAGAGCATAATCCCGAGGATCTACCAAATCCCCGATCCACATCCGTATCCAAAAGCTACCCCATCGAGCCCAAGCGCTCCTACGCATCTAGTCTAACAACTTTCTCGATTCACAATCACAATACCTGTAAAAAGGTAAACAACGAGAGGGGTAAGCTAACGCTTAGTGAATGCAATAATTATACATATACATATACATATATAATCTACTTACTTGCAATCACTTACACAATACCGCATACAAGCTAGCAATTCAACAATCATGCAAACATCATGCATAAACTAATATCCGCAATTCACAATAAGCTAGCAACACCAATAGCATATAGTTCACAATTTAATATGCTAATACAAAATTCACACAACCATGGTTAACCAATCGTACAAAGGAATGGTACTCGAATTTCCAATCGGTGTTCATAACAACTGTTAGTGCACTTAACACGTCGTACACTAACCCCACGGGTGGCATCTTAACACGTTAATACTTCACCCTGAGTGGTGTCTTAACACGTCGACACTTCACCCGTGACATTTATTGGAGTGGCATCTTAACACGTCGATACTTCACCCCGAGTGGTGTCTTAACACGTCGACACTTCACCCTTCCTACTTTTCGGAGTGGTGTCTTAGCACGTCGACACTTCACCCCCCGAGTGGTGTCTTAACACGTCGACACTTCACTCGTTCTCGTCACGTGAGATGTGGTGTCTTAACACGTCGATACTTCACAACTCACGCTACACAAATAAATACATTATATACGTACACATATAATTATTCCACTCACCTTGGAATGCCCGCAACAAGTCATGTATAACATGATCTCCGTCCTCAAATCCGAGCAAGTAACCACCTATATCACACATAGGTACAATATACACATAAATAGCCATTCTCTAAAAGAGAATCCGACACAAACATCCCTTAACTGAGGGATTACACCTTGCTCGCCAAAACCCGCCCATTTAACACCTAATGGACACAAACCAATTACCACTTCGGGTGGTAATTCAAACCAACACAGCAAAGTATAATTTAACCCAAATCATGCTTTACCCCAATTAGACCAAACCTAGGTCTTGACACTAAATTACTACTTAGGTAGTAATCATTTCAAACGCCAATTACACCAAAAACCCGAACACGTGCAATATTGACCCATATTGCCTTTGACCGCGTTTGACTTTTGTTAAAATGTCATTTTAAGCCAAAAACACTTCCCACGATTACTTTCATTCAAAAACGCCATTTAATACTTAAAACAAGCGTTTAAACACCCATTTGACCAAAACTAGTGTCATTACCAAATTCGACCCAATTCACTTTACCCATTTTGACATAAGTCACAAAAACGCTCAAAATCACTAACGGCTAGTGATTATATTATTAAAACATCAATTAGTACTTAAACCAAGTATTTACATACTTGATTCACCAAAAATCAAGAACACTTGACCCATTTCAACACAAAACTCATTTTGACCTAAATTAGGGTTTACACCCAAAACTAAGTCAACACAACACCAAAATCACTAGTGAACAAGTGTTCTAAGGTTTGAACCAACACATGCAAGACCCAAGCTTACAATTTCATCAATTAAAACTCTAAGTCACCATTTTGGGTTTACTTACATGAATCTTACCCAAAAACCCCCAAAATCACAAGAAATGGGGTTTATAACCCCAACTAGCACAAACCCTAACTTCGAATCCAAATCAAAGTAATTAAATTGAATCTAGGGTTTACCTCAACTCCAAAATCAAGCTAGTAATAAGAAACATCAAGGAGAACCAAAACCCGCTTCTAATTTGGGCAAAAATCACCATCTTCATCACTATTGGAGCTTCCTCTCTCTAGAAACCCTTCACTCTCTCTCTAAGACTTGAGGATGAAGATAAGAATGAGATCTAGATCTGATCTCCAGCTATATATACACCCACATGTGAAATTACCAAAATGCCCTTCTTATTTTCCAATTTAAAATGAAATTCTGCACAAAATCCCATCGTGGACTGCCGGTTCAAAGTGGACCGTCGGTCCAATGCTGAGCTGTTGACAAAAAGCCTAGTGCTGGACCGTCGGGCCAATCTGGACCACCGGTCCAGTTTGTTCCTGTTTTGCCTTTTAACTAAGGTTGGACCGTCGGGCCAATCTAGACAGCCGGTCCACCCAGCCTTTGGAAATTTGGGTGTTACAAATTGTCTTATTCATATTACTCAACAGTGATAAAACTTTATTTATCAACACATATTCGTCATGAAAACATAATTATTGTCAGCCATAACCATCCCAATCAAATTTCGGGACGAAATTTCTTTAACGGGTAGGTACTGTAACGACCCAGAAATTTTCGACCACATTTAAACTTAATTTTATATGGTTTCGACACGATAAGCAAAGTCTATTAAACTGAATCTCAAAATTTTGAACTGTTTCATATATTCAATTGACCTTCGGCCATTCCCGACGATTCACGAACAACTATTTGTAAATAAATATGTGTGTATGTGTATAAATAATAATTGGAGGTATAATTTGAAATATTAAATGTTGTTGTTATGAAATATGATATTATAATATTTATTATTTAAAAACATATCTATATATAAATAAAAGTATATTAAAAATAAATATTAAATAATTGTAATACTCGTTTGATGTTTCAATCGATATTAAACAAGTTTAATTCGAACTTATATGATTTTAAAATAAACGGTGATCCGAAAATGGGTTCTATAAATTTTAGGCTTACTAATAATGTATTTAGAATCTAATTATTAAATTTTAACACTTTTTATATTTTACCCGGGATCGAGCGCGGACAGTTGAGTTAATTTCTAATTAATAATTTTAAACAGTCAATGACCAATTTTATATCATAATGACTGAAATAAATAAAGTCATTTAACATAAAATATTCGAATTTTCCTGATAACTTTTATCCGCCCCTAAATATCAACAGAGATCACGAAACCTAGTGCGTGAAAATAGTGTGGGTAGAGAATCCATTCATATTACTCCCGTGAATGAATTATTAAAGTCACTATTTGTTTCTTGACTTAATGAATCACTTAATTGTATTATATATGTACATATAGATACATGTGCATAATGAATCACCAACATATCATTTCTATTTCTATCTTCCTTAGCCACACTACAACCTTCATCACCTTCACTGGCCGACACACATCACCACTCTCAATCACCGGAGAACCACCTTAACCGCCAATTCTGTCTCTCTCATCTTCTTAACTATAAACTACCATTAAACCTCACATGCGACTCCCTTCTGGTTACAACTTGAGCATCACACAAACATCACCAACTTCTGCAAATAGCTATTGCTACACTGCTACTTTATTCCTGTTCACGCTGCAATTCATTGTTGCTTCTACTACGTATTTTTCTGTTTTACTCGCACCAAAACCTCACCTTTGAACACCACCTTTCTTAAAAATTGTTTCGGTTCAACACTCATGACCACTTTCACTCTACAATCACCACCACTTCGAAACCAAACCGCCATCATCTACGATCTTTAACTTGAGCCATCATCTATCTATAACCATAAGCCAAACCACCACCATTTATTATCATCAAAAACTGCAACGGGTATTTGTTTCACTCGTGAATTACACAAACAACCACCACAAAACAACCATCGATCACTGCAGCTGTTTTGTTTCTATTTTACTGTTTAAAAACCAAAGAAAACCACCTGATTATGCAGCTACGATCGTCTTCTGTTTTGCAGCTGTGAAACCACCATTGTTGCCATCTGCTACAGTTGTATTACTACTACTACAAGCTGTAAGTTTCTGTTTCTAATCTTGGTCCAAAATGCACCTCAACAACACCTTTATGCTGCTGTGAACAAACTGGGAACCACCCATTTAATCACCATCGTAAGCCACCATCAACCCATCATTGTTGCTTGCTACTACTACGTGTTTTATTTTTTTCTGTTTTATGAACCTGCGATCGAAAAAAGTGATGATCATATTATGGAAAAAGCGATGATTATGATGTAAGTAAGGGATTATGACAAGAAGCTGTGATTATAATTGATTGATAGTTGTTTTTACATATAAAAAGAAGAGGGAGGGGGCCATGATGAGACGTGTTCTTGAAATATAAAACCCACGAACAAAGTTTCTTTATTTTTTTATACAGACCTTGAATTGGGCTGTTAATGGATTGATTGAGCTACCATGTTTTTGTTTGGGCTGTATTCTTATTTTTGATTGGGCCGTGGTTGATATGCTGATTGGGCCAAGCATATGTGGCTGTCGGACTAGGATCAAAACAAACAATCAATATTTAGTTATTCGCTAGTAATCTGTCTGTTAGATTATGATGATACGTATAACGTTGATGAAGATGATGTGTATGATGTTAATTAATGAATATGATATTGATGATGATGAAAGTCGATTACAGTAAGAAGAAGAGGAGGGGAACTGATAATGAGTTAAATAAAATTTGTAATCATATTAAAACAGAAAGACATGTAGCAGTGGAATGGTTTGGAGTGTTGTCGAGTTAACGAGTGGTCTTGAGTTCGAATCTTGGCTACTACGGTTTATTTTTCTTTTCAACTAATAACTGCATCAGTTGGACTTCTTTAATAAGACTTGGGCCGTTATTTGTTTATTGGGCCGAAAAATATGAATATACATGTTTTCTGTTGGGCTTACAAGTCAAAATGGTGATGAAGAGATCATGATATGCTGATACGGGTTATAAGTAAATATAAGTTTGGTATTAATTCGAAAAACAGAAAATGGTGCAATGGTTTAAGGGTGTTGTGTGTAGCTGAGAGGTCTCGGGTTCCAGCCTGATTTGTGTCATTCTTTTTTTGAAAAAAGCTTATGAGGTAGCTATTATTATTATTATTATTATTATTATTATTATTATTATTATTATTATTATTATTATTATTATTATTATTATTATTATTATTAATTATTATTATTATTATTATTATTATTAGAAATACTATTACTATTATTAAGATTATAATTATAATTATTATTAGTATTATCATGATGATTAAAAACATTATTATTATTATCATTATCATTACTATTATTATTATTAATATTATTATCATTATTATTATGAATATAAGTCTTATTATTATCATGATTGTTACAATTATCATTTTTATTAAAGTTATCATTTTTATTATCATTAAAACTATCATAATTATTACTATTAGAATTATCATTATTTTTATCATTATTATTATTATTATTTTTAACATTAATATTATTATTTTTCACATTATTATTATTAATATCATTTTTATTATATTAACTATATTATTATTATTATTATTATTATTATTATTATTATTATTATTATTATTATTATTGTTATTATTATTATTATTATTATTATCAATTATCAATATTACTATCAATACTATTACTATTATTACAATAAAAATTAGATAATATAAAAATACATATAACATAACTATATTAATATTGTTATGATAAATATTATTTATTTATTTAAGGTATATAAAATAAATATAATTAATTAAGTTATTAATGAAACACATGATTAAAATAACAATTTTATCACTAATAATATATAAATTTGTTCAATTACCATTATTTGTGTTAATATATATAAATGATATAGGTTCGTGAATCCGAGGCCAACCCTGCATTGTTCAGTTCCGTCATATGCATATTTTTACTACAAAATATCGTATCGTGAGTTTCATTTGCTCCCTTTTTAAATGCTTTTGCAATATATATTTTGGGACTGAGAATACATGCGCTGCTTTTATAACTGTTTTACGAAATAGACACAAGTACTTGAAACTACATTATATGGTTGAATTATTATACCGGATATCACCCTTTTTAGCTTGGTAGCCTAAGAATTTGGGAACAGACCCCCAAATTGACGCGAATCCTGAAGATAGATCTATGGACTTTGACATGTCTCATCCGGGTTACAGATGCTTTAGTACTTCAATTTTATATAGAGATGAGTGTACCTGCATATTTGGGGATATTCTAGATGCATTTGTTAATGTCGGTTACCAGGTGTTCACCATATGAATGAATTTTAATTTGCAGGTTATGCGTACTATTTTATTACACAGGTTATGTGTAATATAAAAATGAAATCTTATGGTCTATTAAAATTATGGAAATGAATGATTATGATAAACGTATGAACTCACCAACCTTTTGGTTGACACTTTTAAGCATGTTTATTCTCAGGTATCGAAAGAAATCTTCCGCTGTACATTTGCTCAATTTAGCAATATTACTTGGAGTCATTCATGACATATTTCAAAAGACGTTGCATTCAAGTCATTGAGTTCAAAAAGACTGTTATAAAAGATTAGTCATTCATATTAGGAGAATCATATAGCTTTTGTATCGAAAGGTTATATTTTGAAATGAGTTGTCTTTCAACGAATGCAATGTTTGTAAAACGTATCATATAGAGGTCAATACCTCGCAATGAAATCAATTGAGATGAATCGTTTATAATCGATATGAACGGGTCGTTAAAGTAGTATCGTGATTATGTGGTAAAATATAATTAGACTAGTGAAATGACCCGTGAAATCACGAGTTTGTTTAAATAAAACAGTTTGATGATATGTTTTAGGTATTAAGTGAACGTAAATGCTAAAGTTATTTAGTTTAATGACCCGTAGAACCACAGAGTCCGACTAAGAAACTCGTCAGCTGAACATTTCATCAAACATCTAAAATGCATATTAAACAATCTACATCCAATCATAAGAGATAATATTGGTTTTCATTTTATTTTAAAATAGTAAATTAAAATATAAATTTAGAATTGGTTTTCTTCTGCTTAACTTTTATATCTTCTTGTACTCAATTCAAAACAATTAATTAAAATAATTCAAAATTATTTAATTTTTGTAGCGACCCCGACAAATCGTCAAGTGACGGCGTCGGCTACGTGGGTCCCATTACCTGATTATAAGTCTTTAAGATAACGTTTGACCAAAATATGTCGCCTTCATTTCAAAATAAAGATTGTTTCAAAGTTTACAAGAATTGTTCAACCAAAAGTTAAGTTACAACGTTATAAGTACGATTGAAATCTAGGCGACACGGTTTAAAGTAAAGTCAAAAGACGCTCCATGAAATGCATGTATACTCGACATCGGATGCAAGTATCAAATAGTAAGCGGAAGCATGTTTCACATATCGTGCAAGACCTGAGAAAAACATAGAAATCTGTCAACGAAAACGTTGGTGAAATCATAGGTTTAAGTAAGTAGTGAGTAAAAGTAAAGTAATCCGAACCACAAGGTTTGCAAAGTTGAAATAATAGTAATACATTCTAAAAGTTAATATTCACGAGCACCCAATTATCAATGCTTAACATTTCCTTCCATTGAACCCCATCACTTAGTGCTAGAACATACACTGTTTCTCGAAAATATATTTCATTCGTAAACGGTAGCGAACCGTTTGAATGAGGGTTTGTCAAACCCATATGGATCCATACAACATAAGTTCTCGCTTACACCCGGCAAGTGTAACTAATGATAATCGAATTGAGGATTTTGTTCTAAACTCGTATGTAGAATGTTTGTTTTCCTGTACTTGTGTTCACTTAGTAAAAGAAATGTTTATGTTTTCTCATCCCAAATGTAAGTTCAAAAAGAGTAAGAGTGGGACTATGATCTCACCTTGAGTGCAAGAGTTAATAAAGTACTTCGACAAGTAAACGCGTGCAAAGACAAAGCTAGTCATGACCTAAACATATAGGTTGTATCAATAACGGTAAACACAAACGGTCAAAGATGTTCAATTAGTCCTATGGCTCGTTACGACTCGATTAATATAGCATGTGAATCAATTTGTCAAGTTTCATGCACGATACAAGTAGTTAAGTATGTTAGAACGATTGTATAATCGTTTGGTTAAGTTTGACTAAAAGTCAAACTTGGTCAAAGTCAAAGTCAACGGGGTCGGGTCGGGTATCCGACAATTTTCCCAAGACGAGAAGTCATATAAGAGCCTAATAGTCAAGTTTCATGTTAAACGGAGTTTTAGTTAAGCGGAAACATTTTTGTGACATTTAAAAACAAAAGAGAGTGGCCTGGGGCTTTTGCGCGGCGCGCACTGGGTTGCGCGGCGCGCACCCAAGTGCAATTTCTGGTCAGAACTCAACCAAGAAGGCAAACATCTGGGATCTCTGATTCTGCGCGGTGCGCGGGTAAATGCGCGGCGCGCAATACCTGGGAATTATGCAGTTTGCAGAAAAATGGTCCAAGTCACGAACCAAAATACAATATAACACATTTCATGCACCGAAAACACTTAAAACGCATAACCTATATCATTAGAAAGGTAATTTGACAAGGAAAACAACTAAACACATTTCAACAACCAAAACATCAATTTCAATAACCGATTTCCCGTCAAGTGATCATTTAAAATCCATTTTCAAAGTTTCAAGTTCATCAATTGCATTTTTGAGTTTCGGGAATCCAATTCACACATATGATATGCCGTTTTGAAGGTAATGAAGCATACATTACTACTAAACACTAACAATTAACATTTCATGGCATTCAAGCATCAAAAGTTCATCTTAAGAGCTATCAAACCCTAATCAAGAATCACAAAATCACTAATCATGTTCTTGGAGTTTCCTTAATCAACCTATACATCAAAACGAAGCTAATGATACTAGTAACACTTTTAAAACATGCACTTTAACAATCTAACAACATTTGATCATTCAAAATCAAAGATTTAGCAAGCAATTTTCATAATGCACTAGTTACACCAAAAACAACGAATCGAGCATACAAATTACATACACGACATCACAATGAGCCATAGACACTAATTAACACACTTTTAAGTCAAGAACACAAATTTAAAGAAATCTAGTGTTTTAGAAATGTTACCCAAAATCGAAGTAGTTAGCATCAAATCGAAGAGGATGATGAGAGGATCAAGAATATGTAATTTGTTTTGTGAAGCACTTGCTAGATCATGAATGGATGATGAATTCTTTGTTTGGAGAATTGAGAGAAAATGGGAAAGTATTGAAAGAAAATGAAAATGAAAAGGAAATAATGAATGGAGGAGGTTGAAGGTTTGACTAGTTGACCTAGTCAAATCTTTGGCCTCTTTGCAAGTTTAGTCCCTCTAGTTCGGGTGCGGGTGCTTGAATTAACCAAACGAATATTTAAAACGCTCGAGTAAACGGGTGACGTTATAATTAAATAACGAGGATATTATGAACGTTAGTTAACGAAAGATACCAAATTAAATGACGAAAGATATTATTTAATAAAAAAAAAAAAAAAGACGGTGTTAAAATAAATTTAACGGAAAAACGCGGGATGTTACATTATCCACACCTCAAAAGAAATTTCGTCCCGAAATTTAGTTGGAAGTAATAGTCGATGTCTCTTGCTCGAGACCTTTTGTTGACAATGCTATAAGTAAGTGAGGATACGTCCTTGGACATTTTCACGATTTCGGATCGTCGGGATTCTACACCCGGTTTCAACTGGTTTTCTTATGAAGAGTAGTTTGTCATCGATAGTTGGTGTACCTAGCAGGATTGCACGTTCCTGTTCCGCAGGACACGTTTCTAAGTTTGTTACACGAAATGTAAGGTAAACGGAAACTTAATTGAGTCGGCAGTTCTAAATGGTAGGAAGCGGCTCCAATACGCCCCAAGGTTTCAAAAGGTTCAATATTGCGGATATAACCTTCCTCGATTTCCCGAAATGAATTACACCTTTCCAAAGTGCGGTTTCTCAATACTACGCGGTCACACACTGGGTTTGGTGGGGTTTTCATCTAAGTTCGGCATAACTCTTCTGGCGACAATGGGTTGTCTCGAGCCATTCTCGGACTTGAACGATCTCAATTGTTGTTTCTTGATGGAGTTCAGATTTCGGTGGTTGATGCTTTGGTTAAATGAATAGGGGTATGACATTAGCGGTCATATAGGGTTTCGGAAAGTGCGTGTGAAGACACGAGTGGTAACTACTGTTGTAAGAGTGATCTACTAAAGGTGACAATACGAGTTTGTGACATGCCTTTCCAAGACGTAAATCGTTCGTTTGCTCGGTTCGTCGGTTTGTGGGTGGTACGCGGTACTCATGTCTAAGCGGGTCTCCAAGGTTTCTTGTAAAACTAGAAGTGAAACGAGTGTTTCGATACAGGATAAATGACGAAGATACACCGTGTTGGTGTAGAATCTCTTAAGATATGTTTGAACAAGTCAGTTAGGGTTCGAAAAATGTTCGTTAGGACTATTCACCCTCGTGGCGAATACTAATGTAATATGAGGAATTTCTCTATCCATGGAGAAATGTTACAAGGAGTTTCTTTAAACGGAAATGCGAGCGATAAAGATAGGAGTGAAATGAGGACTTAGAATAGGATGAGCTTGCATCTCGAGGTTGCCATAACGCGCCTCTAGTTGTCGAAAATTGAAGTCTGGAAGAGAAACAAGATAGTACACGTAATTGTATAGTTCGGGGTTGAATAATAGTTGGCCGATTATCAGAAACACAAGGACGTTAAGTCAAAGAAGAGTGAAGTATCGTTGGATTGTGTGTTATCTTAAATTCCAGTAATATCAGACGGTAACGGTGAAATAACAGAGGTATGTAGTGTGGTACGTGATGACGAGAAAGTTGATCGGATCTACAGTTTAGTATTCGAATTCTTCGTGCAAAATAACGAATTTTAGTTACGTTAATTTTGAGTTGAGAGAGTATGCCTTTCGGCGTTCATGTAGAAATATTTCCATGTTTGAGTTCCATCTGTTGCTATACGATTTTAACTAGAAATGTTGGTGTGAAGAATCACGCTCAAGTTTCAAACACGGAGAGGTTTAAAGTTTTCCCTTAGTGAGTTAACGAGTTTAAAAGTCGGGTAACACGAGAAAAGTCAGAAATGAATCTTCGGTGATGACAGGCGGGATCTAAGATTTTACGAATACAAGTCTGAGTTGAGAGAGTTTCCTGATTACATGTGGCTTGATTTCGAGATTGATTGTGATGCCTTGACCATTACCATCATGGTCTAGAAAATTGGACTTCGTTCAACAGAAATTCTCACTCGGAGAATTTGGTATAGAGTTGCTCTTCTCTCAAAAGTTCGAGCGTAAGATGGTGATGTTGTTTGTTTTCTTCTTTACTTGAATAGGTTAAGATATCATCTATAAATACGATAACGGATTGTCTAGATAAGTTGCATACGTGGTTTAGGAGGTTCATGAATACGGACGGATTCCTAAATAAATCAAACGGTACTAATAGAGATTTACAACTAACGATGCGAGTTCGGAAAATGGCTTAGGAGACATCGTCTCCCTTAACCCCCAATTGATGATAACCGGAACGGAGGTCGATTTGGGATACACGGGATCCTCGCAAATAATCATGAGGTAATGGATACAAGGATGGGGGTATCGGTTTCCAATCGAAAATTACTTAGTTCACAGTATTCTATACATAATTGTAGGGAAAAATAATTTCTCCTTAACGAATAGGTTCCGAGCTCCCTAGTTCTATAGGTGTCAAGTCAAAATTCTTAACGTATATCTTCCGATAAATTTTTTTTTTTTTTTTTTTTTTTTTTAGCCACACAATATTTTCCGTTGGTCACTTAAATCGTCTAAGTAGTATCTGGGGGAAAGAGGTGGAATATAAAGAGCACGAGTCAAATCCTTGGTTATAAAACGTCTAACGGTACTCGAATCGAATAAGTATGAAATATACGGTTTGTTGTGAAGAAACGTACCCGTGACTAGTCCATCATCGTTTCGGGCATCCTAGGTGTCGATGTTGTAAGTTCAACGGCGCGCGTTGGTTTTTGCTTTATTCTTTGGGCATTTATTCCTAAAATGACCCGATTGGCCACATTTGTAGCAAATACTCGGCTTTGGTGCGTCGGGCCCCTTTTGAGTGACGGGGGCGGTACTTCCACAATACTGGGCAATATGACCACTACCTTGGCACCGATGGCAAATTAGCTTGCCACATTCACCAAAATGATGCTTGTGGCATTTGTTGCAAAAAGGTCGTGTCCCGGCATAACTTTTCTTGCCGACGGGGGTGAGAGGTTCCTTGGAAAAGTTGTTGTTGTAGTTACTCGATTGGGGGGCTTCCCATTTTCTTTTGTTGTTACCCGGGTGGTTCTCGACCATTCGTACCGGTGCTTCCATTTCATTCACCGTTTCTAAAGTTTGGTGGGCCTTTGTTAAAGCCTCTTGTAGGTTAGTGGGTTGGGATGCCATTACCCCGTGTTGAATGCTCTTAGGGAGGCCATCCATGTAAAGTTCGACTCTTAGGGATTCGGGAGTCATGAGATTTGGACACATTGAGACTAGTTCGGTAAACCGTTGATTATAAGCTCCGAGGTCATTCCCGACCGTTCTTAAATTCCTTAGCCCTTGCTCGAGACTTCGAGTCTCATCGCGCGGGAAGTATTCGGTGATCATTCTTTCTCTTAATTCGGTCCAAGAGAGTGTGTGGGCTTCATCGATACCCACCGATTGTACGTACTTGTTCCACCACGAGAGAGCAATGCCGGTGAAAGTGAGGGTGGAAAACTTGACCTTATCTTGGTCTCGACAACCGCTTGTGTTAAAAACGGTTTCTGTTTGTTCAAACCATCGGGTGAGAGTAACCGGTCCCCCGGTTCCATCGAAAGTGGGAGGATTGTACTTCATGAAGTTCTTGTAGGAGCAACCTTCGATTGAATTACCGGCTCCATGATTGTTGTTGTTAGAAAAGTGATTGGCCACGGCCGTACCCACGGCGGTGGTTATCATTCGTTGAAGAGCTTGTTCTAGAGTTTCGAGAGGAGTGTTGTGTTGACCTTGGTGAGCCATTGTTCCTTCATGAGACAAGAATATCGTTGGTTAGTATTTTCAACAATACTAACCGTGGCATGGAATAAGGATAGAGAGAAAATTTTCCTTGACTAGCCTTAAATTCTCTATGTCATAATGTCGGAACGTCCATGTGAATCACCGTAATATAATCCCGGAAATTATATTACCCTGATTCTCATGTGCATTTAACATTACTTCATAAAGTCAAGGTGGCGCATCAACAAAATTTATCAACGTAAGATCAAGATCGAATACGAGTTAGATATGATAGAAGAGTTCGAGTATAAATGCACAATTAGTCAAATAATTCCTACTTCAGTCTATATGCCGGTTGTAGTCTAGATTCACCTATGTACCCTATGACTCGGGGTGGACACAAATGAACTCTAAATCCCTACAACCAAGGCTCTGATACCACTTGTAGCGACCCCGACAAATCGTCAAGTGACGGCGTCGGCTACGTGGGTCCCATTACCTGATTATAAGTCTTTAAGATAACGTTTGACCAAAATATGTCGCCTTCATTTCAAAATAAAGATTGTTTCAAAGTTTACAAGAATTGTTCAACCAAAAGTTAAGTTACAACGTTATAAGTACAATTGAAATCTAGGCGACACGGTTTAAAGTAAAGTCAAAAGACGCTCCATGAAATGCATGTATACTCGACATCGGATGCAAGTATCAAATAGTAAGCGGAAGCATGTTTCACATATCGTGCAAGACCTGAGAAAAACATAGAAATCTGTCAACGAAAACGTTGGTGAAATCATAGGTTTAAGTAAGTAGTGAGTAAAAGTAAAGTAAGCCGAACCACAAGGTTTGCAAAGTTGAAATAATAGTAATACATTCTAAAAGTTAATATTCACGAGCACCCAATTATCAATGCTTAACATTTCCTTCCATTGAACCCCATCACTTAGTGCTAGAACATACACTGTTTCTCGAAAATATATTTCATTCGTAAACGGTAGCGAACCGTTTGAATGAGGGTTTGTCAAACCCATATGGATCCATACAACATAAGTTCTCGCTTACACCCGGCAAGTGTAACTAATGATAATCGAATTGAGGATTTTGTTCTAAACTCGTATGTAGAATGTTTGTTTTCCTGTACTTGTGTTCACTTAGTAAAAGAAATGTTTATGTTTTCTCATCCCAAATGTAAGTTCAAAAAGAGTAAGAGTGGGACTATGATCTCACCTTGAGTGCAAGAGTTAATAAAGTACTTCGACAAGTAAACGCGTGCAAAGACAAAGCTAGTCTTGACCTAAACATATAGGTTGTATCAATAACGGTAAACACAAACGGTCAAAGATGTTCAATTAGTCCTATGGCTCGTTACGACTCGATTAATATAGCATGTGAATCAATTTGTCAAGTTTCATGCACGATACAAGTAGTTAAGTATGTTAGAACGATTGTATAATCGTTTGGTTAAGTTTGACTAAAAGTCAAACTTGGTCAAAGTCAAAGTCAACGGGGTCGGGTCGGGTATCCGACAATTTTCCCAAGACGAGAAGTCATATAAGAGCCTAATAGTCAAGTTTCATGTTAAACGGAGTTTTAGTTAAGCGGAAACATTTTTGTGACATTTAAAAACAAAAGAGAGTGGCCTGGGGCTTTTGCGCGGCGCGCACTGGGTTGCGCGGCGCGCACCCAAGTGCAATTTCTGGTCAGAACTCAACCAAGAAGGCAAACATCTGGGATCTCTGATTCTGCGCGGCGCGCGGGTAAATGCGCTGCGCGCAATACCTGGGAATTATGCAGTTTGCAGAAAAATGGTCCAAGTCACGAACCAAAATACAATATAACACATTTCATGCACCGAAAACACTTAAAACGCATAACCTATATCATTAGAAAGGTAATTTGACAAGGAAAACAACTAAACATATTTCAACAACCAAAACATCAATTTCAATAACCGATTTCCCGTCAAGTGATCATTTAAAATCCATTTTCAAAGTTTCAAGTTCATCAATTGCATTTTTGAGTTTCGGGAATCCAATTCACACATATGATATGCCGTTTTGAAGGTAATGAAGCATACATTACTACTAAACACTAACAATTAACATTTCATGGCATTCAAGCATCAAAAGTTCATCTTAAGAGCTATCAAACCCTAATCAAGAATCACAAAATCACTAATCATGTTCTTGGAGTTTCCTTAATCAACCTATACATCAAAACGAAGCTAATGATACTAGTAACACTTTTAAAACATGCACTTTAACAATCTAACAACATTTGATCATTCAAAATCAAAGATTTAGCAAGCAATTTTCATAATGCACTAGTTACACCAAAAACAACGAATCGAGCATACAAATTACATACACGACATCACAATGAGCCATAGACACTAATTAACACACTTTTAAGTCAAGAACACAAATTTAAAGAAATCTAGTGTTTTAGAAATGTTACCCAAAATCGAAGTAGTTAGCATCAAATCGAAGAGGATGATGAGAGGATCAAGAATATGTAATTTGTTTTGTGAAGCACTTGCTAGATCATGAATGGATGATGAATTCTTTGTTTGGAGAATTGAGAGAAAATGGGAAAGTATTGAAAGAAAATGAAAATGAAAAGGAAATAATGAATGGAGGAGGTTGAAGGTTTGACTAGTTGACCTAGTCAAATCTTTGGCCTCTTTGCAAGTTTAGTCCCTCTAGTTCGGGTGCGGGTGCTTGAATTAACCAAACGAATATTTAAAACGCTCGAGTAAACGGGTGACGTTATAATTAAATAACGAGGATATTATGAACGTTAGTTAACGAAAGATACCAAATTAAATGACGAAAGATATTATTTAATAAAAAAAAAAAAAAAAGACGGTGTTAAAATAAATTTAACGGAAAAACGCGGGATGTTACAATTTTAATATTTAAAATAATTATTAATAAGATTTATTAATAAGATTTAATAATAATAATTAATTAATAAGATTTAATTTTAATTCAAAATTATTTAGATTAATGACATCACCCACCATGCTTAGATTTTTTTTTCTTTTTGATTTTTTTCTTAACAAAGGAATTAGCCTAATAATGATATCATCATTATAGAATTTTAGTATTAACTATAGAATATAGAATAGATAGATGGATAGATAGATAAAACTCTTCTTGCTTTTCAAAAAAAAAAAAAAAATATAAAAAATAAAAGATGACTTAATACTCACATATAAAAAATTAATAAAAAAACAAAAATTAATAAAAAATTATTAAAATTCAACCAGCACCCGTTGCTTTTGTTGTTGCTTTCCAACCCACCTTAAAAAAACGCCTATAACAAACACCTTGATACTTCGGATTATTATATTTATTACATTATTATTATTATTATTATTATTATTATTATTATTAATATTAATATAATATTATTAATAATTTAATATATGTAATTTATTAATATTAATACATATATACTAAAAGTGGTGGGCTTTGTGGTCGTTTTGGCCACCCCACCACATGAAACGACCATTTTTCAAACCCAATCCCAAAAAGGCCAAAACACCCCCCAACTTTTACAACCTTATAAAAAAAACTATGTACTTCAGGGGAGTAAACTGTCAATTCTGAAACTTAAAATAAAAACTTCCCCAACGCCTTTAACAGCCCGTATCTTCCTCCTCGCTCCGATTCAAATTTCACCGAGCACTCCGTTAAACTCGAAATATTCTTACGAACAAAACGAGACTAACTACGTTTGAAACGGACACTTTTTAAAAAACGCTAAATACAACGACAACCCGTATCTTCCCGCTTGCCATGGCTTAAATTTTTCCGACAGCAGCGTCAGACTCGAAATAATTTTATGAACAAAACGATACTGACTACGTTCGAAACAGAAACTTTTTAAAAAACGCTAAACACAACGACAACCCGTATTTTCTTGCTCGCCAGGAGTTAAATTTTTTCGCCAGCACCGTCAGGCTCGAAATAATTTTATCAACAAAAATAAACTAACTATGTTTGAACCGAACATATTTTAAAAAACACTAAAGACGACGACACCAACAATAACGCATAACACACGGGTCGTTTTTTCTTCTGTCAATTAAACTGCGTTAAATATAAATACGCGGGCCGAAAGACCCCGCCGCATCGCGCGGGCTAAACTTAACTAGTTTATATATACGATTAAAATTAAAATTATTTATTTATTTATTTATTTATACGATTAATTAAAATTAAAATTAAAATTAAGATTAAGAGGGCAAAATAGAGCCTCTCTTCTTCATCCAAAAAATCTCAGTTGTACTTCAAATTCGAAACCCTAGTTTCAATGCCGTACTAACCTCCCATAATCCCCAATTATTTCATGGCATTTTCTCCTCAATTGCTAACCCCTAACGCCAATTACAAACACTACAAACAACACGAAGAAGACGACTCACAACAATCGGAACACAATTTATCGAATCAATCAGAAATCGATCGTAGTCGCGAAGATAGGTACGTTCCGCTTGATATTTTGTACTCTGCTACATCTTCTTGTGGTGGTTACTCGAATGTGATGTCAAAAAAGGTTAAAGCTAGGAAATTGTCAGTGTTAGATGATCAGAATCAGGATCTAAATGGCGTTGTTTCAGTTAATTCGACGTCGAAATCATCGAAACCGACGGTTGTGTACCTTTACTCTAGGAAGAGGAGAGGTAGTTTGAATTTAAGTTGTAGTTATGATAAGTTTGTTGCCAATTCAAAGGCTGGTTCAGCTGTAGTTAAAGTTGAAGATGTTGAATTTGATAAGGAAGATGATAGGGTTTTGATTAATGGTGGTTGTAATAAGAAAAGGAAGAGTAATAATGAACTTGCAAATTTAGGGGTTGGGTCGGTTTCCATTGATGTTTCAAGATTAAGAGGAACGTCTAGGAAACGGAATGATGGAAATAAAGATGATGATAATGGTGTTGGTACCAGTAACAGAAGAAAAAAGAACAAAGACAGTAAGAGTACTAGTCAAAAGAATGGTGAGGAAAATGAAGAAATGAAATCCGATGATGCGAATAATTCTGCAAGCTCTGCGAGTCGGACTAAGAGATGGGTTCGGTATGTTTTATTTGAAGAAAGCTTATTTCTTTTTCTTGTTTACTGCATAATTGGTATGTTAAGTTATACAATTCTAAGGATTACAGTAGCTACTTGCCATAGCAGGTAATTAGCTGCTGTAACTAGCTGATAGTTACACAGGAATATGCATATACTCACACACACACACACACACACACACATATATATATATATATACGTCTATTTTCATACGTGAATGTATTTGCTGCAGATAAAATTTTAAAATACTTATTTTTGAGCTTTTTATATTGCAAACAGGTTGAAATTTGACGGTGTGGATCCTAAGAAATATGTGGGTTTACAATGCAAGGCAAGTTTTGATTTTTGTGACCCTTGTGTTAAATAATAGTGCTGGCTTATCTGACTTACTTTGGTTACCCATAATTAAAGGTCTATTGGCCGTTGGATGCTGATTGGTACTTTGGCCGGATCACATATTTTGATTCAGAGAGCCTCCGCCATCATGTAATGTTACCTTTATCCTATTTGGTATATGCATATGAATTAAAAAGGTTTATAGACAGTTATGTGCTAAGGGTTTTTAACAGCTACTGTGATAAAAATAGGTTGCATATGAAGACGGTGATGAAGAACTGGTGGTGCTATCTAAAGAAAGAATTAAATTTCACGTGTCTCCTGAAGAGATAAAATGTCTAAAGTTGACTTGCGATCTTCATTGTTCTGAGACAGATGACCTTGACGTCAATGAGATGATTGTTCTGGCTGCTAATCTGGATGATTGTCATGATATTGAACCAGGAGACATCATATGGGCCAAACTTACCGGTATGGATATCTAAGACTTGAATAACTGTTGAAGTTAAAAGGGGTATTATGCTTTTAGGAGCTGCATTCAGCATCTGCGTAACTCATGTGTCTGTTTTTATATAATCTGAACTTCAGTTACTTGCACTGAACATAAAGATATCACAATACACTTTTATCATGAGGACATACTGATATAGGAACCTAGGTGACTGTTTTCTTGTAAATGTTCCTTTCTTTTACGCGCAATGGAGTTAAACATATATCAACTTACATAAGTGCAAACAGTTAGAATAACTTAAACAGGCGTTCTAGTGAACCTTTCTGTGGCGTGTGTTAGTGTGTTACCGTAACTAATGTTATTAAATTAAATACATAAATAAATGATTCTCCTTTTTTATGTATTGATTTATTTCTTTATATTTCTGTTGTTGTCGCTGTACCATCTAAGGCTTAATGTATGACATGGAATATAACTTTTGAAAGGAGCACAATAGACTTTATACGTGGTTATAGGGTCCGGTTGTAACCATAATAATCGTTTTAACTCTCAAATCAATTTTTGCAAGTTGCAAAATGACTTTAACCTTTTCTTTTTACGACTACATCAATCAGGATTATTCTATATGAGAGAACACTAACATAGACCGGTTTATGTGTTCTCAGTTTTTGATGTTTGAGTTATCATCTTTCTAATGGTACACAGTACACTTGATGATAACCATACATCATCATGGATATTATTGGAGGTTTTCTAGGTTGTGTAGTTGCTAGTACTTGATGTGTGTAACTTACCTTATTTAAATGGGCTCTTCGTGCTGATAATACAGGCCATGCTGTGTGGCCAGCAATTGTGTTGGATGAGTCTTTTGTTGGCATTCGTCGAGGTCTAAGCAAACTTTCAGGAGAAAAATCAGTGCTTGTGCAATTCTTTGGCACCCACGATTTTGCTAGGTATCCAAGTTTGGTATTTTTACCAATATAGAACTATTCTTGGAATCTGTTGTTTTGTTTGTAATACATCATTACAATTATGTGATATCCAGGGTTAAAACGAAGATGGTGATCTCATTTCTTAAAGGGCTTTTATCTTCCTTCCATCTGAAATGCAAGAAACATGATTTCATTCGAAGCTTGGAGGAAGCAAAAATGTAACTTTGAACTACTGCTATTTTCAACAGTTAATATGAAAATTTGGTTGTTATTTATTCACTTTGTTTCTTTTATCAGGTATCTTAGCAGACAAAAACTTCCAAAACGGATGTTACAGCTGCAAAATGGTGTTGACACCGATTTAGGAGATGATAGCGACGAGGATGGGGTTATTGGTGGCTCAAAAAAGTATTTGAGTACTGAAAGATTCACTAAAAGTGGCCCTTTTATGGTAGGGGATCTGGAAGTATTGAAGCTAGGTAATAATCTTCATCTGTATTATCAATAATGATTTTCATTGTTTAATTGGTAGTCATGTTTGATATAATTCGTAATTGTTGCATTCCATTCCCTGAATCCCTCTATTTATAGAGGTGTTTACATAGACCTAGCCTTTATCTAATTTAGGAAACACAATCATTCTCTAAGTACAATTACTTGCATCACAATCCTCCTTGCATCACAAGTACTACTCTAATTACAATTATTTACTAAATATAATTATCTGCCTGCTATTAATGTTTATAATTATAATTATGTGTCTCCTAATTCTTGTGTAGGTAAGATTGTTAAAGATCTGGATTGTTTTGATGAGGAATCTATATGTCCTTTAGGTTATACTGCTACTAGGAAGTTTCCTTCACTAGCAGGTTATATTTCATACAATACATATACACTACAATATAATTTCATTCCAGAATTAAGCCATAGAAGCTTGATGCATATAGTTTGCTTTATGCTAATGATTCTTTTTTCTTGTATTTAACATCTGCTGTTTCTTTTGGTGGGAATTCAGATCCAAGTATATTTTCAGTATATAAGATGGAAGTGCTGCGGGACCCTGACACAAAAACCCTACCCTTGTTCAGGGTTACAACAGATAATGGAGATCAGGTACTACTTAATCCACCTTGCAAGTCTTTTTTAATTTCTGGATTTTTCTTTTTCTTTGCTGTACTCTGTGCCACTTTATGATGCCACCAAGATTTAAAATTCACATTGCATTAATGTGGAATTTTGTCATTCAGTTTGATGGGCCAGATCCTTCTGCGTGTTGGAATAAAATCTATGAAAGACTAAGAAAGATACATTCAAACAATTCTGATAGTTCACAAGCTGAAGGTGCATCTAATTCTAATAGCTTCTTTAAATCGGGTGCTGATATGTATGGTTTTTCTGATCCTCATGTGTTGAGACTTATACAGGTAACTCTGATAGTTTTTTGTTTCAAGACCATAAATATTCTGGAAAAGTATCATATTTCAATTGATTTTAAATGGTTTTCCCTTGCTTTATGATCACCACTCTACATCTTTTGCTGCATTCACTATAAGTTTAACACTTTTATCGAATTATACATGATTTATATATATAAATTTAGCATTTGCATTATCACCATTTCATTCATAATCTTTAAGCTTGATGGTACTCCCATTTGAATCTTCATTTATATAGTCTTGCTGGACTGGATGTTTCATGTCCTGAACTCCTGTCCCTTTAACAAAAAATATCATGCTATTTATGCATCTAGTTAAAATATAGAGTGGGAACTTTACACTTTCATCGACGAAGATTGTGAAGAATTAATATCTAACTGTAGGTAGTAGATAAATGCATATGGATGGTTTAGGCATGATACCATATTGCATATTGTGGTGATAGAAAAAACACATGTTTTATCAGAAAATTGGATTTCTGCTCTCACAATTTTTGCAGCTTGCACACGTCCCTGATCTTTGTTATTGTGTTGGTTGACATATCATGTATGGGAAAAGTCAGTAAGATGCATGTACGAATCAGCTTAAACCATTCATGATGACTAACAATCAATGTACATGTTTTTATAGAATAAAGTATGCGATTATGATCAATTATATCAGTTGTTAATTTCTTCTACACCCTAGGTTCATTCTGTGTATGGATGTTATGGTTTGAGGTTATTGTTTAGTCTCATTCGGTTGCTTTATCAAGGTTTAGCTGCCAGACAATATTTATTTGTTGGCTTTTGTAAACTTGTATAACAGTAGGGGTTATTTGTAGGGGACATCGACCTCCAGGTCGAAATCTGGGAGAACACACAACATGCCAGCTGGTTACAGACCTGTCCACGTTAAATGGAAGGACCTGGATAAGTGCAATGTTTGTCACATGGATGAGGTGAACGTTTTATTTTCAAATTTATTCTGATTTACTAAATATTGCATTTTTTCTTACCTTATCTGGACAAATCTAACCAAATAATATATTAAGATTATGCTATTGTGACTTTTTAGATGTTATATACAAGATGCTATATCTGCATGCGTCTGTGTTCTATTTTTTCACACTTCTTGTCTGACCATATGGTGGTCGTTTGCATTTATGAACATTAATTTTTTAACACAGTTGATTATTTTTTTCAGGAATATGTGAACAATGTGTTCCTGCAGTGTGATAAGTGCAGAATGATGGTAAGCATTATTTTTATTTTTTCAGATCATAACCTAAAACATAAATTTGCTACATGAGTCATATATATCAAATTATTTTATATAATATTTTGTTGTTTACTATTATTAATCATCTGAATAAGACATTATCTCACTTTTCATGATGTACTCAATTGACAGGTTCATGCAAGATGTTATGGGGAACTGGAACCTGTTGATGGAGTTCTTTGGTTATGCAACTTATGTCGTCCTGGTGCACCTGATATTTCCCCACCCTGCTGCCTTTGTCCAGTTACAGGTATTCACATAATCACTTTGAAGGTGTAGGGTTTATATCTTTAGGTTGTAATATATAGTAACAGCTATGTATATATAAAAGAAGCATCTAGTTCAAACTAGTTGTGATTGGTTATAATAAACACAACTACAATGTATTGTATTAATTCACTGTTTTTATATAGGAGGTGCAATGAAGCCTACAACAGATGGACGCTGGGCTCATCTTGCATGTGCTATGTGGATACCAGGTTATATTCCTGCATTATAATGCCTTAGTGTTTTGAATATTATAGACGGATTCATTAACATATTTTATCTTCCAGAAACTTGTTTATCTGATATCAAGAAAATGGAGCCAGTTGATGGGCTGAATAGAGTTAGTAAGGTAGTTCCTTCTTCCAGAAAATACTAATACATCCTATGCTTAAGAGAACTCATACACATAAGATGCATACGATTTTTTTTAGCTTGCATCGTTCGTATTCAAAATGCTTATATATTTCTTGTCTATTCAGGATCGTTGGAAGCTTTTATGTAGCATCTGTGGTGTCCCTTATGGAGCTTGTATCCAGGTAGACGCTTATCATCATTGTTTGGAACCGATGTATCTGTATGCTATAACTTGTTACTGTACTGGATTCTATTGCAATTTATACTCTGCCGTATCTGTCTCATGTCAAATTAAATACTGAATGTTGCATGTGGATACGGACACCTTAAATTACAAGTGTCTTTCCTTTTGTCTGTTCAATGTTATGCCACTGTTTCAACCAAATGACCTATTTTAAACGGCTAATGCAGTGTTCAAACAATTCATGCTATGTTGCATATCATCCCCTGTGTGCTCGTGCTGCTGGTTTTTGTGCTGAGGTAACTGTTATCACGTTTTTGTGCTGCTGGTTTAGTTCCATTTGCAATGTAATCATAACATATTAACCACTTCTAACTCTCCTGATTGATAAGTAAGCACATTTTATCATTCTTTCTCACCCAATTATTGTTTTGTTCTTTCCTTGTATGTTTCTATATGTTCACATAGCTTGCAGATGCTGACCGACTGCAGCTGGTTCCTTTAGATGAAGATGAGGAGAATCAGTGCATTCATCTATTGTCCTTTTGTAAAAGACATAGCCCTAATCCTACAACTGAACGCAGTGTTCATGATGTACCGATGGGGCCCATACCAAGTCAAAGTTTAGATCACGTCCGCCCAGTTAATTCTTCTGGATGTGCTCGTTGTGGTATGTAATTAAACTCCTTGTTTCTCTATCATGATTATTGTTCAAGACTTGTCATTTGTTAATTAGTGATATTATTTTGTGTGCTTGGGATGTATAAAATTGAGTCTAATTGGGGATAATTATTTGATTTGGAATATTATATTTTATTAGCATATCCTGATTTCTGGTTTAACATATGGGCAGAGCCGTATGATTATTTTGGAAGAAGAGGAAGAAAAGAACCCGAAGCCCTTGCTGCTGCATCTTCGAAGCGATCTTATGTGGAAAACATACCTTATTTAGTCGGTGGTTTCTGCCAGCATGAGGATACTACTGTTGCCGATTCTGGGTTATCTTTTGGCTGCAGAAAACTTAAAAACTTGATGTTCGATGATCAGACAAGTATAGTATCTATGTCTGAGAAGTACATATACATGAGGACGACACTCAGAAGGAGACTTGCATTTGGTAAATAACTCTTTCTAAGATTTATGTGCACTCTACTATACTGTCTTCCTTATTACTTTTATTCTTTTTTTTTTTTTTTTCTCCCTGTTTATTCTTGGGCTGTTACTTGACACAGGAAAATCATCAATACATGGATTTGGCGTTTTTGCAAAACAACCACACAAAGCAGGAGACATGGTAAAAACCTTCTCTTTAGGAAATATTTTTTGTTTTGTTTTGAATTCTTTTATTATTGTTGTGTACCTGGATTCTCAACACTTATTAACACTGATATTCATATACCAACAGGTAATTGAATATACTGGTGAAATTGTTAGGCCTCCTATAGCTGACAGAAGGGAACACCTGATATACAATAAATTGGTGGTAAGTAGATTTATATACTCCTATCTTTTTGTCTAAGTGGCATAAGTTAACTAGTCAATGTTCTCGTTTCTTATGGTAATTGAGTCATGGCTTTAGTTGGAGTTGATATTACTTTTTTCTGGGCTCATGAAATAATACTCTTTCTTTCTTTATTTTTTGAGTTGATTTGAACATTAGATCTATTCTTTTGATTATCCAGGCTCATGAAATCTCTTGAAATAATATATTTGGCCTTCAAACTTTTTCTTTATAATTGTTATAAATTCTTTTGGATAGAGTCAATTAATAGAATCAATACATTTGGTGACTGCTTTTGTTTTGACTAAACTGAATTGTAGGCTAATCACAGATGATGTTGAGAACTAAATGAGTTTAGATTAAGGGTTTTTTTTTGGGTGTTACGTTACGGATTACGTAATTGTGGCATCTTATTAGTGAAACCAACGATCCCTTTTAGGCTTATGCAACATTTTAAAATATGCATCTTCTAGCAGTGTCAAAAAACAGTTGCGTCGACGAACTTCAGCTCTAGGACACAGGTGTTATATTGTTGGTAATGAGTTTCTTTTCAACTTGTACATTTGCTATCTTAAGTAACATACCATGCTTCTTTATCATAATTGTTAACCTCATGGTGTTTTTGTTTTCTACTGTGTATGTTCATTGATAGAAGTTATGGAATTACTAAAAAGTGAACATTATTTGATATATATATATATATCTGCTTGCAGGGTGCAGGGACATACATGTTTCGAATCGACGATGAGCGTGTAATTGATGCCACAAGAGCAGGAAGCATTGCACATTTAATAAATCACTCTTGTGAAGTACGTTTGGCTCTTTGTCTTATTGTAGCTTATTTTATATTACATGTTTCCTCTGTTCTTTTTCATATATTGGTTGGTATTATACAATAATCTTATCACGAATTTCAATTAATCTCATTTGTTTCAGCCAAATTGTTATTCAAGAGTCATAAGTGTCAATGGTGACGAACACATAATCATTTTTGCCAAAAGGGATATTGCGCAGTGGGAAGAACTCACATATGATTACCGGTATTCTTTTACCTAGTTGTATGCAGTTCAATTCCATTACCTGTTTTCTTGTAATCACCTTATGTTATTATGTTATATATTGAGTTGCAGATTTTTTTCCATTGATGAACGACTTCCTTGTTATTGTGGTTTTCCAAGTTGCCGGGGTGTAGTTAATGATAGTGATGCTGAGGTACAAGTCGGCAAGCTATATGCACCACTCAGTGAATTAAAAGACTGGCCAGGAGAATGAGTTGAGGTTAGACAAGTGTCCAATCCTTAACTCCACATTTTTTTACATGTAATTCGGCACTTTAATTGAGATTTTCTTTACTATGGTTTTTAAAAGTTCGTTGAATGTTTTTTGTGCCAAAGTTATTGTTATTGTACTATGCGAGCGTAGCTGCGTAGAGGATGGTATTGGGTATGAAGTTTTCGTGACTGGTTTACATTATTGTTGTGTAGCAAATCATGGACAAGGATTATCGATGTACAAATGCAATAGGCTTGAGGTAATTCTGCATGATGCTTTACAGTAATGTTTCATGATTGTGTTTAATCTGATTTGCCAAGTGGTTGCATTCACTAAGGAAGATGATAGTATTTTTAGTTTATCTTTTATTTTTGTAAAAGAACACTTTAATTAGTGCTATATGGAGGTGGCAAATATAAGCTAGTCAAAACAAGTAATGTTTGGCGGGGTTCAAAATGGAGTCAGTCAGATTAAGTCAAGTTGAATGATTGTTATCAACTTAATACGAGTAGATAAATGATTGTAATATGTAAACACTATTAGTAAATTACGGAGTACTAATTATGTTTTAAGTAATAACTTAAATAGCTCTGCTCCTCTTCATTTTTTAGGATATTCATTTTCTTTGAGACCTTTGCATCTTTGGTCTATCAGCAGCATATCTTTGCGAGATGGTCCCTCCACATACAATGACAAACTATTTTGTAAAGCATGACTAAGACTGTAATCGGAGAGAAACTAAAGATGAAATCAGAATTAAATTACGTGTTTCTTGTATTATTTTTCTTGTCACCCTCCGTTGTAAATAACAGACTATATATGGATACAAAGTGGGCTCGAGAAGGGTAAGATATAACCCTGGAAGATTCTAGACTTAACCATATATTTAATGCACAACTAACAGTATTCTAACACTCCCCCTCAAGCTGGAGCATAGATATTAATCATGCCCAGCTTGCCACAAAATCGACGGATACAATTTCAGGGAAAGCTTTGGTGAAAATATCGGGCAAGTGTTCATTACTTTTGATATGGGGTATTTTGATAATCTCTTCTAACTTTTCTCGCGTGAAATGACAATCAACTTATATATGTTTGGTTCTTTCATGAAAGACAGGGTTGCTCGCAATATGAATGGCTGCCTTGTTATCACACACAAGTTCATCGGTTCGGATTGAGCAAAACCAATCTCGCTAAGAAGATTACGAACCCATGTAAGTTCAAAAGTAGTCTGTGCCATGGATCGATACTCAGATTCCGCGCTTGAACGAGATACCACATTATGTTTCTTATTTTTCCAAATACAAGATTCCCTCCAACAAAGACACAATAACCTGTTGTAGACCGTTGAGTTGCGGGATCACCATTATAATTAGGGGTGTGCGTGGTACGGTTCTGGACCAAACTTGTTCGGTTCGGTTTTGTACCGAATCCCAATTTGAAGCAAAAACATGGATCGAGGACCAGACCAAATATTATCGGTTCGGTTCGGTACGGTACTTAGTGTTTTTTTCGGTTTTGGTCTGGTTCGGTCCGGACCGAAGACCGAAAATCCGTTAAATTATGGACCAAGAACCGGACCGAAAAAGCTCAGTTCGGTTCAAAATCGGTCCGGTCCGGTACGGTCTTCGGTTCTTCCCGTACCATGCACACCCCTAATTATAATCAGCATCGGAAAACCCCTCATGGTGTGATGACCATGATTCTGGTATAAGATACCACGACCTGGTGTACCTTTCAAGTACTTTAAGATATGAGTGACGGCATCCCAATGTGAGGTTCTTGGAGATGATAAGAACTGACTAACAACACTCATAGGAAAGGCAATATCAGGACGAGTGAGGGTAAGATAATTCAACTTGCCGACAATTCTTCTATATTTTTCTGGGTTCATTAGTAGTTCTCCGTTCTCAGCCTTTAACTTTATGTATCATTGGTGCTTCACACGTTTTTGCGTCAATCAAACCGGAATCACTGAGCACATCCAAACAATACTTTCTCTGAGATAAGAAAATGCCCTTTTTGTTTCGCGAGACTTCAATACCAAGAAAATATTTCAAAGGACCAAGATCCTTTGTTTGAAATTGAGTACTTAAAAAATGTTTTCAACATGTTAATTCCTTCTTTATCACTCCCAGTAATTATAATATCATCCACATAAACAAGTAAAATGCATCCAGAGTTTGATGAAGCGAAGAATACCGAGTGGTCATGTGCACTTCATCTTAAGCCAAAGTCCCTTACCACAGTATTGAACTTCCCAAACCAAGCACGAGGAGATTGCTTCAAACCATATATTGCTTTTCGTGATCTTCATACTTTACCAAACTCCCCCTGAGCAACAAACCCAAGTGGTTGTTCCATATAGACTTCTTCCTGCAAATCTCCATGCAAAAATGCATTCTTCACATCAAGTTGATGAAGTGTCCCTGATACGTAGCAGCTAGAGAAACAAATAATCTTATAGATCTGAGTTTAGCAATAGGAGAAAAGGTCTCAGAATAATCCACCCCATATGTTTGAGCATAACCCTTAGCAACTAATTGAGTTTTCAACCGTGCCAAAGAACCATCAGGATTAACCTTTATCGTGAAGACCCACTTACAACCAATTGCCTTTTTAGAAACAGGTAAGTCAACTAATGTCCAAGTGCCATTATGGTCAAGAGCATTCATCTCAATCATAGCGGCACACCATCTAGGATGAGCTAAGGCTTCACCAACAGGTTTCGGAATGGTGACAGAGTCTGAAGTAGCAACAAAAGAGCGAGAAGGTACGGGCAATATCATAAGAGACAAAGGAAGCAATAGGATAAGTACATGAACGTTTACCTTTTCAAAGAGCAATGGGTATATCGGAAACTGAATCTGAAGATTGAGTGTCATGAATATCACCAGAAACATCACTTGGTGACTCACTGGAATGATCTACCGATGATGATTGTGGTACAAAAGTGGGCTCTGATGTAGGACGGGGACGCTGATTGTATACATATTGAAAGTGATCAGATTGGCTAGATGGTGTGGGATTTGGAGTGGGTAGTTCTACAACATATGTCAATAAGTCATCGCCATTCTCATGATTGCGAGAGGGGGACACCGGAAAGAAAGGTAACTTTTCTTGGAATGTGACATCTCGGGAAACAACATAACGTTGAAGAGTAAGGGGAAAACATCTGTAACCTTTCTGAAGACGAGAGTATCTAAGGAACACACATTTGATGGACTTAGGATCCAATTTAGTGAGGTGAGGCTGAGTGTCCCACACAAAACAAGTACTACCAAAAATCTTAGGCTCAATCGCAAATAAAGATTTTGTGGGAAACGAAACTGAATATGGAATGTCACCATTGAGAACAATCGTCGATTTATTGAGTCGACAACAATCGTCGATTTATTGGCGAATTGACTGACTTTTAGAGCTTAAATTAAATTTCATGCAGGATTAAAACCCATGAAAATTTGATTCTACCATTTTCATGGCGTCTATTATTATTTTTATTTTATTAAAAAAAAAAAACTTTTTCCTACTTAAAGGCCGGAGGTCCTCTCGGAAGCAATCTCTTTATCCGTCGAATAAAGAGAGGGATGACTTTCTCTACTCTCGAGAGTGTTTCACTCTGGGTGGAGAAATGACTTGTCTTTATTCTCGGATAGGGGAAGGATTGTCTACATCTCACCTCCCCCATACACCACTCATGTGGTATTGGGTTTCGTTGTTGTCGTTGTTGTACCATTGAGAACAGCGGATGACATTCAATTTATAAGGATCCATGCAGTTGAAACAACGTCTGCCCAAAATGGTTTTGGAACATTCATTTGAAACAAAAGTGCTCGGGCCACTTCAAGTAGGTGTCGTTTTTTTGTTGCGCAACCCCATTTTGTGCTGGTGTGTCAACACAAGATGACTCGTGAATGATACCATTTTGAAGCGTATATGATGAAAATGATCCGGAAAGAAATTCTTTGGCATTATCACTTCTCAAAGTTTGAACCAGAACCTGAATTTGTGTTTTTACTTCAGGAATAAATGAGCAAAAGTGAGTAAATACTTCAGACCGACTCTTCATCAAATAAAGCCATGTAACTCGAGCATAGTCATCGATAAAGGTAACGAAGTATTTAAATCCGGGTTTAAAAGTAACTGAACATGGACCGCAAACATCAGAGTGAACTAATTCAAATGGAGATGAAGCCAGTTTATTGACCCTGCGAGGTAAGTGGACCCGATGGTGTTTAGCAAACTGACACGGCTCACAATACAGAGAGGATAAAGTAGACAATTCAGGACATAATTTCTTCATACTTTGAAGAGAAGGATGTCCCAATCTACAATGCATCTCATAAGAGGATGATGACTTAGAGCATACCAAAGAACATGGAATGCGTGTTTCAGGTTCAAGTATGTATAGACCATCAGATACCCGCCCTCTACCAATGACCTGCTTCGTCAATAGATCCTGGAAGATGCAATAATCGGGATAAAGTAAAGCAACACAATTCAAATCACGAGTAACTTTGCTAACAAATAGTAGATTCAATGAAAAGTTAGGTAGACTCAAAACGGATGACAACGAAATCGACGGGGTAAGATTGATGGTGCCAGAACCTAGAACGGGAGAGATAGTGCCATTTGAAATTGTGACACGAGATGGTTGGGATTTAAAATTGAAGAAAAGATGATGGTTACCTGTCATATGATCTGAAGCACCAGAATCGATGACCCATTTAGAGGTCGATGATTAAAGGCAAGTATTAGACTTACCCGTATTAGCAAAAGCTGCAAATGATTTCGTGAGTTTCACAGATTCTTTCAATTCTAAGATACTCCTCATATTCCTCCGAAGAGATAGTGAATGTGGAAGAACATTTCATTTGACGAAGCACGTTATTGGTAGAGGACGGGTATTGATTCTGGTGCTTCAGATCATATGACAGGTAACCATCATCTTTACTCCAAATTTTAAATCACAGCCATCTCATGTCACAATTGCAAATGACACTACCTCTCCCGTTCTAGGTTCTGGCACAATCAATCTTACCCCGTCGATTTCGTTGTCATCCGTTTTGTGTCTAACAAAAACAATACAGTGTCTTGAATTATGTAATGAGGGTATTATATGCAATTTATGTGGAGGGACTATCTTTACAAAAAAATTCCCTTTCTCAAGGGACCGAACTTTGCAAACGGTTTCAATGAGGGAAAAAGACCGTAAAAATGACGAACCAAATTACATACATCATAATCTATTGTACTCGAATAAAATGAACTAATAGGCTGTATGCAATAATATACATTTCGTGATACTTTTCATGTATTGAACCTATTTGATCTTTTTCCTTTTGAACTGTATATAGTTCATTATCGACATTCTAACGTGTCATATATCTCATACAGGACTTGGAATATATGTCTTCCTCCTTTATGTTCTCAGATACAGGTAAATATCGCCTTTAACAGTTGTGACTTGCTTATTCAATGTATAGATAAACAAAAATTTAGTAGTGATTTTCTAGTACTTTGACTGCTTTATGGCAAGCAGCAAGCTGAAGGGTTAAAACTGATGTGCTTTTATGTTTTTTTCAGTGATTTAGTCAGTTGTTATCGGCTAGTAATGCATTTCTGGATCACTTTCGATGAACATGAATTTCTGGACAGTTGGCCTTATGGAACGTCTCTGGACAGTCTGTTTTATGGTTCACTTGTTGTATTCTATTACCGGATGGTCCAACTAAGCAAAAGGGTCAATTTATTCTTCTGTATGAGTTGCAAGTTAATTGTTCTATTTGATTATTATTGTTATTATTATTATACGTTAAGACATGCTTCTGTGTATATCACCTGAGAATACTAGAAATGAAGGCTGTACATAGGCTTTTTGAAGTGCAAAGTTGAATTATTTTTTCCCTTTTACGGTAGGATGGATTATTTTCTGACCAATCTTCATTGAAACGCTGTTGGCTTGGTTATGTGTTTCTTATAATTTTAGAATTTTAGATTTTTCATTTTGATTTGATTTTCAACTACTTTGTAGCCCTTTAATTGACGGTGTATGGTATAGGCGTCAAAATGGGCAATGTTAGGTTAGTAACAGGTCAAAACTAGCACCTTTCTGAACATTTTGAATTTTCATTGATGTTGAGTGTGTTTAAACATGATTATCAAAATTACTGCGTGGGTATAAATTTGCAATAAAATGATTTTGGTCCTTGTACCGGATACTTGATTCAACTTTTGACCAACTTTGTTAGAATTGTTAATTTTTTTTTTAAGTTGAATTTTTATCCCGAAGTTTTTTATTAACTAGTTGGACATGAAAAACGCACATCAAAATAAGTGAATGGGTATTTACTGCCATATTGAACATCGGGGGAAAGGGGATGGTGGACCCCTTATGTTCAAACTTCAAAGTCAGTAATAATGTAACAACAAAAACAAAACTCAATTCGACATTGGTTGGGGAGGTTAGATGTAGACAATTATTCATCTATCCTAACAGAGTGAAACACTCCACGAGTAGAGAACCTTAGGCTAATAGGTAAAAAGATACACGTTATGAAAATAGTAGAATCAAATTTCCATTGATTTTAAATCTAAGCCTATAATTCAATTTAGGCTGTTAGCGGTAGTCAGGTTGTCAATAAACTGACGCTTCCTGTTGCCTCAGATTGCGTTGCTTTAATCGAGATATGGCCCTCCCACAAAAAATTGGATGCCTAGTCGCCTATGAATTCATTCGTTTGATTTAAGTTTTTTTAAATGTATTAAGTTTTCATTTAATTCTATTACAGTTATATTCAAACTATTAAAAATTTGACGTATTTGAATTGTTCGTGAAAGTAAGTTCACACATAACTCGATATTTGATTACTTTGCAGTTTGGATTTATTTGATCAATCACTCTAATTTGAGTTTAAGTAATGGTGGTAAAGTTTAACTTTACACTCTTCTTCACTTTTTAAACATATTCGTATTTGAATTATATGTTTGTCATGTATTTATATATACAACAAATAGAACTATAGAACTAATTGAGTTTGTATACATATATATAAAATTCCTCACAATCGATGAACACTAGTTAAAAGGGTCGAAATCGAATTTAAATGGTCAAAGTTCAATATAGTTGGTCTACTACAAGAAAAATGGTTATTTGTGATGAGTTTTTAGTGACGATTTATTATTTGGTCACTAGCAATGCTATTTAGTTACCATTAAAAAGTCGTCACTAAATTTTGATCGACACGATATTAGTGATCAATTTTATTATTTTGGTCTCTAATAATGTTTTGTGACGAAAAGCGACCAACCTATTTTAACTACTAACTCGATTTAATGACTAATCTCTTTATCTCTTTATATTATAATAACAAAGCTAAAAATAGATCATTTAAAATTCAAATCAATAATACTAGCCTTCCATTGTCAGTAACATCCATAATCTAGACCATTCAAATTTTCTAATCAAGATTATGACCTTATAATCACCTTGATTAATTGTCTAATGATTAAATTACCCTTCTAATTCACATTTGGCGGAATAATACTCAAAAAATAGGGGTCGCCTATCTGTGAAGTCGTCTATCTATGAAAAAAACCCTAATTTCTCCCACATATCGTCTCCTAATTTCATCCACTAATTCGAATTATTTGACAGTAAGATCAATCGATATCTGTTGTATTTGATCAAATATAACATGATGAATAATCAGATTGAGACAGATTTGATGGATATCAATTCATGAATAATCAGGTAATCAATTCATGATCGCATCTTCGCGCATATTAATTTTGGGTTTTTATTAGTCATGATGATTGCAGGTAATTGTAATCATATATGCGATTATTGCATGAAGATTACCAATTACTGAAATTGGTAATTGTTATCAGATATATAGGTTTTTTAATCAACATGAGTTGCTAATGAATTCAATATATATGAAGATTACATTTGTTTAATGAACACCCATATAGTGCACACCATGTGTGTGATTAAATGTCTATGTGAAAAATATGCATTATGTAAAGTTTCAAATCAGTACAATTCAGTATGAGTATATGAGGTTTTGGTCATGATTTATATGAACAATGGCTCCCCCTTTTAAGGTTAGCATTAAACACAAATAAACAACAATGTCTTATTAGATTTTGATTAGTATAAAATTTCCCTAAGTGTTTTAGGAGCTTGCTATCTTTGTTGCCAGTGGAATAAATAAGTTTATATTGTTCTGTACTATTATTATAACTTTATCAAATTGAGATTTGCCAATTTAGACGTATTACCTAATCTTTTTATCATGCCACTGAATGTCTGATGATCTATTGTTAAAAGGGGACATATGCTTTAAATAGTCAATATTGACTTATTAGAGTAGTGATATGATTGACTATTGTTTGATTATTCTTTCAGTTTTTCCCAAACATCAAGCAGCTAAAGCAATCATTTTTAGAGGCATCACAGTACCTCTTTTAGAGCCATCACAATATCTTTTTTGTAAATCATTCTTGAAATTTGATCAATTTGATATGAGCCTGTTTGGATGTGCTAGCATCAAGAATAAAATCATGGTGGAGGACAAATCTTATGTTCATCTCATGTGTCAGGTAACACCTATTATCAGCGCTACAAGACATTCATCTTCTCATTTAGTACCAATTATTTTTATTTTACCAATGTGTTTTTCTTGATTGAAAGTTGAAACAAAATAAGTTCTATTGATCCTAACTCAAAATTTTCTGAAAAGTTAGCCTATAGTTAATTCATAAATTTGTTGTTTTAAGACTACTTTTTATTTTTATGACTTTTATTTGGCGGGATCAATTAGAGGTGGCAATAAGGTTGGGTCGTGCATTTTTTGTAGTGAATCAAAACGGGTGAGTAATCCCACTTATTCAAAATGGGTCCGACTGACTCATTCCCACCAAATATCCAAATTCTTTAATTTATACTGAATAATCAGTTCGTCATAAATTATTGCAACGATAGTGCTTATTTGATACTCCGTGATAAACATGTTTAGAGTAAAATTAGAAATAAGAGGTTTTTATGCATCGAGAATAAACTTGGACGACTGATCATTTGCATGACCCGTCTGACCAATTTGATTTCTAGCTATATGTTTTTGTTTTGCCTATGTAAACCGTTACACTAAACATAAAGCCTGAATAAGCCAATTTATAAGTAAGTCAGTAAGTGGGTCAAATTGGCTTTATATTTTATGGTTAACTTTGCATGGTATCTATCTCAAGAATGATGATTAACATTGTCACCCATTTCAGTAAATGAAGTATTCTTCTTGTGATTCTTGGTTTTTTTGAAATTTGTATGTTGTGAGATTGAGTTTTGTTGTTGTTGTATTTGTATGTTGTGTTTTATATAATAAGAGTTACTTAAGAGATGGGTGAGCTTTATGAAGGCAAGTAAGCTTTTTGTTAGTCTGACGAAATGTGTTGCATTCGTAATGTTCATCTTAGAATACCATCATTTTGTCCTATGGAAAGTTATGATTTCCCGCATTTAAAATCAGTAACTGATGTGAACATTGTTACTTAAATAAGTTTTGTCCAATGTAACAAAATGCCTTCATCGATTAAGGCCTGTATTTATTGAGGTTAAACTATATGATAAATTTAAGTCCATGATATAATATATATTTGTTACATTTTATTTATCAGTTGATTTAAGTATGTTTACCGCTAACGAATTTGGGAATTTGAAGCCATTAAACTGATGTTTTGTTTAGGATAATGGGTCAAACAATCGTCTAACAACCAATGTCAAGATTCAACGTTGAATTTATAAGTTCATCATGGATGGGAGCATTACTGAGATGGAGTCTGGGTTCAGTGCTTGCATAGAATGGCGTACTGAGTGCATTACTAACTTTTGAGAGGTTGTTCGGCTGCTGAGGTATTATAATTTGTTTCTAACAATTTGCATGTTGAACAATAATTAGATTTTTTTTTTTTTTTTGCACAACCTTTCAAAAACATTATATATTTTGTGTTATGAAGATTAACGTTGCTAAACCATGACGGGTTCCGACCGATTAAACTCTAATTAGCGAGGTTGCTGATGAACTACAGGTTGGGTCTGTTGAGTGTTCGGATGATGTTAGGGAAGATGATGATGACGAGCAGGAACATCAAACTACCTCTAAATTCGCAATAAAACCAATCAAGGTTAGCGGCAAAATTCTAAATCCAAAGAAAAACCCTAAAGAAAAACTTAAGTGGGAGAACTTTCTTGAGGGTATGTTCGATAGTAGTGAACGCCCAATCAAACATAAACAATGAATTTCGCTACACTAGGGGTCTCGGGAATAAGGATAAAAGTAGAAGAGTTGGGACGTTGATTAACAAATTCCACGTACGTACACCACGAAATTACAAGGATGTGCATTAAAGTTTATGTGATTGTTGAGCTGTGCAAATCTTTTTGGAAAACATATCAATTCCAAGGTTATGCTGCCTATGTTTTAATGAAAAAGGTGCAGACTTCTAAAGAACGATTTGAAAGTATGGCATGATTGAGTTGTAGTCAAAGATAAGATTGAGATGGCTACTGTTGCAAGTCAAAGTTATGACTTGAAGAAAGTTCAAGTAATAAGAGATTTGTCTATGTTTTAAATCTCTTGTCGGAAAAAAATTGTTTTGAAGATGCTTTAATTGGTTTTTCAAAGTCAAGTAGATAGAAAGAAACTGTTTCAAGCTCCTGTTAATTGGTTTCTCAAATTTTCCCAAAAAAAATGGATTTCAAGATGCTTTAGGTGGCTTATTTGTTTAGAATTTTGATAATGCTAAAAACGAACATATATTTCATAGCATTATCCCTCAAGAAAGACAAGTTTTTAGTTGCAGTTGTCCTATTTACAAAGAATATTCGTTTAAATATTAAAAGGTGAAGACAAAAGGCAGATTCGACGAATTGAAGATGCAAACGACCAAAAAGCTAAAAAGTACAAAGTACAAGCAAAGAGGTTCAAATTATTGATGAGAAACGTCTCAAAATTACAAGAGTACAAGGTGCAAAACGCAAAGTACACGATATTAAATTATACGCAAGGAGGTTCGAAAATCCGGAACCGGGACCAGAGTCAACTCTCAACGCTCGACGCAACGGACTAAAAATTACAAGTCAACTATGCACATGAATATAATATAATATATAATTAATTCTTAAAATTAATATATATATTATATTATATTATAAAACCGTCGGCAAGCTAGGAGCCAAGCTTGTGTGAGCTGGAATCCACAGCTCCGCACTCGCGGAGCTTATAAAGGCTAAAACCTCCGCACTCGCGGAGGTCAAATAGTATTACGTGGGCCTATAAAAGGCCGAGCATTCGGCCGAAATTTACACATCTTTTTCTCTTCATTCATCATCGTAAAATATATATATATATATATTTATATTTTAATTTTAATTTTAATTTTAAATCATAATAATAAGGGTATGTTAGCGAATGTTGTAAGGGTGTAAGTCGAAATTCTGTCCGTGTAACGCTACGCTATTTTTAATCATTGTAAGTTATGTTCAACCTTTTTACATTAATGTCTCGTAGCTAAGTTATTATTATGCTTATTTAAAACGAAGTAATCATGATGCTGGGCTAAATACTAAAATTGGGTAATTGGGCTTTGTACCATAATTGGGGTTTGGATAAAAGAACGACATTTGTGGAAATTAGACTATGGGCTATTAATGGGCTTTATATTTGTTTAACTAAATGATACTACGTAGTTTGTTAATTTTAATATAAAGATTTACAATTGGACGTACTTATAAATAACCATATACACTCAATCGGACACGATGGGCGGGATATTTATATGTACGAATAATCGTTCATTTAACCGGACACGGGAATGGATTAATAGTCTATGGAATTATTAAAACAGGGGTGAAATTATGTACAAGGACACTTGGCATAATTAATAACAAAGTATTAAAACCTTGGGTTACACGCAGTCGATATCCTGGTGTAATTATTAAACAAAGTATTAAGACCTTGTTACAGTTTAAGTCCCCAATTAGTTGGAATATTTGACTTCGGGTATAAGGATAATTTGACGAGGACACTCGCACTTTATATTTATGATTGATGGACTGTTATGGACAAAAACCAGACGGACATATTAAATAATCCAGGACAAAGGACAATTAACCCATGAGCATAAAACTAAAAATCAACACGTCAAACATCATGATTACGGAAGTTTAAATAAGCATAATTCCTTTATTTTCATATTTAATTGCACTTCTAATTATCGCACTTTTATTTATTGTCATTGTATTTAATTGCACTTTTAATTATCGTACTCTTTAATTATCGCAAGTTTATTTCATCACACTTTTATTTATCGCAATTTCATTATCGTTATTTACTTTATGCTTTAAATTAAGTTGTATTTATTTTTAATATTTTACATTAGGTTTTAACTGCGACTAAAGTTTTAAAAATCGACAAACCTGTCATTAAACGGTAAAAACTCCACTTTATAATAATAATATTACTTATATATATATTTGTATTTTTATAAATTAAAACTAATATAGCGTTAAGCTTTGTTTAAAAGATTCCCTGTGGAACGAACCGGACTTACTAAAAACTACACTACTGCACGATTAGGTACACTGCCTATAAGTGTTGTAGCAAGGTTTAGGTATATCCATTCTATAAATAAATAAATATTTTGTGTAAAATTGTATCGTATTTAATAGTATTTCCTAGTAAAAATAAAGCTATTTTATATACACCTCGCATAACATCAAGTATTTTTGGCGCCGCTGCCGGGGAGACTTAAACGCCGAAAGCGCAACGCTAATGATATAAAAAATAATAATAATAATATAATTTTGTAAAAGTTTTTATTAAGTCCTTCGTATAAAAATATAAGTTTTTTTTTTAAATATAAAAATATAAAAATACAAAAAGAGTTTGTTAAAAAATATATAAAGTTTTTTTTAAAAAAAGTATTTTTTACTTTTGAGTTTAAAAATAAGTATTTCATTGTTTTATAAAAATATTTAGTTATATTTATATTTTATATATATTTGATTTAACAGAAAAACATAATAAAAATATATAAAAAAAAACTGAACCTGTAAAAATCGACCCCTTTTGAGCTGAAATTGAACCCTCCGCGACTCGCGGAGGTTTTGAACTGGGACTATCCGCACTCGCGGAGGTCTTCTGACAGGCCACACAAATAACCCTAATTCTGTAATCATTACGGGGTAATTATTATTATTATAATTTAATTTAAACCCTAATTAGGTTTAGATTATTTAATTAGTTAATTTAGTTATTTATTTAATTTGTATTATTAAGTTATAATTAGTTTAATTAATTTATAAAATTAATAGTTTTATTAAATAAATAATATAAAAATAATATTTTTATAAAAATTGTACTTTTTATAACTTTTAGTATATTTTTATATTTTGTACCTCTTTTTATTCGTTTTAGTGTAATTTTTGTATTTTTCGCTTATATTTAATTTTAAGTTATAGTTTTTGCCATAGTTATTTTTTACTTCTAGATTTTTAGGCTTTGCCGTAAAATCCCTTAAGTGTTTTTTCTTTAGACTAAAATTTAGGTGCTCTAGAATTTTGCGACGCCTTTTTAAGTTTTAGTACCCCTTTTTAAGATATTGCCATTTGAGATATAGTTTTTCTATTAAGCTTTAATATTTTTAGACGCAACTTTTAATTTTTAGTTTTTAGTGCCTTTTTAAGTTTCGACACGCTACTTTCTTATTTTTATTTTGCGACGCCTATTATTTTTCAATCTTTTATTTTTCGACGTTTTTCGACGCGTTCTTTTTCTTTCTTATTTCTCGACATTCTAGTTTTTAGGACTTAGAATTTTCTCTATTTCTTATCTAAATTTCTTAAATTTCAACGAAAATTTATTTTAAGCGGTTAAATTGATAGACATCAAAATTTTCTGGTTCGTAGTAATAATTGGATTTGTACGTGGACCGGGTTATTGGAGCCAAACAGTACTCAATTATATTGAGACCAAATGAATCCTGCCCCTCTGCTGCATCTTTTGGCTATTCGAAACGTGGGCAAAATCAGAAAAGTCTATTAATTTGATAACTTATATAATTTTTCTTCCTTTTTAAAAACTAATAGGATATTCAGTGAATGCACCGAGCAAAACGTTCACCACCTTTTGTACGTTCACCACCTGTAACTCGATCAAGACATCTAGCAAATATTGCCGCCGTTGATTTTTCTTTAGAATCGTCATCCAGTCGACCAAGTACTCCAATTCAAATTTCCGATAATCCATTTTTTGAACCCGACCTCACAATTGAGAATCCGGAGAATATTCAGGGATAATTTATAGATCCTGAACCATTAATCTTTCCTCCGGAACCACCAATTGTGAAGACCCGTCCTAATCCATCCGGACGAAGTCCATATCGATTATAAACGATTCACAACAGTTGATTACATCGCGAGGTACTTGACCTCTATATGATACATTTTACAATCATTGCATTCGTTTTTGAAAAGACAATCTTTCTTTACATCGAAAGTTGACGGCATGCAAACCATTTCATAATATATCCAACTATAATTGACTTAATAATAATCTTGATGAACTCATTGACTCGAATGCAACGTCTTTTGAAACATGTCATGAACGACTCCAAGTAATATCTCTAAGATGAGCTAATGCATAGCGGAAGATTTCTTTCATACCTGAGAAAAAACATGCTTTCAAGTGTCAACCAAAAGGTTGGTGAGTTCATTAATTTAACATAAATAATCATTTCATAATTTTAATAGACCACAAGATTTCATATTTCCATTTCTCATAAACATACGTCCCATGCATAGAGACAAAAATATCATTCATATGGATTGAACACCTGGTAATCGACATTCACAAAATGCATATAAGAATATCCTCATCATTCCGGGATCCTCCATCGGACATGATATAAATTTCGAAGTACTAAAGCATCCGGTACTTTGGATGGGGCTTGTTGGGCCCGATAGATCTATCTTTAGAGTTCGCGTCAATTAGGGTGTTTGTTCCCTAATTCTTAGATTACCAGACTAAAAAGGGGCATATTCGGTTTAATAATCCAACCATAGAATGTAGTTTTAAGTACTTGTGTCTATTTCGTAAAACAGTTATAAAAGTTGCGCATGTATTCTCAGCCCAAAAATATAAAGGGTAAAAAGGCAAATGAAACTCACCTAATGTATTTTGTAGTAAAAATACATATAACGAAACGACATTAAACAACCGAACAATGCAGGGTTGGCCTCGGATTCACGAACCTATATCATTTGTATATATATATATATATATATATATATATATATATATATATATATATATATATATATATATATATATATATATATATATATATTAAAATGTATAATCGTATTCGAACAGGTTTATATATATAATTTGAATTATATATTATACTTATTTAGTTTGTGTATATATATTTAAAATGTTTAATATCTATATATTTGGTTATATATATATATATATATATATATATATATATATATATATATATATATATATATATATATATATATATATATATATATATATATATATGGTTAGTATTATATGAAAATATTCTTAATTTATTATATATATGAGTATTTATATAAATAATGTTATTATATTTGATATGTGATATATAAACTATTAATATGATTATAATATATGTATTAAGTATATTTTAGGTACAAAATATTTATATGTAATGAAAATGATATTTATACTAATATTAGTGAGAGTAATAATAACTTGTATTGTTTTATGGTAACAATAATAATAATCCTAAACATATTCATAATAATAATAATAGTACTAAAAATGATACCATTATTAATATTTACAAAAATAATAATAAGTTGTATTATTTTGTCACTAATTATAGTGTTTATAATAACAATTTTATTATGTTCCTAATAATAATAATAATAATAATAATAATAATAATAATAATAATAATAATAATAATAATCCTAATACTTAATAATAATATTAATTTTAACCATTTTATTACTACTGCTTATATTAATAATGATACTTATGTTTATAATAACAATTCTAATATTAATAATGATTCTAGTATTAGTTTTAATAGTTGTGATAATAATCTTAGTGAAAAATATAAATATTCTAATAATAATATTGATAGTGTTTACATGATATCAAAATAACAATTTTAATCATAGTTATATATTATCTTATTTTGTTATCTTTCTATTATCATCTTCTATATCCTAATTATAATCATATTCATAAGCATAATAATAATAATATCAATAATTAATAATGATAATAATAATATCTATATCTATAATAATAATAATAATAACAATAACAATAATAATAATAATAATAATAACAAATAGTAAACTACCTCAAAAAGAGTTCTAGAGAAAACTGCCCACGCCTGGGATTGAACCCGAGACCTCTCGAAACTCTCTAATACGCTTAACCAGTTGGGCTCTTGCCCATTTTCCGAAATAATACACAACTCATAAATATTTAACCCGTTTTGTATATCATCTTCTTCTACTACCTTAAATCAAACAACCGTGAAACAAAATCGATCTTAACAATTAAATTATTGTATCCGATTTAAATTCGTATTTGAATCAGAAACTTCCCTTTGTGAATGATTATATTAAAAGCAAAAAAAAAAAAAAATATAAATAAATAAAGAACTCGCTGTAGGTTCTCGGATAAAAAAAAAAAACATAAATCATGAAATTGAATTTGGAAACGTTTTGGACAATTGTTATAAAACGAATTGTGTTTTAAAACGACTATAGAATCATTCCCAATCAGTAATTTTAACAAGAACGATCCATAACACCTTAATTTGTTTGAAGAACACAGTTGACTTTTTTTGGTTTTAAATTTTGACTTCGCAAATTGGAAATCAATTGAAAGAATTAACGTTTCAAAACTTACAGATAGTTTAAGTATGTAGTTCCTAACATCTCTGCATTCTTGGATTTTGAAGATTGATCACGAATTGAATTTTTGATTTTTTTTTAACCATCGCGTAAAAAAAAATACTTTCAATTTTTCTGTTTTTATTTAACTGATGATAATAGCTGGCGATTTATTGAGTACGAGTTATCAATTGATACAGCAACAGATGGTTATCAATTGTTTTGTAGTGAAGATTGCAACCGACAGGAAATCACGAGAAGAACAGAAAAGAAAAAGAAAAAGAAAAAAAAATGACAGCAATAGGAAGAAACAGATATTACGCTGTATATATATATATATCAGTTTCTTAATCTATAATTATATATACGTATTCAGTATTTATATATACTTATGTAACTGTATCGTATTATATATTTATTTATCTATATATCTATAACTGTTATTTGTATAAATATATGTATTTAAATATATCTGTGTTTGTATATAATTGCATCGACTATTTATATATATATATATATATATATATATATATATATATACACATATATATTAAATATATATAAGGAAACTTAATAATATTAATTTTACAAACATTAATATTCAAAATTTATTTTAATAGTAATAATAATAATAATTCTAATAATAACAACTATTAATAATAATACGATAATATATATTAATTATAATTGTTATTATGAAGGTGATAATAATAATATTTGTTAATGATAATAACAATGATTTGTATTATTTTCATAATGATACATATAATAATAATAATGACTTTATCGATTATAAATCATAATATTAATAATAATTTCACTATTAATTATATTAGTAATGTTATTAATAGTGATAACAATAATATTAGTAATAGTAATATTATAACAAATTAACTGTATAAAATTTCATATCTTTATATTATATATTGTAATAGTAATTATATTGATATTAATATTTATATTGATTTTAATACGAGTAATGTTAATATTAATATAGTAATTATAATTTATCTTGTAAATAAGTTTAATATATTGATATTATTAACTATGTACTATTTATTAATTATCTATAACACATATTGATTATTTAATTTTTATATATTTTATATATATATTACAACATACATATAATATTAACCATGTATAGAAATCATGTTTATTTATATATGAATTTACTTAATAACAACCTTATTATCTTACATATTATTTTACATACTTGATTCTAATATTTCAGTTATATTTTATTATTTCTAATTATTATATATACACTTTTATTTATATTTATATATAGTCACATATTTAATTACACACAATTGTTCGTGAATCGTCGGGAATAGTCAAAGGTCAAATGGTTTCATGAAATAGTTCCAAAATTTTCGAGACTCAATATTACAGACTTTGCTTATCGTGTCTGAATCATATAAAGACTAAGTTTAAATTTGGTCAAAAATTCCCGGGTCATCACACCAATCATTCAAACAGAGATTGTTGAGGAACCAACCATTAAATCAGAATCCTATAGTGATTCAGATTCAACAAATTCAATTATGGAGAATTTGGAACCTCTAAGTATGGAAGACCGAATGCGAGCTAAACGCACTGGCCAAGGTCACGCAATTACTCAACCTGACATAAATGCGTCAGATTATGAAATCAAAGGACAAATTCTACACATAGTGACTAATCAATGCCAATTTAGTGGTGCGCCGAAGGAAGATCCAAATGAACATCTTCGTACCTTTAATAGGATCTGCACTCTATTTAAAATAAGAGAAGTTGAAGATGAACAGATATATCTCATGTTATTTCCCTGGACTTTAAAGGGAGAAGCCAAAGATTGGTTAGAATCATTACCTGAAGGGGCGATTGATACAAGGGACGTTTTAGTTGAAAAATTTCTTAAACAACTCTTTCCGGCATCTAAAGCCGTAAGACTTCAAGGTAAAATTGTTACGTTCACACAGAAGCCAAATGAAACTCTATATGAGGCATGGACAAGATTTGGTAAGTTATTAAGAGGATGTCCGCAACATGGTTTAGACACTTGTCAAATAGTACAAATATTCTACCAAGGATGCGACATCACTACAAGGAAAGACATAGACATAGCAGCTGGTGGTTCTATTATGAAGAAAACAGAAACTGATGCTTACAAAATTATTAATAACACTGCTTCCCACTCACATGAGTGGCACCAAGAAAAAGATATCGTTAGATCATCTAAAGCAGCTAGAGCCGATTCTAGCCATGACTTAGATTCTATTTCCGCAAAGATAGATGCTGTCGAGAGACGAATGGAAAAGATGACTAAGGATATACACTCAATACGAATTAGTTGTGAGCAGTGTGGAGGACCACATTTGACAAAAGATTGTCTCAGTATTGAACTAACTCAGTATTGAACTAACAATGGAACAAAGAGAGAATGTTTCATATCTAAACCAAAGGCCTGGAAATAATTATCAGAATAATTATCAACCGCCAAGACCAATTTACAATCAAAACCAGAATTGTAACCGAAATGTTCCATACAACAACCAACAAGGTCCTAGTAATCAACAAGTATCCAATAATACTTACAACCAGCAAAGACCTAATTTTCAAAACAAACCACCACAAACCGATGATAAAAAGCCAAATTTAGAAGATATGATGACGAAGCTAGTTGAATCTCAAACTCAATTTTTCACATCTCAGAAACAAACCAATGAACAAAATGCTCAAGCATTTAGAAATCAACAAGCTTCTATTCAAAATCTGAAACAAGTAGTAAGTAACCTAGCAAGGTTAATAGGTGAAAGAAAACCGGGAAGTCTACCTAGTGATACAAATGCTAACCCCCGGAATGAAACAGCTAAAGCCATTACCACAAGAAGTGGTATTACACTTAAACCACCTGAAATACCTGTAATTTCTGATGAAGTTATTCCTACTCCACAAGAACCACAACCTGAACAAGATAAGGAAAAAGAACCGGTAGTTGAAAAGGTTAATGAAGATAACACAGTTAAGGCAAAACCTTATGTTAAACCATACCAACCACCACTTTCTTACCCGAGTAAAATGAGAAAAGAGAGACTTGAAGTCGAGCAATCCAAATTCTTGGATATGTTTAAACAAATAAATGTAAATCTTCTTTTCATTGATGTGATTTCAAGAATGCCTAGATATGCTAAATTTCTGAAAGATCTAATCTCAAATAGAAATAAAATGGAAGAACTCTCGGCTGTTACTATGAATGCTAATTGTTCAGCAGTGCTGTTGAATAAGATACCAGAAAAACTATCTGATCCAGGAAGTTTCACAATTCCATGTTTTCTGGGTAGTCTTAGTTCAATAGAAGCATTGGCAGACTTAGGTGCTAGTATAAATTTAATGCCGTATTCACTATACACTAAACTAGACCTGGGAGAATTGAAACCAACAAGAATAAGCATACAACTAGCCGATAGATCAGTAAAATATCCTAGAGGGATAATGGAGAACATGCTAGTTAAAGTTGGTACTTTAGTATTTCCAGTAGATTTTGTTGTTCTGGACATGGAAGAAGATTCTCAAGTTCCTCTCATATTAGGAAGACCATTTTTAAACACGGCTAAAGCAATGATAGACGTGTTTGGTAAGAAACTAACCCTAAGTATAGAGGACGAGAGTGTTACCTTTTCTGTTGATAGAGCAATGCAACAACCGCAATCTGCAGATGATACATGCTATTATATTCAAACTATAGAATCACATGCAGAATTGTTAGAAGAATTTCCAGAATTACAAGGAACAGGAGAATGTTCTTTAGGAGAAGGAACTGAACCAATTGATGAAACTGAAATGTTAGCTACACTTATGGCTAATGGATATGAACCAACAACAGAAGAAATTCAAATGCTAAAAGAAGAAGACAGATATCGATATAAATCATCGATAGAAGAACCTCCGACGTTAGAGTTAAAGCCACTTCCAAACCATTTGGAATACGCTTATTTACATGGTGAATCTGAATTACCTGTAATAATATCGTCTTCTCTTACTGAAAATGAAAAATCTCAACTCATTTATGTGCTAAAAGCTCATAAACCAGCTATTGCATGGAAGATTCATGATATTAAAGGAATAAGTCCTTCGTATTGCACACATAAAATCGTTATGGAAGAAGGTCATAAAACGTATGTGCAACGCCAACGAAGACTAAATCCTAATATGCAAGATGTTGTTAAGAAAGAAATTATTAAACTGCTTGATGCAGGTTTAATTTATCCAATTTCTGATAGTCCATGGGTAAGCCCAGTTCAATGCGTGCCTAAGAAAGGTGGCATGACTGTCATCACGAATGAGAAAAATGAGCTTATTCCTACTAGGACTGTAACAGGATGGCGTATATGTATTGATTATAGAAAATTAAATGACGCCACCAGAAAAGATCACTTTCCCTTACCTTTCATTGATCAAATGTTGGAAAGATTAGCCGGAAATAGTTACTATTGTTTTCTTGATGGTTTTTCCGGATATTTTCAAATTCCAATAGCACCTGAGGACCAAGAAAAAACCACGTTCACGTGCCCTTATGGTACTTTTGCTTACAAACGCATGCCATTTGGACTTTGCAACGCCCCTGCAACCTTTCAAAGGTGCATGATGGCGATTTTTCACGACATGATAGAAGAATGCATGGAAGTTTTCATGGATGACTTTTCAGTCTTCGGTGATACATTTGAATCATGTCTAGTTAATCTTGAACGAATGCTTATTAGATGTGAACAATCAAATCTAGTTCTTAATTGGGAGAAATGCCATTTCATGGTTAAAGAAGGCATCGTTCTTGGACATAAAATTTCAAAGGAAGGAATTGAAGTGGATAGAGCTAAAGTAGATGTAATTGCTAAACTTCCACATCCCACCAATGTTAGAGGAGTTAGGAGTTTTCTAGGGCATGCCGGTTTTTACCGACGTTTCATAAAAGATTTTTCTAAAATTGCCACTCCTATGAATAAACTCCTAGAAAAGGATGCTCCATTCATCTTTTCAGATGAATGTATCAAATCTTTTAATATACTTAAAGAAAAACTCACTAATGCGCCGATTATGATAACTCCAAATTGGAATCTACCATTTGAACTTATGTGCGATGCAAGTGATTTTGCAATGGGAGCCGTTTTAGGACAAAGGATTGAAAAACGATTTCAACCTATTTATTATGCTAGTAAGACGTTACAAGGAGCACAAACAAATTACACAACTACTGAAAAAGAACTCCTTGCTATTGTCTTTGCTTTTGACAAATTTCGTTCATATCTCGTTCTAGCTAAAACGGTGGTCTATACCGACCATTCTGCTCTTAGATACCTATTTTCGAAACAAGATGCCAAACCAAGATTAATCCGTTGGATCTTACTCTTACAAGAGTTTGATATTGAAATCCGAGACAAAAAGGGAGCAGAAAATCTCGCCGCTGATCATCTTTCTCGTCTTGAAAATCCCGAATTAGAAGTTCTAAATGAATCGGCCATACAAGACAACTTTTCTGATGAATATCTATTGAAGATAGATTATAATGAAATTCAATGGTTTGCAGACTATGCAAACTATTTAGTATGTGGATTCCTTGAAAAAGGATTGTCGTACCAAAAACGAAAGAAATTCTTTAGTGATATAAAACACTATTTCTGGGAAGATCCACATTTGTTTAAAAGTTGTCCCGATAGAATAATACGCCGATGTGTATTCGGAGATGAAGCTAGTAAAATCTTAAACCATTGTCACACAGGACCAACAGGAGGGCATTATGGGTCACAACTAACAGCAAGAAAAGTTTATGATGCTGGATTCTATTGGCCTACAATTTACAAAGACGCACACCTTCTTTGCAAATCCTGTGATGCATGTCAAAGGGCCGGAAAAATAAGTCAACGTGATGAAATGCCACAAAATGTCATTCAAGTATGTGAAGTATTTGACATTTGGGGTATTGACTTTATGGGTCCATTTCCAAAATCTCATAATAATCTATATATTCTCGTTGCCATTGATTATGTATCTAAATGGGCGGAAGCACAAGCTCTCCCAACTAACGATGCACGAGTTGTAGTCAACTTTTTAAAACGTCTTTTTGCAAGGTTTGGAACACCGAAAGCTTTAATAAGTGATCGGGGAACTCATTTCTGTAATAATCAACTTGAGAAAGTTCTTAAAAGATATGGAGTAACTCATAAAATCTCCACTGCTTATCATCCACAGACAAGTGGACAAGTTGAAAATACCAACCGAGCTTTAAAACGTATTCTAGAGAAAACCGTAGGATCAAATCCGAAGGAATGGTCCATTAAATTGGAGGATGCACTCTGGGCTTTTAGAACAGCCTACAAAACTCCAATTGGAACCACACCTTTTAAACTCGTTTACGGAAAAGCATGTCATCTTCCAGTAAAAATTGAACACAAAGCATTTTGGGCTTTGAAGACATGTAATCTTGATTTACATGAAGCTGGACGTCTATGGTTAAGTCAACTAAAAGAATTAGAAGAATTAAGACAAGAAGCATACGAAAATTCGCTAATCTATAAGGAAAGAACGAAGAAATGGCATGATAAAAGAATCAGAAGTTCAAAAGAATTTAAGGAAGGAGACAGAGTTCTTCTTTTCAATTCACGATTCAAGCTATTTCCTGGAAAATTGAAATCAAGATGGTCTGGACCATTCATAGTCAAAAGAGTTTTCCCATACGGAACAGTAGAATTGATAAATTCAAATAGGATTGAATTTAAGGTTAATGGTCACAGAGTTAAACATTACATAGATAGTCCAATGGAAGTTGACAACGAAGGTAATCACAATTTCGACACCACAACTAACTAAGTGTGGGGAGAATCAAGTCTTTAAAGGATAATATGTATTTCTGTTAGAGTTAGATTTTCTGTTTTCGTGTAGTTCTCGAAAATGGAACCCGAATGGTCTTTCCCTAGCAGACCCTAAAGAACTAGTCTTCTCCCCCCATTCTGAATTTTTATTTTTTTTTTTAGGTTTTTACGAGATGAAGACTTTCTGTGAATTAAACCATGGTCTAATGCTACACGCTTTAATCACTAAATGTAATAATGACACTTCCGAGTGAACTGGTATCAGTAATCAGAGAAAAATTGGACGGAGTAAGAAAAGAATCCAGATGCGAAAATAATAAGTTACAATTTGGTAAAGGAAAATCAAAATCCGCAGCGAAAAGAAGAGCACGACACCTTGAAAGATGTCACAAATGCGAAAAATGGTCACACGAAGGTAAATGTTCAAATAATCAAACCTATTCAAACACCGAATTTGTTACTTTATGCAGAGACGGACCGTTCATATGTTTATAAGAAAAAACGTTGAATGCTCGAGGTTATGCCTATGTAGCTATGGAAAACCAATTAGTCCGACTATCTTATGAGTGGGCTAGAGCATATCACTAAGAAATATATTTCACAGGTAAGTTTGTACAGTTTTTATTTTTATTTTTATTTTTAACCTTTTGATAATAAACGCTAATTTGTTCGCTATAAAGTATTAAATTGGTATTCGATAAAATTAGGTCTTGCGACCGAAATTATTGATATCATACAAAAATTTATTACATCACTGCGAAATTTAACGTTTATTCTTAAGGTATAAATATCTTTAATCAATCAACCAAAAATATTTTAAAAATTCGTCATGAGTTAACTTAGGTCATGGAACCGAAATTACTTTACCGAAAAGAGGGGCGCATATTTTTGATAATATTTGATTGATTAAAGTGGGATAAAAGCCAAAAAGATTTTTAATTTTATTTTTACCATGTTTTTAAAATTAATATATAAATATTAAATTAATATTGTGAATTTTTTTTAAAATCAATATATTTAAGTTTGTAAATATTTGAAAAATTTAATATAAGTTTGTATGCATAAAAACAAAAATATAATGTAAGTTTGGTGTGAATTTTTAATTATTAATATGAATTTTCAATTTTATGCATTTTAAATTTAAGTTTGGTGTGAATTTAAAAACAAAAATTTACTTTATTTCGCTAAGTTAAAAATATGATTTTTAAAATTCGTCGTAAGTTGAAGACTAGGTCGTTGAACCGAAATTGCTTTACCCGAGGGAGGGACGAGAACTTTTATTATCATTATTTTTAATCTTATCGAATTAAAGTATGCCAAAAACATTAAAAAAAAAAACCCAAAAATCTTTGCTTTTAAAATCGCGCTTAAAAATGACAAATTTTAAAATTTTTGTCGAGGGACGGACTAGGACATCGATCCGAAACGCCCTCATCCTAAAAAGAAAGAAAATTTTAATTTTTAAATTAATTTTATGTTTTATAAAGTTATAAGGTTTTATTAAAAAAAAAATAAAAATAGCCGCGACTCGCGGTGATTTAAACGGGCCCACCACCGCACTCGCGGAGGTCACAAAACCCAAATGGGTTATCTGGTCGAACAGACCAGTTCCAAACACACACACACATATTTTCACCCGAAAAACCCACGAAAAATCATCACAAATTCGCCATTTTTCATCATTTTTCATCAAATCTTTCATAAAATCGCAATGAGGAGACTATTATCAAGGAATTACTCAAGGAAATCGGTAAATTTCTACACCTAAACACCATTTAATCCGAATTTTAGAGTTCTTGAACAATTTCATGCATAATTCGATTTTGATGCTTTCTAGTGTAATAATGGTTCAATTGTTTGTGTATTATGCTTGTATAACCTAGATTGATGCTATTTAACATGATTAGAAGCTTTGAACTTCAATTTTTGAATAATCTAGGGTTTGTGTTCTTGAGCAAAATTAGGGCTTTTTGATATAAACAGGTTATGGCCAAATTTTGTTGTTAGTTTATGCTAAATTGAGTAGTGTAACATGTTTAGGTTGCTAAATGATCAAAACTTTGATCCTAAACATGATTTATGAAGATTAAAGTGGACTTTTTGAACCAAAATTGCATGAACTTGATTTAATTGATATGAATGCCATGATGAACTTATTTAATTGTTATAATGATTGTTTTTGACATGTTTTAAAAGATAAATGCGAAGGAACTTTGTATAAATTTTCATATATGTATATTTGTAAAAGTGTAGAATTGTTAATATTTTGAAAATGTGTATAGAGTTTAATAAGGATTAAACATGTCATTGTAATTGTTTAGATTTATGATTTTGCTAAAACTAATGCATATTTGGATGCACAAAAATTGTGTTTGATATATTTTGCAGACTGAAAGGGGTGAATCTTCATCCCAGGCTCGCAATGCTCCTCCGGAAGATGCAGATCAACAGGAAATTAATAACCAATACCGACAAGATATGCCTCACCCAATTGTTTCATATTCAAACATTCATGAGGCAGATTTACATCCGAATTTGAGATTTGATAGATATTGGATAGACTATCCAAAATATCAAAAGAACCTGCACAACCTTGTGTCTAATAATGTTGAGGTACCCAGAGTTATAGATTGGGCACCATTAGAGGTAGTGGAATTGGCCGAGCCAATCAGGGAATTACTTACTCAAAGGTATGGTAATTCTACTTTTAGTGATTGGGTAAGTTTATTCAACATGCGTAGACCTGTGTATAGAGAATGGTGTATAGAGTTATTGTGTACTATTGAAATAAATGATCGGGTAGATACTTTAACCGATCGTAGTTTTATTAGATTTTTATTAGGAGGGGAGATGCGCCATATGTCCTTACTAGACATGGCTCGGGCTTTAGGTATATATACGCCCGAGGAGCTAGCATCTTATGATTGCCAGAGGTTAATAATTTATGGTAGGAGGGTGGATGAGAATTTTGATACAAATGACATATGGAGTAGGATGACTAGCCATCGCCGATTTCAGGGGGGATTATACTCTTATCTTGATATTGATAGAGCTGAATTAAGAGTAATCCATAGGTTTTTAGCCAATTCGATTACACAACGAGGTAAGAATAAGGAAAAGGTAAATGAACAGGATTTGTTTTACCACATGTGTATTCGAGACTCACATAGCGCTGTAAGTATACCTTTTTGTGTGGGTTATTATTTATTGACTATGGTTAGGGGTATGAGGCGTGGTAGCATAATAGGAGGTGGTATATTTATTACTTTAATTGCTGAATATCTCGGTGTGGATAGTCGGGGGGGATTATTAATGGCAGAACCAGAACCTCGCGATAGAATAGATTTGCGTGTTTATCATGGTGCTAAGGTCTTAAAGAAACGAAACAACGCGGCAGTACGTTATGATGGCAGGCATCCACAGGTTGAGAGAGATCAACAGCAAGGTCAACCGGGAGGGGGTAATCCAATGACGGAAATGCAAATTTTTATGGCTCGACACGAGTATGAAATGGCTAGACAAAAAGCATTTCAAGATTGGCAGTATCATCAAAGCCAAATCATAAGTCATTGTACACACGTAGGTAGAGACTACATTCCTACCGTTATGCCCGAATTTGCTCCTTGGACTTTAGAGAGCCGACCACCATATCCTACATATGACCCGACCCAAGCATTTTACAGCATCTATGGATACGCTTGGGACCCATACTGGAACCATCCTCCTCATCTGTAATTTTCTATTTTTGTTTATTTTATTGTAATGTTACTAATTCTTAATTTTCTTATTTCTTATTTCTTATTTTATTATTATAATAGCTTTTATAATTTTCTAACTTTATTAGATTTTAATAATTTTTAAATGTGGTGTGAAAACCCAACTTCAAAAATATGTATATATGTGTTTGTAGTTTATCTCATGTACAAAACAGGGTAAAACAGCGCATTTTCAAAGACTGGCATTAAGTTCAGCAAAAGTTATTAATTTTGACGACGAAACGAAAAAACAAATGTGATGTACCAACAGACGGAATGAACAAATGATAAGCACCATTTATCATTCAGCAAACAAACGCCAATATGTTTGGAAACTTTGGTAAAATTTAATCATTTTTCTACGCTAATCACCCTCAATAATTTAAATTGTTACTGATTTCTTGCAAATGAGGGCATTGCATGATCTTAAGTGTGGGAAGGGGTTAAATTCTTTCGGATTTTTAAAATTTTTAACTTAAACACTTGGTTACCATTAAAAATACTAGTAACGTAGTAGTTGTATTAGAATCTAGTGCTCTCTGATAACAAAGAACAGCCCTAGTCTTATATACTGACTACCCACTTCTAGTAAAAAATTTTCAAAATTTTCAATTAAATGAACTCAAAATCATGTTTATACATATTTATGAACGATAAAACTAGGTGTTAACACCGAAATTATTGTTACCTCGGAAAGGACATAAATTGAGAAACAAACCAAAATGTTAGAATTCATTTAAAATGGAATAGAGGACAATAAAAAGGCAAATAAAAGAAAATAAAAGCCAAGTGTGGGAAAATTTACCAAGTTATCTTAAACATATGTCACATATTTCTGTAACAAATAATTGAAGATACTTTTGCTTTGGACTAAACTAAACAGTTTTACCCGATTTACTGTAAGAAAGATGGATCTACACGATGAATCAATTCCATCACTTAAAGGAAGTAAAGTCTTCCGAAAAAGAAACGCGCTTCTTGATTTAGGTCATGAAGTTGTCGTCCAGACCAGCTGTAGGTTGACGAAAAATCTAGAAAAGTCATCTCTAAAATCAGCAGAAAATCCACGGACCTCAGCATCAAACAGGGTCGCCAAGTGGTCAGACTTATCCTAACCATGAGATGATCTGTCTTGTAAAATGGGGAGGACGCTGTGCAAATTAGCTGGATAAGACTAATGAATCAGATCTCCAGAAAGGATAATCTCCTTAAAGATCAAAAATCACCTTTTAAGACTGATATTACTCAATCCTAGAGATTGACCGTAAAGATTGAAAATTCAAACTCATGGAATTCAATGATATCTAAACTCGAGCTGAACAAGAAAATATTTTGATCAAAATTACAAACCGATTTGTTTTCTGAAAACTCATTTTCAATGCGTTCATTACCATTGAACGTAAAATCCTAGGAATTCACCTAGAATTCATTAGGTCACCTGAACCAAATCGGGTGTCAACCGTAAGAACGGTGGTTGTATAGCATGGTCAAAGACAGGACCTTGTGCCAGACCGGAAAATTATAAGGGTGAGTTTTACTATTGCTCCTACAAATGATAGTAATTGCGTCCGACACGTTATAGACCATAATTAAAAGCATGTCAGGGGACATTGCCTTAACAGTTGCTTGTTCAACGCTTTCCTTTACAACCGGACGGAAGTTTACCGAAAGGTAATATTTGGAGCAAGTATACTGGATGTGTTGCTTTCCCAATACACGGTTAGCAAGTGGGTGACACAAAACCGCAAGTGTTGAGCTAAAATTTTCAAATCTGAAATCCACCAAACCCACAAAAACAATTTGCAAACACCGATGAAGGGTTATTCCGGAAAACTTATCTAGGGTAAAAACTAGATTTAATTTTCAAAAGATCAAATGTTTTCATAAAGATCCAATTTCCTAACGGATCTAAATTTTTATAGTCATGTGGGACTGTAAACCATAACGTTACTACCATTGTTCATACCGCCGTAATGAAATCACTGATGTACAAAGTGTGAAGAATAAAGAAGTGATTCTAGTATATTTCAAGACTATATTGCTTGAGGACAAGCAACGCTCAAGTGTGGGAATATTTGATAATGCTAAAAACGAACATATATTTCATAGCATTATCCCTAAAGAAAGACAAGCTTTTAGTTGCAGTTGTCCTATTTACAAAGAATATTCGTTTAAATATTAAAAGGTGAAGACAAAAGGCAGATTCGACGAATTGAAGACGCAAACGACCAAAAAGCTAAAAAGTACAAAGTACAAGCAAAGAGGTTCAAATTATTGATGAGAAACGTCTCAAAATTAAAGAGTACAAGGTGCAAAACGCAAAGTACAAGATATTAAATTATACGCAAGGACGTTCGAAAATCCGGAACTGGGACCAGAGTCAACTCTCAACGCTCGACGCAACGGACTAAAAATTACAAGTCAACTATGCACATGAATATAATATAATATATAATTAATTCTTAAAATTAATATATATATTATATTATATTATAAAACCATCGGCAAGCTAGGAGCCAAGCTTGTGTGAGCTGGAATCCACAGCTCCGCACTCGCGGAGCTTATAAAGGCAAAAACCTCCGCACTCGCAGAGGTCAAATAATATTACGTGGGCCTATAAAAGGCCGAGCATTCGGCCGAAATTTACACATCTTTTTCTCTTCATTCATCAACGTAAAATATATATATATATATATATATATATATATATATATATATATATATATATATATATATATATATATATATATATATTTAATTTTAATTTTAATTTTAATTTTAATTTTAAATCCTAATAATAAGGGTATGTTAGCGAATGTTGTAAGGGTGTAAGTCGAAATTCTGTCCGTGTAACGCTACGCTATTTTTAATCATTGTAAGTTATGTTCAACCTTTTTACATTAATGTCTCGTAGCTAAGTTATTATTATGCTTATTTAAAACGAAGTAATCATGATGTTGGGCTAAATACTAAAATTGGGTAATTGGGCTTTGTACCATAATTGGAGTTTGGACAAAAGAACGACACTTGTGGAAATTAGACTATGGGCTATTAATGGGCTTTATATTTGTTTAACTAAATGATAGTTTGTTAATTTGAATATAAAGATTTACAATTGGACGTACCTATAAATAACCATATACACTCAATCGGACACGATGAGCGGGATATTTATATGTACGAATAATCGTTCATTTAACCGGACACGGGAATGGCTTAATAGTCTATGGAATTATTAAAACAGGGGTGAAATTATGTACAAGGACACTTGGCATAATTAATAACAAAGTATTAAAACCTTGGGTTACACGCAGTCGATATCCTGGTGTAATTATTAAACAAAGTATTAAGACCTTGTTACAGTTTAAGTCCCCAATTAGTTGGAATATTTGACTTCGGGTATAAGGATAATTTGACGAGGACACTCGCACTTTATATTTATGACTGATGGACTGTTATGGACAAAAACCAGACGGACATATTAAATAATCCAGGACAAAGGACAATTAACCCATGAGCATAAAACTAAAAATCAACACGTCAAACATCATGATTACGGAAGTTTAAATAAGCATAATTCCTTTATTTTCATATTTAATTGCACTTCTAATTATCGCACTTTTATTTATTGTCATTGTATTTAATTGCACTTTTAATTATCGTACTCTTTAATTATCGCAAGTTTATTTCATCACACTTTTATTTATCGTAATTTCATTATCGTTATTTACTTTATGCTTTAAATTAAGTTGTATTTATTTTTAATATTTTACATTAGGTTTTAACTGCGACTAAAGTTTTAAAAATCCACAAACCGGTCAATAAACGGTAAAAACCCCCCTTTATAATAATAATATTACTTATATATATATTTGTATTTTTATAAATTAAAACTAATATAGCGTTAAGCTTTGTTTAAAAGATTCCCTGTGGAACGAACCGGACTTACTAAAAACTACACTACTGTACGATTAGGTACACTGCCTATAAGTGTTGTAGCAAGGTTTAGGTATATCCATTCTATAAATAAATAAATATCTTGTGTAAAATTGTATCGTATTTAATAGTATTTCCTAGTAAAAATAAAGCTATTTCATATACACCTCGCATAACATCAAGTATTTTTGGCGCCGCTGCCGGGGAGACTTAAACGCCGAAAGCGCAACGCTAATGATATAAAAAAAATAATAATAATATAATTTTGTAAAAGTTTTTATTAAGTCCTTCGTATAAAAATATAAGTTTTTTTTTAAATATAAAAATATAAAAATAAAAAAAGAGTTTGTTAAAAAATATATAAAGTTTAAAAAAAAAGTATTTTTTACTTTTGAGTTTAAAAATAAGTATTTTATTGTTTTATAAAAATATTTAGTTATATTTATATTTTATATATATTTGATTAAACAGAAAAACATAATAAAAATATAAAATAAAAAAAACTGAACCTGTAAAAATCGACCCCTTTTGAGCTGAAATTGAACCCTCCGCGACTCGCGGAGGTTTTGAACTAGGACTATCCGCACTCGCGGAGGTCTTCTGACAGGCCACACAAACAACCCTAATTCTGTAATCATTACGGGGTAATTATTATTATTATAATTTAATTTAAACCCTAATTAGGTTTAGATTATTTAATTATTTAATTTAGTTATTTATTTAATTTGTATTATTAAGTTATAATTAGTTTAATTAATTTATAAAATTAATAGTTTTATTAAATAAATAATATAAAAATAATATTTTTATAAAAATTGTACTTTTTATAACTTTTAGTATATTTTTATATTTTGTACCTCTTTTTATTCGTTTTAGTGCAATTTTTGTATTTTTCGCTTATATTTAATTTTAAGTTATAGTTTTTGCCATAGTTATTTTTACTTCTATATTTTTAGGCTTTGCCGTAAAATTCCTTAAGTGCTTTTTCTTTAGACTAAGATTTAGGTGCTCTAGAATTTTGCGAAGCCTTTTTAAGTTTTAGTACCCCTTTTTAAGATATTGCCATTTGGGATATAGTTTTTCTATTAAGCTTTAATATTTTTAGACGCAACTTTTAATTTTTAGTTTTTAGTTCCTTTTTAAGTTTCGACACGCTACTTTCTTATTTTTATTTTGCGACGCCTATTATTTTTCAATCTTTTATTTTTCGACGTTTTTCGACGCGTTCTTTTTCTTTCTTATTTCTCGACATTCTAGTTTTTAGGACTTAGAATTTTCTCTATTTCTTATCTAAATTTCTTAAATTTCAACGAAAATTTATTTTAAGCGGTTAAATTGAGAGACATCAAAATTTTCTGGTTCGTAGTAATAGTTAGATTTGTACGTGGACCGGGTTATTGGAGCCAAACAGTACTCAATTATATTGAGACCAAACAAATCCTGCCCCTCTGCTGCATAACGTGGACAAAATCAGAAAAGTCTATTAATTTGATAACTTATATAATTTTTCTTCCTTTTTAAAAACTAATATGATATTCAGTGAATGCACCGAGCAAAACGTTCACCACCTTTTGTACGTTTACCACCTGTAACTCGATCAAGACATCTAGCAAATATTGTCGCCGTTGATTTTTCTTTAGAATCGTCATCCAGTCGACCAAGTACTCCAATTCAAATTTCCGATAATCCATTTTTTGAACCCGACCTCACAATTGAGAATCCGGAGAATATTCAGGGATAATTTATAGATCCTGAACCATTAATCTTTCCTCCGGAACCACCAATTGTGAAGACCCGTCCTAATCCATCCGGACGAAGTCCATATCGATTATAAACGATTCACAACAGTTGATTACATCGCGAGGTACTTGACCTCTATATGATACATTTTACAATCATTGCATTCGTTTTTGAAAAGACAATCTTTCTTTACATCGAAAGTTGACGGCATGCAAACCATTTCATAATATATCCAACTATAATTGACTTAATAATAATCTTGATGAACTCATTGACTCGAATGCAACGTCTTTTGAAACATGTCATGAACGACTCCAAGTAATATCTCTAAGATGAGTTAATGCACAGCGGAAGATTTCTTTCATACCTGAGAATAAACATGCTTTCAAGTGTCGACCAAAAGGTTGGTGAGTTCATTAGTTTAACATAAATAATCATTTCATAATTTTAATAGACCACAAGATTTCATATTTCCATTTCTCATAAACATACGTCCCATGCATAGAGACAAAAATATCATTCATATGGATTGAACACCTGGTAATCGACATTCACAAGATGCATATAAGAATATCCCCATCATTCCGGGATCCTCCATCGGACATGATATAAATTTCGAAGTACTAAAGCATCCGATACTTTGGATGGGGCTTGTTGGGCCCGATAGATCTATCTTTAGAGTTCGCGTCAATTAGGGTGTCTGTTCCCTAATTCTTAGATTACCAGACTAAAAAGGGGCATATTCGGTTTAATAATCCAACCATAGAATGTAGTTTTAAGTACTTGTGTCTATTTCATAAAACAGTTATAAAAGTTGAGCATGTATTCTCAGCCCAAAAATATAAAGGGTAAAAAGACAAATGAAACTCACCTAATGTATTTTTTAGTAAAAATACATATAACGACATTAAACAACCGAGCAATGCAGGGTTGGCCTCGGATTCACGAACCTATATCATTTGTATATATATATTAAAATGTATAATCGTATTCGAACAGGTTTATATATATAATTTGAATTATATATTATACTTATTTAGTTTGTGTATATATATTTAAAATGTTTAATATCTATATATTTGGTTATATTAATATATCTCTATATATATATATATATATATATATATATATATATATATATATATATATATATATATATGGTTAGTATTATATGAAAATATTCTTAATTTGTTATATATATGAGTATTTATATAAATAATGTTATTATATTTGATATGTGATATATAAACTATTAATATGATTATAATATATGTATTAAGTATATTTTAGGTACAAAATATTTATATGTAATGAAAATGATATTTATACTAATATTAGTGAGAGTAATAATAACTTGTATTGTTTTATGGTAACAATAATAATAATCCTAAACATATTCATAATAATAATAATAATAGTACTAAAAATGATACCATTATTAATATTTACAAAAATAATAATAAGTTGTATTATTTTGTCACTAATTATAGTGTTTATAATAACAATTTTATTATGTTCCTAATAATGATGATAATAATAATAATAATAATAATAATAATAATAATAATAATCCTAATACTTAATAATAATATTAATTTTAACCATTTTATTACTACTGCTTATATTAATAATGATACTTATATTTATAATTACAATTCTAATATTTATAATGATTCTAGTATTAGTTTTAATAGTTGTGATAATAATCTTAGTGAAAAATATAAATATTCTAATAATAATATTGATAGTGTTTACATGATATCAAAATAACAATTTTAATCATAGTTATATATTATCTTATTTTGTTATCTTTCTATTATCATCTTCTATATCCTAATTATAATCATATTCATAAGCATAATAATAATAATATCAATAATTAATAATGATAATAATAATATCTATATCTATAATTCTATAATAATAATAATAATAATAACAATAATAATAATAATAACAAATAGTAAACTACCTCAAAAAGAGTTCTAGATAAAACTGCCCACGCCTGGTGTGACGACTCCGTCAAAACACTTAACGGCTCCGTCACTTGGTCCCACAGCTTGATCGAAACTCTATATGAATTTAATAAAACAACCTTGCATTCTTTATTTAAAAATGATTTCCTATAAAGGAAATCTACTAAAATGTATAAGTTTAGAAAAACTATACAATAATACTTTAACCAAAAGTTGACCAAAATAAAGTCAACAAACAACCACTTTTTAATGTAATAAAATAGAATGCAAGTTAATGTTTAACAAAAGCTGCCATCATAAATATGCAGACTCTCTAAGCACAGCGGAAGCAATCAATCATGAACCTGAGAATAAAACATGCGAGTAACTGTCAACAAAAATGTTGAGTGAATTATAGGTTTAATATTGCAAACAATATTTAATTTAAACAATAAAAATTTATGTTTGAAAACATAAAAACTCCTTTTTGAACCACCAAATTATATGCTAGAAAACATATAATAAAACATTATTCCATTTTCCGTGAGCCACCTGGTAACCACTTAACCATTTATTTACCCTTGCCAAACACAATAAATAATATACACCGAACAAGTGTATCTACAACAAAATACGAAGTACTAAACATTCCGATAACAAATTGCTAGCGCGACTAGCTCGAAATGGGGTTGTCAAACCCGATAGATCTATCCATAGGATTCGCGTTCACCAGTAGAAACCAGTGATTACAGTTACCAGACTAGGGAATATTTTTGTTCAACTCACAATGAATAATTTAAACCAACTTCCACTTGTGTCCAAAATATAAATAAATTGCATGCATTCTCATCCCAAAAGATTTAAAATAGAAAAATGGGACTATAACTCACCTTAATAGCAACTGAAGAAATCTCACAAACAAGCGAACAGCAAATAAAGTAAAGTGATCAAGAAAGATCACAACGCCGACCTATAAATAAAGCAGGCCGATATAACTAACTAACTTAGGTCAAGTCTTAGTATGATAGCTATTGTACATGTTGCAAGTAGACATAGAATAACACTCGGCAAGCATCGGTTTGACTGGAACAGCATAAGGACACACACTTTCTATTTTTAGAAATTTTCTATTTTTAGCAGGTTTCCATTTTTGGAAAGTTTCTATTTTAGGAAAGTTTCTATTTTAGGAAAGTTTCTATTTTAGGAAAGTTTCCATTTTAGGAAAGTTTCTATTTTTGGAAAGTTTCTATTTTTGGAAAGTTTCCAAATTTAGAAAGTTCTATTTTTAGAAAGTTTTGAAGTTAGGAAAGTTTCCTTATTTAGAAAGTCAACAGAAGTCAACTGAAAGTCAAAGTCAACCGAAAGTCAACTCAAAAGTCAACCTTGGTCAAACATAGTCAACATTAATTTGAAAAGTGTAAGTTATAATAATAACATAGGTTATAATGTTTATTAAAGTCAAAAGTGTAAAGTTATGTCATAACATAAGTTTAATTAAATAAAATGAATTATTAAAGTTAATATAAGTTGAAGTGTTATAATTAGTATAACATAAGTATTTAATTAATTAAATATTAATCATAATATAAGTTTTATTAATTAATAATGAATTTTAATTCATATCATAAGTATTATAAATTAATAATGAATTATTAATTATATCATGAGTTTCTAATTAAAATTATTAAATCATAAGTATTTAATAATTAAATAATAATTAAGTCTTATAATAAGTAAATAATTATTTAATCTTTGTTATAAGTCTTATAATAATTTCTCAAAAATAAATTTAATACTTATCATAAGTATTTTCCTTTAATAATAAAAGTATTATTAATCATAAGTTTAATTAAAATGTTAATTAAATCATAATTAATAATTAAATGATATAATAAATATTTATATCATAAGTCTTAAATAATAATAATTACTTCTTTTATCATAAGTAATTTATTAATAATGAAAGCCATTCATTTTAACATAAGTTTAATCATTAACCATAAGTTTTAAGTTTAAAAGTTCATCGGGTCGTATCTTGAGCCCCGGGTGTCGGTTTCGGGCGAGCCACATATGCATCTCCGCCTACTCAAACCACCCGACACAATTATGTACTCAAGAACACTCCAAGAACAGTCCCTAGGTCGTGGATATCAGCCATGACAACACTTGGGAATTCAATTTACTCAAAACAGTGATTTAGGCACAACGGGTGAACCGTGGCTCGGATTTAGGTGACCCGAACATGAAAATTCGTCCCACCATCAGTCCTAACCAAATGACACACCCTAAAGACACCAAGGATGATCACAAAGTCGGACCATACCTTGTTCTTGCCCATAACACCTTTCAATCTTTACCAAATATCAAATTAAGCATATCTAGGGCTCCGGGAATCGAAACGACATGAATCCGGAGTCTAAAATTAATGTCTTGATGAGAGGAACTCATTTATATACTTTATTTTATGATCAACATCAGTTACAATATCAGAAACACACGAAAAAGCTGCTGTTCCAATTTTATCAAACCGAAAAATATGCAATCGAGTAATTCTACGAATACAATCAACATTACAACAACTAATAATCATCATACTAATAAAATATAATCAAAATACAGAAAAATAAAGAAAAATTAAAAATCTAGGGTTAGGGTTTATACCCTAATCAATAATCAAGTGATATAGACGCGTAGAGAACGATGAGAGGAATCCGTTTATGTTGAAAGCCCTAATTCTTAACCTTGATTTGATGATGAAATGGTGATGATGATGATGAAAGGGGACGTTCATGGGAGGAGAGGGAGGAAGGAGGTGAAAAAAAATAAGATGATTAGGTTAGAAATGAGAGTAAGTAGTGAAGTTTAGAGTAATGGTCACTAGTTTGCAAGTTTGACAAAATACTCCCCTCCTTAAGGGATTTTCGGCCAAAAACTGAATGGGGTGGGCCCCATAGTGGCCCAATTTGATAAATGACAAAATCCTAGTGGCCCGAACGCCCGAACGAAACCCGAAACGCGAAAACGCCGCTACGCGATTGATTTTTCGGAGAGATAATAAGTACGCGGCGAATAAAATATATAAACACTATATATAATCATATGACATCAAAATATCATATTTAAAATAATTAGGACTTAAAAATTCCAAAAGTTCGACCGTTGGTTTGAAAACCGAAAAGATTCGCCGGATAGAAATCCGCGACTCGTAGGAACGTATAATTTAAAATATGAATACAAATATTCATATAACACATAATAATTAATATATTATTACAAAAATAATAATATAGGTCATAGAAATGACGTGGCACGAATAACAATTAACGGTCGTTAAATAGTTAACGGTAAAAGATAACGGAAAAAGTAGGGTCGTTACAGTACCTTCCCGTTACGGAAATTTCGTCCCGAAATTTAAGCAGGTGCAGGGGTTTCCTCGGCATCTGGGAACAAATGCGGTTACTTCTGCTTCATCTGACCTTCACGCTCCCAAGTGAACTCGGGACCGCGTCCGGTGTTCCATCTAACTCGAACAATAGGAATTTTACTCTGCTTAAGAGTCTTTACCTCTCGGTCCATAATTTCAACAGGTTCTTCAATAAAATAAAGTTGCTTATCAACATGAAGTTCATCAAAAAGAATAGTTTCATTGGCCTCGGCCAAACACTTCTTTAAATTCGATACATGAAAAACGTCACGAATAGCACTGAGTTCTTGTGGCAATTTCAAACGATAAGCCACTGGTCCAACTCTCTCAATAATCCCAAAAGGTCCAACAAATCGAGGATTCAACTTTCCCCTTTTACCAAAACGTACCACACCCTTCCAAGGTGAAACTTTCAACATAACACGATCACCGACCTGAAAATCGATATCGTTCCTTCTCTTATCAGCATAACTCTTTTGCCTACTCATGGCAGTTCTCAATCTTTCCTTAATCTGTGCAATCTTCTCGGTAGTCTCGTGAATGATCTCTGGTCATGTGAGTTGAGCATCCCCAACCTCATTCCAACAGATAGGAGACCTACACTTTCTACCATACAGAGCTTCAAATGGTGCGGCTTTAATACTTGCATGATAACTGCTGTTATAAGAAAACTCATCCAGCGGCAAATATTTATCCCACCCATTTCCAAAATCAATAACACACGCTCTTAACATGTTTTCTACGTTTGAATGGTCCTTTCACTCTGACCATCCGTCTGTGGATGATAAGCGGTGCTCATATCCAATTTAGTTCCTAGAGCACCTTGTTAGGACTGCCTCAGTCCAACATAATCGATATGGGAACACCATGTCTCGAAATAATCTCCTTCAAATACAAACGAGTAAACTTCTTCATTGAATATGTTTCCTTAATTGGCAAGAAAAGAGTTGACTTAGCGAGTCGGTAACAATCACCCAAATAGTATCATAACCACCCACAACTCCCGGTAACTTCGTAATAAATTCCATCTTAATACCTTCCCACTTCCACTCGGGAATTTCAGGTTGCACCAAAAGTCCAGACGGTTTCTGATGTTCAGCTTTAACCTTAGCGCAGGTCAAACACTTAGCCACATACGTAGCCACATCAGCTTTCAAATTAGGCCACCAATACAGCTCCTTAAGATCATGATACATCTTTCCTGAACCAGGATGAATAGAGTACCTAGACTTATGAGCCTCATCTAAAACAAGTTTTTGTAGATCACCAAACTTCGGAACCCAAAGGCATCCCGCAAAATACCGAGTACCATCGGTTTGTACCTCTAACTGTTTACTCAAGCCTCGGACCTTCCCGTTACAAAATTTTCCTCCTTCAAGGCTTCTTATTGTGCCTCAAGGATCTGCCTAGCGAGGTTTGTTTGAATTGTCATATTCAAGGCCCTAAACCTGCGAGGTTCAGCCCTTTCTTTACGACTTAATGCATCAGCCACATCATTGGCCTTTCCCGGATGATATAAAAGTTCGCAATCATAATCATTTAACGTCTCAACCCATCTTCGTTGCCTCATATTTAACTGTTTCTGATCAAGAATATGTTGAAGACTTTTGTGATCAGTGTACAATGTACCTTTGACCCCATATAGATAATGTCTGCAAATCTTAAGCGCAAACACAATAGCTCTCAACTCTAAATCATGGGTTACATAATTCTGCTCGTGAATCTTCAACTGACGTGACGCGTACGCAATAACTTTCTTTCGTTGCATCAAAACACAACCAAAGTCTTGACACGAAGCATCACAATAGATAACAAAATCATCATTACCCTCAGGTAGTGATAATATCGGTGCAGAAGTTAACTTCTTCTTCAGAGTTTGGAAAGCAGACTCTTGTTCACTCTTCCACTCGTACTTCTTCCCCTTATGCGTTAAAGCAGTCAGAGGTTTCGCTACTCGTGAAAAATCTTGAATGAACCTTCTATAATAGCCTGCTAATCCTAGAAACTGGCGAATCTGAGTAGGAGTTTTCGGAATTTCCCACTTTTCAATTGCCTCAATCTTGGCGGGATCAACTAGTATTCCTTGTTTACTAACAATATATCCAAGGAATTGAACTTCTCTTAATCAGAAATTATACTTAGAGAACTTAGCGTACAACTCTTCTTTTCTCAATAAATCAAGCACCAACTTCAAATATTCTTCGTGTTCTTCATCACTCTTAGAATAAATAAGGATGTCGTCGATAAAAACAATAACGAATATGTCCAGATAGGGTCTGCACACACGGTTCATGAGGTCCATAAACACAGAAGGTGCATTTTTCAATCCGAACGGCATAACAAGAAATTCAAAGTGACCGTAACGGGTGCGGAAAGCAGTTTTCAGAATATCAGTTTCTTTAGCGCGTAATTGGTGATAACCGGAACGAAGATCAATCTTATAATAAACGGACGAACCTTGAAGTTGATCGAACAGATCATCAATTCTCGGAAGAGGGTAACGGTTTTTAACAGTAAGCTCGTTCAATTCACGATAATCAATACACAAACAAAATGAACCATCTTTCTTCTCAACGAACAAAACGGGAGCTCCCCAAGGGGACGAACTGGGACGGATGAAATAAAGTTGCAATAATGAAGGAAGAAATAAATATGGAGTAGTCACATCGGTGGCATAGATATTTAAGGCAATTCTCTCAAAGGAGTTAACGAGGATCATGGACTCCAAAGTAAATTTTCATTATATTTCCGAAAGGAAGACATATGAAAGGTGTGATAATTCAACGAGAGTGAACTTCCTTGTACAATGAGCGAGGAAGTCTAGGATTCATCCATATTCTTAAATTTATGTGCGGATGAAAAGAACGCGAATCATGGGTTATAAAGAATGGCCGACTCCAGGTGAGATGAATCTCCAAAAATAATTTCGTGCACCCTAAAGTATCGAATCCTAGGATTGATGTTTACGAGGGTGTTGCGGTTGACAGCGAAAATTGAGAGTAGAAACTCCTCAAACGGTCTAGAGTAATATATATCCATGATACCCATTATAACAACAGTTGGGGTAGAAACCCACCTAGCGCCTTTTCTACAATAAGGTGACCATCGAGTGTACCCCAGAAACTTGATTTATCGGTCTGCGTTTCGGCCATGTCCAACCATAAGAGGGAAAATTCTATGAGCGCAAAGACTTTCCAACAAATTTTATAAAACCGGCATCCAAACTGGTGTAAGAATTTCTATCAATGGACTTAATGGTAAATTTTCATCCTTAAACGGAGGATGAGAAGAAATGTGATCCAAACACTCTGTAGAGTAATGCAAAAATTCTAATGTAATCAATCAAAGAAGTTTTGAAAAAGCTTTAAACGTCTAATGCAACCCCATAAATGGAACGAAGCTCTTAGTAAATTTAGAAGTATGTACAACGTGTACCATTTTACGTAAATCAATTTGAGTTAACTAGACAACTCAATAAGAGTGGTTTTAAAATAATTTTGAAGGTATAAATTAGTGTATACTAGCCAAAATAGGTAAGGGTAAATTTGTCCATTTGAATTCATACGTACATATATGATTTTATAAATAGTATACATGACAAAGTATTTCATTACTTCTATTCGCCCATAAATCTCGTGAGAACCGCCCAATTACACAAATGTGTAAAATTTTTAATGAAAAGCAGGGTATCCGCATCACAGAGGTTACGAGTTGAAGTAAGATCGTTAAAGCTCGGGTGATGGACTTGAATCGTCTTGCGACATCTCTTCAATAAATGCTACGAGGTCATGAAAACCAATGAGTTAAATAATGTCTTGACTTTTATCAGAACACAAGTCCTTGGGTCAAAACTATTCACGTGCGAAGCTGTCACTAACAAGCGAGTTATAAATGATAAAACATGGGGTAGGTAGTTCGGTTAAGATGAGTCTCTCGCATATCAACAAATAAGATAATGAGTATCTTCCTTACTCATGTAATAACGTTAGAATTTCCGAATGAGTGGTGTACAAATTTTCTTTGACTCGCTTTCTATTCCTCATGTCACAATATTGGGACTTCTTTATGAATTAACGTAATATAATCACGTTGGCCTGACGCCATTATATTTCACTAAGTCATAGTTCCATTCCAATAGCACTACATGAGGTCAGGACACGCGGTCAACCTCGAATTTCAACACAATTTCCCTAAAACAATTTCTTAACAATGTGCTAAGGATAGCACAAGAGACAAAGACATCGAAAGTAATGAATAGGAGTAACGATGACATAAAAATGTCTTCGAAGTACCAAGAATCTCTAAAAGTAAGAATGACGTTTTCCGTTTCAACAACCAAAGCACATAGGCACAACGGCACAAATGCACGTAATATAACAAAAATGTTATATACCTAAACATAATAGCTGACATTGAAATGCCGAGCATTTAGAAGTCAAGAATGACATCTCGCGTAATATAACTCAAACGTTATATACATAACCATAATAGATGACATAGAAATGCCGAGAATTCTAGAACACGTAATGTAACTTAAACGTTATATCAATAAACACTAATTATGACATAGAAATGTCGAGAATTCCAGAAGTCAAGAATGACACCCCCTCGGTTTCACTAACCGAGGTGTTCCTTTAAAAGATGAACTCGCATGAGTCGGAGAATACGTTTAAATCGGAATGGGAGTTCCTCCCGGATTCAGAACATAATAGAAATGTATGTATGATAACAATATACATACCAACACGACACAAATAATCACATATAATAATATATAATAGGCCGGGCTGTAGACTAGACTCACTAATGCACCCTATTGACCCGGGTAACGACATCAATGCAGCCTAATTCCCTACAACCAGAGCTCTGATACCAACTGTGACGACTCCGTCAAAACACTTAACGGCTCCGTCACTTGGTCCCACAGCTTGATCGAAACTCTATATGAATTTAATAAAACAACCTTGCATTCTTTATTTAAAAATGATTTCCTATAAAGGAAATCTACTAAAATGTATAAGTTTAGAAAAACTATACAATAATACTTTAACCAAAAGTTGACCAAAATAAAGTCAACAAACAACCACTTTTTAATGTAATAAAATAGAATGCAAGTTAATGTTTAACAAAAGCTGCCATCATAAATATGCAGACTCTCTAAGCACAGCGGAAGCAATCAATCATGAACCTGAGAATAAAACATGCGAGTAACTGTCAACAAAAATGTTGAGTGAATTATAGGTTTAATATTGCAAACAATATTTAATTTAAACAATAAAAATTTATGTTTGAAAACATAAAAACTCCTTTTTGAACCACCAAATTATATGCTAGAAAACATATAATAAAACATTATTCCATTTTCCGTGAGCCACCTGGTAACCACTTAACCATTTATTTACCCTTGCCAAACACAATAAATAATATACACCGAACAAGTGTATCTACAACAAAATACGAAGTACTAAACATTCCGATAACAAATTGCTAGCGCGACTAGCTCGAAATGGGGTTGTCAAACCCGATAGATCTATCCATAGGATTCGCGTTCACCAGTAGAAACCAGTGATTACAGTTACCAGACTAGGGAATATTTTTGTTCAACTCACAATGAATAATTTAAACCAACTTCCACTTGTGTCCAAAATATAAATAAATTGCATGCATTCTTATCCCAAAAGATTTAAAATAGAAAAATGGGACTATAACTCACCTTAATAGCAACTGAAGAAATCTCACAAACAAGCGAACAGCAAATAAAGTAAAGTGATCAAGAAAGATCACAACGCCGACCTATAAATAAAGCAGGCCGATATAAATAACTAACTTAGGTCAAGTCTTAGTATGATAGCTATTGTACATGTTGCAAGTAGACATAGAATAACACTCGGCAAGCATCGGTTTGACTGGAACAGCATAAGGACACACACTTTCTATTTTTAGAAAGTTTCTATTTTTAGCAGGTTTCCATTTTTGGAAAGTTTCTATTTTAGGAATGTTTCTATTTTAGGAAAGTTTCTATTTTAGGAAAGTTTCCATTTTAGGAAAGTTTCTATTTTTGGAAAGTTTCTATTTTTGGAAAGTTTCCAAATTTAGAAAGTTCTATTTTTAGAAAGTTTTGAAGTTAGGAAAGTTTCCTTATTTAGAAAGTCAACAGAAGTCAACTGAAAGTCAAAGTCAACCGAAAGTCAACTCAAAAGTCAACCTTGGTCAAACATAGTCAACATTAATTTGAAAAGTGTAAGTTATAATAATAACATAGGTTATAATGTTTATTAAAGTCAAAAGTGTAAAGTTATGTCATAACATAAGTTTAATTAAATAAAATGAATTATTAAAGTTAATATAAGTTGAAGTGTTATAATTAGTATAACATAAGTATTTAATTAATTAAATATTAATCATAATATAAGTTTTATTAATTAATAATGAATTTTAATTCATATCATAAGTATTATAAATTAATAATGAATTATTAATTATATCATGAGTTTCTAATTAAAATTATTAAATCATAAGTATTTAATAATTAAATCATAATTAAATAATAATTAAGTCTTATAATAAGTAAATAATTATTTAATCTTTGTTATAAGTCTTATAATAATTTCTCAAAAATAAATTTAATACTTATCATAAGTATTTTCCTTTAATAATAAAAGTATTATTAATCATAAGTTTAATTAAAATGTTAATTAAATCATAATTAATAATTAAATGATATAATAAATATTTATATCATAAGTCTTAAATAATAATAATTACTTCTTTTATCATAAGTAATTTATTAATAATGAAAGCCATTCATTTTAACATAAGTTTAATCATTAACCATAAGTTTTAAGTTTAAAAGTTCATCGGGTCGTATCTTGAGCCCCGGGTGTCGGTTTCGGGCGAGCCACATATGCATCTCCGCCTACTCAAACCACCCGACACAATTATGTACTCAAGAACACTCCAAGAACAGTCCCTAGGTCGTGGATATCAGCCATGACAACACTTGGGGATTCAATTTACTCAAAACAGTGATTTAGGCACAACGGGTGAACCGTGGCTCGGATTTAGGTGACCCGAACATGAAAATTCGTCCCACCATCAGTCCTAACCAAATGACACACCCTAAAGACACCAAGGATGATCACAAAGTCGGACCATACCTTGTTCTTGCCCATAACACCTTTCAATCTTTACCAAATATCAAATTAAGCATATCTAGGGCTCCGGGAATCGAAACGACATGAATCCGGAGTCTAAAATTAATGTCTTGATGAGAGGAACTCATTTATATACTTTATTTTATGATCAACATCAGTTACAATATCAGAAACACACGAAAAAGCTGCTGTTCCAATTTTATCAAACCGAAAAATATGCAATCGAGTAATTCTACGAATACAATCAACATTACAACAACTAATAATCATCATACTAATAAAATATAATCAAAATACAGAAAAATAAAGAAAAATTAAAAATCTAGGGTTAGGGTTTATACCCTAATCAATAATCAAGTGATATAGACGCGTAGAGAACGATGAGAGGAATCCGTTTATGTTGAAAGCCCTAATTCTTAACCTTGATTTGATGATGAAATGGTGATGATGATGATGAAAGGGGACGTTCATGGGAGGAGAGGGAGGAAGTAGGTGAAAAAAAATAAGATGATTAGGTTAGAAATGAGAGTAAGTAGTGAAGTTTAGAGTAATGGTCACTAGTTTGCAAGTTTGACAAAATACTCCCCTCCTTAAGGGATTTTCGGCCAAAAACTGAATGGGGTGGGCCCCATAGTGGCCCAATTTGATAAATGACAAAATCCTAGTGGCCCGAACGCCCGAACGAAACCCGAAACGCGAAAACGCCGCTACGCGATTGATTTTTCGGAGAGATAATAAGTACGCGGCGAATAAAATATATAAACACTATATATAATCATATGACATCAAAATATCTTATTTAAAATAATTAGGACTTAAAAATTCCAAAAGTTCGACCGTTGGTTTGAAAACCGAAAAGATTCGCCGGATAGAAATCCGCGACTCGTAGGAACGTATAATTTAAAATATGAATACAAATATTCATATAACACATAATAATTAATATATTATTACAAAAATAATAATATAGGTCATAGAAATGACGTGGCACGAATAACAATTAACGGTCGTTAAATAGTTAACGGTAAAAGATAACGGAAAAAGTAGGGTCGTTACACCTGGGATTGAACCCGAGGCCTCTCGAAACTCCCTAATACGCTTAACCAGTTGGGCTCTTGCCCATTTTCCGAAATAATACACAACTCATAAATATTTAACCCGTTTTGTATATCATCTTCTTCTACTACCTTAAATCAAACAACCCGTGAAACAAAATCAATCTTAACAATTAAATTATTGTATCCGATTTAAATTCGTATTTGAATCAGAAACTTCCCTTTGTGAATGATTATATTAAAAGCAAAAAAAAAAATATAAATAAATAAAGAACTCGCTGTAGGTTCTCGGATAAAAAAAAACATAAATCATGAAATTGAATTTGGAAACGTTTTGGACAATTGTTATAAAACGAATTGTGTTTTAAAACGACTATAGAATCATTCCCAATCAGTAATTTTAACAAGAACGATCCATAACACCTTAATTTGTTTGAAGAACACAGTTGACTTTTTTTGGTTTTAAATTTTGACTTCGCAAATTGGAAATCAATTGAAAGAATTAACGTTTCAAAACTTACAGATAGTTTAAGTATGTAGTTCCTAACATCTCTGCATTCTTGGATTTTGAAGATTGATCACGAATTGAATTTTTGATTTTTTTTAACCATCGGGTAAAAAAAATACTTTCAATTTTTTTGTTTTTATTTAACTAATGATAATAGCTGGCGATTTATTGAGTACGAGTTATCAATTGATACAACAACAGATGGTTATCAATTGTTTTGTAGTGAAGATTGCAACCGACAGGAAATCACGAGAAGAACAGAAAAGAAAAAGAAAAAGAAAAAGAAAAAAAAATGACAGCAATAGGAAGAAACAGATATTACGCTGTATATATATATATATCAGTTTCTTAATCTGTAATTATATATACGGATTCAGTATTTATATATACTTATGTAACTGTATCGTATTATATATTTATTTGTCTATATATCTATAACTGTTATTTGTATAAATATATGTATTTAAATATATATGTGTTTGTATATAATTACATCGACTATTTATATATATATATATATATATATATATATATATATATATATACACATATATATTAAATATATATAAGGAAACTTAATAATATTAATTTTACAAACATTAATATTCAAAATTTATTTTAATAGTAATAATAATAATAATTCTAATAATAACAACTATTAATAATAATACGATAATATATATTAATTATAATTGTTATTATGAAGGTGATAATAATAATATTTGTTAATGATAATAACAATGATTTGTATTATTTTCATAATGATACATATAATAATAATAATGACTTTATCGATTATAAATCATAATATTAATCATAATTTCACTATTAATTATATTAGTAATGTTATTAATAGTGATAACAATAATATTAGTAATAGTAATATTATAACAAATTAACTGTATCCAATTTCATATCTTTATATTATATATAGTAATAGTAATTATATTGATATTAATATTTATATTGATTTTAATACGAGTAATGTTAATATTAATATAGTAATTATAATTTATCTTGTAAATAAGTTTAATATATTGATATTATTAACTATGTACTATTTATTAATTATCTATAACACATATTGATTATTTAATTTTTATATATTTTATATATATTACAACATACATATAATATTAACCATGTATAGAAATCATGTTTATTTATATATGAATTTACTTAATAACAACCTTATTATCTTACATATTATTTTACATACTTGATTCTAATATTTCAGTTATATTTTATTATTTCTAATTATTATATATACACTTTTATTTATATTTATATATAGTCTCATATTTAATTACACACAATTGTTCGTGAATCGTCGGGAATAGTCAAAGGTCAAATGGTTTCATGAAATAGTTCCAAAATTTTCGAGACTCAATATTACAGACTTTGCTTATCGTGTCTGAATCATATAAAGACTAAGTTTAAATTTGGTCAGAAATTCCCGGGTCATCACAGTACCTACCCGTTAAAGAAATTTCGTCCCGAAATTTGGGTGAGGTGGTCATGGCTAACAATAAAAATGTTTTCATGACAAATATGAGTTGATAATTAGAGTTTCATCATTATTGAGTAATACAGATAAAACAATTCGATTATTCGATGCGTATAAGTGAGGTTATCACAAAAGATTGAGATGGAGATTTGCCTTAGCTTTTGACGCAGTCAGGGTTGAATTTAGAAAGTAAGGTGTGTCTTAACTTTTGACGTAGGGGGATTGAATTCCGGAATTCAAGGGATTTAAAGAAAATTTTAGAAATCTAAAAGATTTGATTCTTCGGCGAGTAAGGAAATTAAGATCTCTATAATTAAATACGGTGATCTATCTCAATTACTCTGTCTGATATTTCCTTTACAAATTTACCTTTTTTCGTTCCATTAGTTTTCACCACTTTTATACACAATTCCCAAATTCAAAAGATTTATGAAAACGCTTAACCCTGTTCTGATCCTTGTTCTTATTCTAACTATCGCAATGATTGTTCTTCTTTTCCAACTCCCACCTGAAGAATCTGTTTATTTCTATTATGTTCTAGGGATTATTGTGTTTATAATCCTCCCGTGTCTTTATATTGCTATACGTACTGATATCCACGGTTTGTAATTTCGGTGTTGTCATTGGGTTTTATATTTTCTCTTATATTTTGGATCTCTTTGCCTTTTTATTATCCTCTCGACCTCTAGTAAAATGAGCAACGGTCCATAATTCATAGATATAAATTTCGAAATGAACATAGTTAATGTTCTAAGAAAGAAATGGTAATAGCACGATCTTGATTCGTCAATTTACCAGAATATCCGGGAAATATATAACTATCAAGAAAATATGTTCTTGATATGTTTATATATCAGATAAAATGTAAGATTCGTGTAACATGGCACATGATGACGTTATAATCTGTGAATCATCATGTCCCATTTAGAAACTCAGCATGACTTACTGTAATATAATCACGTTGATCAAGTGTCATTATATTATACTAACTCATGCATCAGTTCCCAACATTACTTCAATAACATTCACATTTTAAGCTCGAAAGTTTACAGAATATAGAAACTAACAGTTTCTATATGATGTAACACTGATAGTACGAAGAGATTAATGATTTCTGATAAGAACAGTTATAAAAATATCTCCAGAAATATGGAGGATATTTATAATGAAAGATACGATAATATCTCGGAACATCTAAGATCAGAGGATGATAAAAACTATTTTCTGCAAGGGTTTAGAGTAAGGAGCAAGATATTCACTAAAGACTTTAGCAGACATTGAATCATTCGGATTCTTTGAAGTCAAACTTATTCTTTGTGATTTGTCCACGGCTTTCTTCATAGTTTCGTATAATCTGCTTTTCGGTACTAAATTTTCTATTGAATGTTTCCAATATAATGATACACAGGAAGCACGAGGAGGTATATAATTTCGAACGAGAATATTTATGAAAATATCCTCAGAAATATCGAAGATATTGATGATGATATTTTGGAATTTCTAAGTTCGATGGTTGATGGAGAAAGATTTTCCGCAAGATTTTAACATGACTTCGGAGCAAGATATTCTCTAAAGATTTCAACGGATCCAGAATTACCTGGATTCTTTGAATATATGGTATGGTCCTTGTATTTGTCCTTGGTCTCCTTCGTGATTAGCTCAATTCGTTTTCCAGTTCAATTTTTTTTTTGAGCTTTTCCAACATAATATTGTTTATCATCAAACTTTCGATGATTAAGGTCGTTTACGATTGTCTATGGTTTCTGCTGCTTCATTCAACTTTTTCAACATTCAGAGTATTGATTTGTGACTGAGTGCTTTTCAGAATTTCAAAATGAGAGATCATAATTCTAAGAGATAAATGTCATACATATAACTGTTGATGTAGATATGCTGTGAGTTTTCAAAGTACTGATTGCTGATTCCCGGTAATTGTTATGGCAGTTCTCGTTACCAGATGCGGATGAGTATATGATACGGTTTCAATGAATAAATATAATGATTTGTCAGAGAGATTTAAGTCAAAAAGCAACGAGGTTGCTGGTACGTCTGCTGGTAATATGGTGGAATATAAAAGAATTCTCCGGTATCAAAAGGGTAATTGTATATATCAGTATTATAGTAAGGCTACTTCGAATGAAAAGTCGAAGCTGACTTGTTGGAGCTGTGACAAAATTGGCTACTTTGAAAAGGGATCGCAAAGTTATTTTTGCTAATAGATGCCAAAGGATCTGACGCGGCTACGTGTTAAACTTTTACTCAGTTGCCGAGAGTTTCTCAGGTGCATAACTATACGCATAAATCTTTCCTTCCGTAGATGAAGTGCGGTTGATTCATCCTATTGATTGAGGTGTTTTCAAGAATCATGAAAAGTTTGAACGTAGATTGTAATCGTCAAGATACAAATGAGGTTTAAGATGAAATCAAGTGGCAACTTGAAGAATTGTTTAGTTTCATATGTTATAATCAATAATTTAATTCATTTTTAATTGTCCAATCTTGATAGTCCTCGGTTGATAGTCCACAGTTAGCAATTCAATAATTCATATATAATTATATATATAATATTCGAATTAATACGTATCGTGACCCTTATACGTCTCAGACTCGATCACAACTCAAAGTATATATATATTATTGTAGAATCAACCTCAACCCTGTATAGAGAACTCGATCATTACTGCATATAGAGTGTCTATGGTGATTCCAAATAATATATATAGATGCGTCGAAATGATATGTCAAAACCTTGTATACGTGTCCCGATATTTAAAGTGCGTAAAATAAATAACAGAAATTAAATAACGATAAATAAAGTGCGTAAAGTAAATAACAGAAATTAAATGACAATAAATAAAATTGCGAGAATGTAAATTGCGATAATTAAATTGCGATAAATAAAATGCGAAAAATAGAATGTAATCAGTTAGCTAGGAACAGTTAGCTGGAACAGTTAGCGTGGATTCTTAACAAAATTTTTCGTAGTTAATTTGTTTGTTTCTATCAAATTTTTATTTCGTCAAATGTGTTCTTCATTATGCCACTTGTCGGATTCTGATAAATCAAAATCCAAATATGAAATTAAATGAAAATGGTTATTCTGTGGTGAACGGATTCGTATATCGGTAGATGTAAGTAGGATAGTAATTGACTGTTGTATCAGATTTGAAAGAATGTACAGTGTACTTATTAATGTGAAATCTAAATATTCCTCGGGTATTACCTACCCGTTAAAATATTTTCACCATTAACAGTTTATACGAAAGAATTTTAAATTATAATCTTTATGAAAAAATATATATACATATATATTTTCTTCAGATGTAATCATGGATTTAATGAGTTAATGTGATATTAATCTCATTTAGTTTTCGGTCAGAACTAGAACAAATAATCTCTAAAACATTAGAGATTACGTAATTGTCATGTCGAACGAAGATAAATGATGTAGAACGATACGTAGAACGATACGTAGAACGATGATTATACTCGGGGTACAGAATGAGATGTTGAGACATGGATGGTTGATGGTACTGGTGCTATTACTGATGGTACTGTTGGTGCCGGTGATGTTGCTGAAGCTGGTACATTTTGCACCATATTCTCCGAATTGATTTTTCGATCGCGAAGTTTGTTGACTTATTACCCCAGGATGATTGTCGGTCGAAACGAGCGGATGAATAAGGTTCAGAATTGTGGATAGAATATAATCTTGTCGAGTTACCCTGGAAATGAGACTGAAAATGGTGTCTCGAACAGGTTCGCCGGTAAAGTTTCAAGTTCATTGTCAAGAGGTGAATTCAGTTGGTGGAAGGGATCGCCTTCTTCGCGTCTCCATTGTTTAAGTCGACTACGAACTCATCAAATGAATTGGGGATGACTGATTAGTTGATTCATTCCGGTGACGCTGATAGGTGAAATTCCATATCGGAATGGCTGTCGGAATCCGAGGAAATCGAACTGGTTGAGGGATTCATCTTGTACAATCAGATGAAGGAATTTTCGATAAGAAATAGATTATAGGATGTAGATTAGTACCCTGCAATACATAATTTATATATGCATATATAATACTAAAATCCCATAAATTACGGAGGAATCTACGGAAGTTGTCAGGCAAGGTCTATAGTAACAGATATGCTAAGATATGAATTGGCAGATACGCTAAGATATGAATTAGTTGATATGCTAAGATATGAATTTTGTCTATACACTATTCATGCAATCAATGTAGTAAAACGTGTCTAGATTAAGAATAATGAGCAAGTAATTTTTGACACAAAATGATAAGCAAAACTTTTGACATGCAGACACGGTCGAAGTCCAGACTCACTAATGCATCCTAACGACTTATCAGTTAGACACACTAATGCAGACATGGTTCGCTAAGACCACCGCTCTGATACCAACTGTGAAGACCCGTCCTAATCCATCCGGACGAAGTCCATGTCGATTATAAACGATTCACAACAGTTGATTACATCGCGAGGTACTTGACCTCTATATGATACATTTTACAATCATTGCATTCGTTTTTGAAAAGACAATCTTTCTTTACATCGAAAGTTGACGGCATGCAAACCATTTCATAATATATCCAACTATAATTGACTTAATAATAATCTTGATGAACTCATTGACACGAATGCAACGTCTTTTGAAACATGTCATGAACGACTCCAAGTAATATCTCTAAGATGAGCTAATGCACAGCGAAAGATTTCTTTCATACCTGAGAATAAATATGCTTTCAAGTGTCAACCAAAAGGTTGGTGAGTTCATTAGTTTAACATAAATAATCATTTCATAATTTTAATAGACCACAAGATTTCATATTTCCATTTCTCATAAACATACGTCCCATGCACAGAGATAAAAATATCATTCATATGGATTGAACACCTGGTAAGCGACATTCACAAGATGCATATAAGAATATCCCCATCATTCCGGGATCCTCCATCGGACATGATATAAATTTCGAAGTACTAAAGCATCCGGTACTTTGGATGGGGCTTGTTGGGCCCGATAGATCTATCTTTAGAGTTCGCGTCAATTAGGGTGTATGTTCCCTAATTCTTAGATTACCAGACTAAAAAGGGGCATATTCGGTTTAATAATCCAACCATAGAATGTAGTTTTAAGTACTTGTGTCTATTTCGTAAAACAGTTATAAAAGTTGCGCATGTATTCTCAGCCCAAAAATATAAAGGGTAAAAGGCAAATGAAACTCACCTAATGTATTTTGTAGTAAAAATACATATAACGACATTAAACAACCGAACAATGCAGGGTTGGCCTCGGATTCACGAACCTATATCATTTGTATATATATATATATATATTAAAATGTATAATCGTATTCGAACAGGTTTATATATATAATTTGAATTATATATTATACTTATTTAGTTTGTGTATATATATTTAAAATGTTTAATATCTATATATTTGGTTATATTAATATATATATATATATATATATATATATATATATATATATATATATATATATATATATATATATATATATATATATATATATATGTAGTGACCCGAACTTTTCCATGTTTATATAAATTAATTAAGATTGATATTTACATGATTAAATGTTTCCAACATGTTAAGCAATCAAACTTGTTAAGACTTGATTAATTGAAATATGTTTCATATAGACAATTGACCACCCAAGTTGACCGGTGATTCACGAACGTTAAAACTTATAAAAACTATACGATGACATATATATGGTTATATATATAGTTAACATGTTTTTATTATAAGTATGTATCTCATTAGGTATTTTAACAATGAGTTATATACATAAAAATGAGACTATTAATTTAAGAAACTCGAAAACGATATATATAACGATTATCGTTATAACAACGTCTTACTAGGTACATATGAATCATATTAAGATATTGATACACTTGGTTAATTATGTTAAATGATAAGTAAATATATTATTAAGTGTATTAACAATGAAATACATATGTAAAAATAAGGCTACTAACTTAATGATTTCGAAACGAGACATATATGTAACGATTATCGTTGTAACGACATTTAACTGTATATACATCATACTAAGATATATTATATATCATAATATCATGATAATATAATAATTTAACATCTCATTTGTTATAATAAACAATGGGTTAACAACATTCAACAAGATCGTTAACCTAAAGGTTTCAAAACAACATTTACATGTAACGACTAACGATGACTTAACGACTCAGTTAAAATGTATATACATGTAGTGTTTTAATATGTATTCATACACTTTTGAAAGACTTCAAGACACTTATCAAAATACTTCTACTTAACAAAAATGCTTACAATTACATCCTCGTTCAGTTTCATCAACAATTCTACTCGTATGCACCCGTATTCGTACTCGTACAATACACAGCTTTTAGATGTATGTACTATTAGTATATACACTCCAATGATCAGCTCTTAGCAGCCCATGTGAGTCACCTAACACATGTGGGAACCATCATTTGGCAACTAGCATGAAATATCTCATAAAATTACAAAAATATGAGTAATCATTCATGACTTATTTACATGAAAACAAAATTACATATCCTTTATATCTAATCCATACACCAACGACCAAAAACACCTACAAACACTTTCATTCTTCAATTTTCTTCATCTAATTGATCTCTCTCAAGTTCTATCTTCAAGTTCTAAGTGTTCTTCATAAATTTCAAAAGTTCTAGTTTCATAAAATCAAGAATACTTTCAAGTTTGCTAGCTCACTTCCAATCTTGTAAGGTGATCATCCAACCTCAAGAAATCTTTGTTTCTTATAGTAGGTTATCATTCTAATACAAGGTAATAATCATATTCAAACTTTGGTTCAATTTCTATAACTATAACAATCTTATTTCAAGTGATGATCTTACTTGAACTTGTTTTCGTGTCATGATTCTGCTTCAAGAACTTCGAGCCATCCAAGGATCCATTGAAGCTAGATCCATTTTTCTCTTTTCCAGTAGGTTTATCCAAGGAACTTAAGGTAGTAATGATGTTCATAACATCATTCGATTCATACATATAAAGCTATCTTATTCGAAGGTTTAAACTTGTAATTACTAGAACATAGTTTAGTTAATTCTAAACTTGTTCGCAAACAAAAGTTAATCCTTCTAACTTGAATTTTAAAATCAACTAAACACATGTTCTATATCTATATGATATGCTAACTTAATGATTTAAAACCTGGAAACACGAAAAACACCGTAAAACCGGATTTACGCCGTCGTAGTAACACCGCGGGCTGTTTTGGGTTAGTTAATTAAAAACTATGATAAACTTTGATTTAAAAGTTGTTATTCTGAGAAAATGATTTTTATTATGAACATGAAACTATATCCAAAAATTATGGTTAAACTCAAAGTGGAAGTATGTTTTCTAAAATGGTCATCTAGACGTCGTTCTTTCGACTGAAATGACTACCTTTACAAAAACGACTTGTAACTTATTTTTCCGACTATAAACCTATACTTTTTCTGTTTAGATTCATAAAATAGAGTTCAATATGAAACCATAGCAATTTGATTCACTCAAAACGGATTTAAAATGAAGAAGTTATGGGTAAAACAAGATTGGATAATTTTTCTCATTTTAGCTACGTGAAAATTGGTAACAAATCTATTCCAACCAAAACTTAATCAACTTGTATTGTATATTATGTAATCTTGAGATACCATAGACACGTATACAATGTTTCGACCTATCATGTCGACACATCTATATATATTTCGGAACAACCATAGACACTCTATATGTGAATGTTGGAGTTAGCTATACAGGGTTGAGGTTGATTCTAAAATATATATAGTTTGAGTTGTGATCAATACTGAGATACGTATACACTGGGTCGTGGATTGATTCAAGATAATATTTATCGATTTATTTCTGTACATCTAACTGTGGACAACTAGTTGTAGGTTACTAACGAGGACAGCTGACTTAATAAACTTAAAACATCAAAATATATTAAAAGTGTTGTAAATATATTTTGAACATACTTTGATATATATGTATATATTGTTATAGGTTCGTGAATCAACCAGTGGCCAAGTCTTACTTCCCGACGAAGTAAAAATCTGTGAAAGTGAGTTATAGTCCCACTTTTAAAATCTAATATTTTTGGGATGAGTATACATGCAGGTTTTATAAATGATTTACAAAATAGACACAAGTACGTGAAACTACATTCTATGGTTGAATTATCGAAATCGAATATGCCCCTTTTTATTAAGTCTGGTAATCTAAGAATTAGGGAATAGACACCCTAATTGACGTGAATCCTAAAGATAGATCTATTGGGCCTAACAAACCCCATCCAAAGTACCGGATGCTTTAGTACTTCGAAATTTATATCATATCCGAAGGGTGTCCCGGAATGATGGGGATATTCTTATATATGCATCTTGTTAATGTCGATTACCAGGTGTTCACCATATGAATGATTTTTATCTCTATGTATGGGATGTGTATTGAAATATGAAATCTTGTGGTCTATTATTATGATTTGATATATATAGGTTAAACCTATAACTCACCAACATTTTTGTTGACGTTTTAAGCATGTTTATTCTCAGGTGATTATTAAGAGCTTCCGCTGTCGCATACTTAAATAAGGACGAGATTTGGAGTCCATGCTTGTATGATATTGTGTAAAAACTGCATTCAAGAAACTGATTTTGTTGTAACATATTTGTATTGTAAACCATTATGTAATGGTCGTGTGTAAACAGGATATTTTAGATTATCATTATTTGATAATCTACATAAAGCTTTTTAAAACCTTTATCTATGAAATAAAGGTTATGGTTTGTTTTAAAAATGAATGCAGTCTTTGAAAAATGTCTCATATAGAGGTCAAAACCTCGCAACGAAATCAATTAATATGGAACGTTTTTAATCAATAAGAACGGGACATTTCAATATATATACATGGTTAGTATTATATGAAAATATTCTTAATTTGTTATATATATGAGTATTTATATAAATAATGTTATTATATTTGATATGTGATATATAAACTATTAATATGATTATAATATATGTATTAAGTATATTTTAGGTACAAAATATTTATATGTAATGAAAATGATATTTATACGAATATTAGTGAGAGTAATAATAACTTGTATTGTTTTATGGTAACAATAATAATAATCCTAAACATATTCATAATAATAATAATAGTACTAAAAATGATACCATTATTAATATTTACAAAAATAATAATAAGTTGTATTATTTTGTCACTAATTATAGTGTTTATAATAACAATTTTATTATGTTCCTAATAACGATGATAATAATAATAATAATAATAATAATAATAATAATAATAATAATAATAATAATAATAATAATCCTAATACTTAATAATAATATTAATTTTAACCATTTTATTACTACTTCTTATATTAATAATGATACTTATGTTTATAATAACAATTCTAATATTTATAATGATTCTAGTATTAGTTTTAATAGTTGTGATAATAATCTTAGTGAAAAATATAAATATTCTAATAATAATATTGATAGTGTTTACATGATATCAAAATAAAATTTTTAATCATAGTTATATATTATCTTATTTTGTTATCTTTCTATTATCATCTTCTATATCCTAATTATAATCATATTCATAAGCATAATAATAATAATATCAATAATTAATAATGATAATAATAATATCTATATCTATAATAATAATAATAATAATAACAATAATAATAATAATAATAATAACAAATAGTAAACTACCTCAAAAAGAGTTCTAGAGAAAACTGCCCACGCCTGGGATTGAACCCGAGACCTCTCGAAACTCCCTAATACGCTTAACCAGTTGGGCTCTTGCCCATTTTCCGAAATAATACACAACTCATAAATATTTAACCCGTTTTGTATATCATCTTCTTCTACTACCTTAAATCAAACAACCCGTGAAACAAAATCAATCTTAACAATTAAATTATTGTATCCGATTTAAATTCGTATTTGAATCAGAAACTTCCCTTTGTGAATGATTATATTAAAAGCAAAATATATATATATATATATATATATATATATATATATATATATATATATATATATATATATATATATATAAATAAAGAACTCGCTGTAGGTTCTCGGAAAAAAAAAACATAAATCATGAAATTGAATTTTGAAACATTTTGGACAATTGTTATAAAACGAATTATGTTTTAAAACGACTATAGAATCATTCCCAATCAGTAATTTTAACAAGAACGATCCATAACACCTTAATTTGTTTGAAGAACACAGTTGACTTTTTTTGGTTTTAAATTTTGACTTCGCAAATTGGAAATCAATTGAAAGAATTAACGTTTCAAAACTTACAGATAGTTTAAGTATGTAGTTCCTAACATCTCTGCATTCTTGTATTTTGAAGATTGATCACGAATTGAATTTTTGATTTTTTTTAACCATCGCTTAAAAAAAATACTTTCAATTTTTCTGTTTTTATTTAACTGGTGATAATAGCTGGCGATTTATTGATTACGAGTAATCAATTGATACAGCAACAGATGGTTATCAATTGTTTTGTAGTGAAGATTGCAACCGACAGGAAATCACGAGAAGAACAGAAAAGAAAAAGAAAAAGAAAAAGAAAAAAAATGACAGCAATAAGAAGAAACAGATATTACGCTGTATATATATATATCAGTTTCTTAATCTGTAATTATATATACGTATTCAGTATTTATATATACTTATGTAACTGTATCGTATTATATATTTATTTATCTATATATCTATAACTGTTATTTGCATAAATATATTTATTTAAATATATCTGTGTTTGTATATAATTACATCGACTATTTATATATATATATATATATATATATATATATATATATATATATATATACACACATATATATTAAATATATATAAGGAAACTTAATAATATTAATTTTACAAACATTAATATTCAAAATTTATTTTAATAGTAATAATAATAATAATTCTAATAATAACAACTATTAATAATAATACGATAATATATATTAATTATAATTGTTATTATGAAGGTGATAATGATAATATTTGTTAATGATAATAACAATGATTTGTATTATTTTCATAATGATACATATAATAATAATAATGACTTTATCGATTATAAATCATAATATTAATCATAATTTCACTATTAATTATATTAGTAATGTTATTAATAGTGATAACAATAATATTAGTAATAGTAATATTATAACAAATTAACTGTATCCAATTTCATATCTCTATATTATATATAGTAATAGTAATTATATTGATATTAATATTTATATTGATTTTAATACGAGTAATGTTAATATTAATATAGTAATTATAATTTATCTTGTAAATAAGTTTAATATATTGATATTATTAACTATGTACTATTTATTAATTATCTATAACACATATTGATTATTTAATTTTTATATATTTTATATATATTACAACATACATATAATATTAACCATGTATAGAAATCATGTTTATTTATATATGAATTTACTTAATAACAACCTTGTTATCTTACATATTATTTTACATACTTGATTCTAATATTTTAGTTATATTTTATTATTTTTAATTATTATATATACACTTTTATTTATATTTATATATAGTCACATATTTAATTACACACAATTGTTCGTGAATCGTCGGGAATAGTCAAAGGTCAAATGGTTTCATGAAATAGTTCCAAAATTTTCGAGACTCAATATTACAGACTTTGCTTATCGTGTCTGAATCATATAAAGACTAAGTTTAAATTTGGTCGGAAATTCCCGGGTCATCACACCAATCATTCAAACAGAGATTGTTGAGGAACCAACCATTAAATCAGAATCCTATAGTGATTCATATTCAACAAATTCAATTATGGAGAATTTGGAACCTCTAAGTATGGAAGACCGAATGCGAGCTAAACGCACTGACCAAGGTCACGCAATTACTCAACCTGACATAAATGCGCCAGATTATGAAATCAAAGGACAAATTCTACACATGGTGACTAATCAATGCCAATTTAGTGGTGCGCCGACGGAAGATTCAAATGAACATCTTCGTACCTTTAATAGGATCTGCACTCTATTTAAAATAAGAGAAGTTGAAGATGAACAGATATATCTCATGTTATTTCCCTGGACTTTAAAGGGAGAAGCCAAAGATTGGTTAGAATCATTACCTGAAGGGGCGATTGATACAAGGGACGTTTTAGTTGAAAAATTTCTTAAACAATTCTTTCCGGCATCTAAAGCCGTAAGACTTTAAGGAGAAATTGTTATGTTCACACAGAAGCCAAATGAAACTCTATATGAGGCATGGACAAGATTTGGTAAGTTATTAAGAGGTTGTCCGCAACATGGTTTAGACACTTGTCAAATAGTACAAATATTCTACCAAGGATGCGACATCACTACAAGGAAAGACATAGACATAGCAGCTGGTGGTTCTGTTATGAAGAAAACAGAAACTGATGCTTACAAAATTATTGATAACACTGCTTCCCACTCACATGAGTGGCACCAAGAAAAAGATATCGTTAGATCATCTAAAGCAGCTAGAGCCGATTCTAGCCATGACTTAGATTCTATTTCCGCAAAGATAGATGCTGTCGAGAGTCGAATGGAAAAGATGACTACGGATATACACTCAATACGAATTAGTTGTGAGCAGTGTGGAGGACCACATTTGACAAAAGATTGTCTCAGTATTGAACTAACAATGGAGCAAAGAGATAATGTTTCATATCTAAACCAAAGGCCTGAAAATAATTATCAGAATAATTATCAACCGCCAAGACCAAATTACAATCAAAACCAGAATTATAACCGAAATGTTCCATACAACAACCAACAAGGTCCTAGTAATCAACAAGTATCCAATAATACTTACAACCGGCAAAGACCTAATTTTCAAAACAAACCACCACAAACCGATGATAAAAAGCCAAATTTAGAAGATATGATGACGAAGCTAGTTGAATCTCAAACTCAATTTTTCACATCTCAGAAACAAACCAATGAACAAAATGCTCAAGCATTTAGAAATCAACAAGCTTCTATTCAAAATCTGGAACAAGAAGTAAGTAACCTAGCAAGGTTAATAGGTGAAAGAAAACCGGGAAGTCTACCTAGTGATACAAATGCTATCCCCCGGAATGAAACAGCTAAAGCCATTACCACAAGAAGTGGTATTACACTTAAACCACCTGAAATACCTGTAATTTCTGATGAAGTTATTCCTACTCTACAAGAACCACAACCTGAACAAGATAAGGAAAAAGAACCGGTAGTTGAAAAGGTTAATGAAGATAACACAGTTAAGGCAAAACCTTATGTTAAACCATACCAACCACCACTTCCTTACCCGAGTAAAATGAGAAAAGAGAAACTTGAAGCCGAGCAATCCAAATTCTTGGATATGTTTAAACAAATAAATGTAAATCTTCCTTTCATTGATGTGATTTCAGGAATGCCTAGATATGCTAAATTTCTGAAAGATCTAATCTCAAATAGAAAGAAAATGGAAGAACTCTCGGCTGTTACTATGAATGCTAATTGTTCAGCAGTGCTGTTGAATAAGATACCAGAAAAACTATCTGATCCAGGAAGTTTCACAATTCCATGTTTTCTGGGTAGTCTTAGTTCAATAGAAGCATTGGCAGACTTAGGTGCTAGTATAAATTTAATGCCGTATTCACTATACACTAAACTAGACCTTGGAGAATTGAAACCAACAAGAATAAGCATACAACTAGCCGATAGATCAGTAAAATATCCTAGAGGGATAATGGAGAACATGCTAGTTAAAGTTGGTACTTTAGTATTTCCAGTAGATTTTGTTGTTCTGGACATGGAAGAAGATTCTCAAGTTCCTCTCATATTAGGAAGACCATTTTTAAACACGGCTAAAGCAATGATAGACGTGTTTGGTAAGAAACTAACCCTAAGTATAGAGGACGAGAGTGTTACCTTTTCTGTTGATAGAGCAATGCAACAACCGCAATCTGCAGATGATACATGCTATTATATTCAAACTATAGAATCACATGCAGAATTGTTAGAAGAATTTCCAGAATTACAAGGAATAGGAGAATGTTCTTTAGGAGAAGGAACTGAACCAATTGATGAAACTGAAATGTTAGCTACACTTATGGCTAATGGATATGAACCAACAACAGAAGAAATTCAAATGCTAAAAGAAGAAGACAGATATCGATATAAATCATCGATAGAAGAACCTCCGACGTTAGAGTTAAAGCCACTTCCAAACCATTTGGAATACGCTTATTTACATGGTGAATCTGAATTACCTATAATAATATCGTCTTCTCTTACTGAAAATGAAAAATCTTAACTCATTTCTGTGCTAAAAGCTCATAAACCAGCTATTGCATGGAAGATTCATGATATTAAAGGAATAAGTCCTTCGTATTGCACACATAAAATAGTTATGGAAGAAGGTCATAAAACGTATGTGCAACGCCAACGAAGACTAAATCCTAATATGCAAGATGTTGTTAAGAAAGAAATTATTAAACTGCTTGATGCAGGTTTAATTTATCCAATTTCTGATAGTCCATGGGTAAGCCCAGTTCAATGCGTGCCTAAGAAAGGTGGCATGACTGTCATCACGAATGAGAAAAATGAGCTTATTCCTACTAGGACTGTAACAGGATGGCGTGTATGTATTGATTATAGAAAATTAAATGACGCCACCAGAAAAGATCACTTTCCCATACCTTTCATTGATCAAATGTTGGAAAGATTAGCCGGAAATAGTTACTATTGTTTTCTTGATGGTTTTTCCGGATATTTTCAAATTCCAATAGCACCCGAGGACCAAGAAAAAACCACGTTCACGTGCCCTTATGGTACTTTTGCTTACAAACGCATGCCATTTGGACTTTGCAACGCCCCTGCAACCTTTCAAAGGTGCATGATGGCGATTTTTCACGACATGATAGAAGAATGCATGGAAGTTTTCATGGATGACTTTTCAGTCTTCGGTGATACATTTGAATCATGTCTAGTTAATCTTGAACGAATGCTTATTAGATGTGAACAATCAAACCTAGTTCTTAATTGGGAGAAATGCCATTTCATGGTTAAAGAAGGCATCGTTCTTGGACATAAAATTTCAAAGGAAGGAATTGAAGTGGATAGAGCTAAAGTAGATGTAATTGCTAAACTTCCACATCCCACCAATGTTAGAGGAGTTAGGAGTTTTCTAGGGCATGCCGGTTTTTACCGACGTTTCATAAAAGATTTTTCTAAAATTGCCACTCCTATGAATAAACTCCTAGAAAAGGATGCTCCATTCATCTTTTCAGATGAATGTATCAAATCTTTTAATATACTTAAAGAAAAACTCACTATTGCGCCGATTATGATAACTCCAAATTGGAATCTACCATTTGAACTTATGTGCGATGCAAGTGATTTTGCAATGGGAGCCGTTTTAGGACAACGGATTGAAAAACGATTTCAACCTATTTATTATGCTAGTAAGACGTTACAAGGAGCACAAACAAATTACACAACTACTGAAAAAGAACTCCTTGCTATTGTCTTTGCTTTTGACAAATTTCGTTCATATCTCGTTCTAGCTAAAACGGTGGTCTATACCGACCATTCTGCTCTTAGATACCTATTTTCGAAACAAGATGCCAAACCAAGATTAATCCGTTGGATCTTACTCTTACAAGAGTTTGATATTGAAATCCGAGACAAAAAGGGAGCAGGAAATCTCGCCACTGATCATCTTTCTCGTCTTGAAAATCTCGAATTAGAAGTTCTAAATGAATCGGCCATACAAGACAACTTTCCTGATGAATATCTATTGAAGATAGATTATAATGAAATTCCATGGTTTGAAGACTATGCAAACTATTTAGTATGTGGATTCCTTGAAAAAGGATTGTCGTACCAAAAACGAAAGAAATTCTTTAGTGATATAAAACACTATTTCTGGGAAGATCCACATTTGTTTAAAAGTTGTCCCGATGGAATAATACGCCGATGTGTATTCGGAGATGAAGCTAGTAAAATCTTAAACCATTGTCACACAGGACCAACAGGAGGGCATTATGGGCCACAACTAACAGCAAGAAAAGTTTATGATGCTGGATTCTATTGGCCTACAATTTACAAAGATGCACACCTTCTTTGCAAATCCTGTGATGCATGTCAAAGGGCCGGAAAAATAAGTCAACGTGATGAAATGCCACAAAATGTCATTCAAGTATGTGAAGTATTTGACATTTGGGGTATTGACTTTATGGGTCCATTTCCAAAATCTCATAATAATCTATATATTCTCGTTGCCATTGATTATGTATCTAAATGGGCGGAAGCACAAGCTCTCCCAACTAACGATGCACGAGTTGTAGTCAACTTTTTAAAACGTCTTTTTGCAAGGTTTGGAACACCGAAAGCTTTAATAAGTGATCGGGGAACTCATTTCTGTAATAATCAACTTGAGAAAGTTCTTAAAAGATATGGAGTAACTCATAAAATCTCCACTGCTTATCATCCACAGACAAGTAGACAAGTTGAAAATACCAACCGAGCTTTAAAACGTATTCTAGAGAAAACCGTAGGATCAAATCCGAAGGAATGGTCCATTAAATTGGAGGATGCACTCTGGGCTTTTAGAACAGTCTACAAAACTCCAATTGGAACCACACCTTTTAAACTCGTTTATAGAAAAGCATGTCATCTTCCAGTAGAAATTGAACACAAAGCATTTTGGGCTTTGAAGACATGTAATCTTGATTTACATGAAGCTGGACGTCTACGGTTAAGTCAACTAAACGAATTAGAAGAATTAAGACAAGAAGCATACGAAAATTCGCTAATCTATAAGGAAAGAACGAAGAAATGGCATGATAAAAGAATCAAAAGTTCAAAAGAATTTAAGGAAGGAGACAGAGTTCTTCTTTTCAATTCACGATTCAAGCTATTTCCTGGAAAATTGAAATCAAGATGGTCTGGACCATTCATAGTCAAAAGAGTTTTCCCATACGGAACAGTAGAATTGATAAATTCAAATAGGATTGAATTTAAGGTTAATGGTCACAGAGTTAAACATTACATAGATAGTCCAATGGAAGTTGACAACGAAGTTAATCACAATTTCGATACCACAGCTAACTAAGTGTGGGGAGAATCAAGTCTTTAAAGGATAATATGTATTTCTGTTAGAGTTAGATTTTCTGTTTTCGTTAAGTTCTCGAAAATGGAACCCGAATGGTCTTTCCCTAGCAGACCCTAAAGAACTAGTCTTCTCCCCCCATTCTGAATTTTTATTTTTTTTAGGTTTTTACGAGATGAAGACTTCCTGTGAATTAAACCATGGTCTAATGCTACACGCTTTAATCACTAAACGTAATAATGACACACTTCCGAGTGAACTGGTATCAGTAATCAGAGAAAAATTGGACGGAGTAAGAAAAGAATCCAGATGCGAAAATAATAAGTTACAATTTGGTAAAGAAAAATCAAAATCCGCAGCGAAAAGAAGAGCACGACACCTTGAAAGATGTCACAAATGCGGAAAATGGTCACACGAAGGTAAATGTTCAAATAATCAAACCTATTCAAACACCGAATTTGTTACTTTATGCAGAGACGGACCGTTCATATGTTTAGAAGAAAAAATGTTGAATGCTCGAGGTTACGCCTATGTAGCTATGGAAAACCAATTAGTCCGACTATCTTATGAGTGGGCTAGAGCATATCACTAAGAAATATATTTCACAGGTAAGTTTGTACAGTTTTTATTTTTATTTTTAACCTTTTGATAATGAACGCTAATTTGTTCGCTATAAAGTATTAAATTGGTATTCGATAAAATTAGGTCTTGCGACCGAAATTATTGATATCATACAAAAATTTATTACATCACTGCGAAATTTAACGTTCATTCTTAAGGTATAAATATCTTTAATCAATCAACCAAAAATATTTTAAAAATTCGTCATGAGTTAAATTAGGTCATGGAACCGAAATTACTTTACCGAAAAGAGGGATGCATATTTTTGATAATATTTGATTGATTAAAGTGGGATAAAAGCCAAAAAGATTTTTAATTTTATTTTTACCATGTTTTTAAAATTAATATATAAATATTAAATTAATATTGTGAGAAATTTTTAAAATCAATATATTTAAGTTTGTAAATATTTGAAAATTTTAATATAAGTTTGTATGTATAAAAAAAAAAATATAATATAAGTTTGGTGTGAATTTTTAATTATTAATATGAATTTTCAATTTTATGCATTTTAAATTTAAGTTTGGTGTGAATTTAAAAACAAAAATTTACTTTATTTCGCTAAGTTAAAAATATGATTTTTAAAATTCGTCGTAAGTTGAAGACTAGGTCGTTGAACCGAAATTGCTTTACCCGAGGGAGGGACGAGAACTTTTATTAACATTATTTTTAATCTTATCGAATTAAAGTATGCCAAAAACATTAAAAAAAAACCCAAAAATCTTTGCTTTTAAAACCGCGCTTAAAAATGACAAATTTTAAAATTTTTGTCGAGGGACGGACTAGGACATCGATCCGAAACGCCCTCATCCTAAAAAGAAAGAAAATTTTAATTTTTAAATTAATTTTATGTTTTATAAAGTTATAAGGTTTTATTAAAAAAAATAAAAAATAGCCGCGACTCGCGGTGATTTAAATGGGCCCACCACCGCACTCGCGGAGGTCACAAAACCCAAATGGGTTATCTGGTCGAACAGACCAGTTCCAAACACACACACACACATATTTTCACCCGAAAAACCCACGAAAAATCATCACAAATTCGCCATTTTTCATCAAATCTTTCATAAAATCGCAATGAGGAGACTATTATCAAGGAATTACTCAAGGAAATCGGTAAATTTCTACACCTAAACACCATTTAATCCGAATTTTAGTGTTCTTGAACAATTTCATACATAATTCGATTTTGATGCTTTCTAGTGTAATAATGCTTCAATTGTTTGTGTATTATGCTTGTATAACCTAGATTGATGCTATTTAACATGATTAGAAGCTTTGAACTTCAATTTTTGAATAATCTAGGGTTTGTGTTCTTGAGCAAAATTAGGGCTTTTTTATATAAACAGGTTATAGCCAAATTTTGTTGTTAGTTTATGCTAAATTGAGTAGTGTAACATGTTTAGGTTGCTAAATGATCAAAACTTTGATCCTAAACATGATTTATGAAGATTAAAGTGGACTTTTTGAACCAAAATTGCATGAACTTGATTTAATTGATATGAATGCCATGAGGAACTTATTTAATTGTTATAATGATTGTTTTTGACATGTTTTAAAAGATAAATGTGAAGGAACTTTGTATAAATTTTCATATATGTATATTTGTAAAAGTGTAGAATTGTTAATATTTTGAAAATGTGTATAGAGTTTAATAAGGATTAAACATGTCATTGTAATTGTTTAGATTTATTATTTTGCTAAAACTAATGCATATTTGGATGCACAAAAATTGTGTTTGATATATTTTGCAGACTGAAAGGGGTGAATCTTCATCACAGGCTCGCAATGCTCCTCCGGAAGATGCAGATCAACAGAAAATTAATAACCAATACCGACAAGATATGCCTCACCCAATTGTTTCATATTCAAACATTCATGAGGCAGATTTACATCCGAATTTGAGATTTGATAGATATTGGATAGACTATCCAAAATATCAAAAGAACCTGCACAACCTTGTGTCTAATAATGTTGAGGTACCCAGAGTTATAGATTGGGCACCATTAGAGGTAGTGGAATTGGCCGAGCCAATCAGGGAATTACTTACTCAAAGGTATGGTAATTCTACTTTTAGTGATTGGGTAAGTTTATTCAACATGCGTAGACCTGTGTATAGAGAATGGTGTATAGAGTTATTGCGTACTATTGAAGTAAATGATCGGGTAGATACTTTAACCGATCGTAGTTTTATTAGATTTTTATTAGGAGGGGAGATGCGCCATATGTCCTTACTAGACATGGCTCGGGCTTTAGGTATATATACGCCCGAGGAGCTAGCATCTTATGATTGCCAGAGGTTAATAGTTTATGGTAGGAGGGTGGATGAGAATTTTGATACAAATGACATATGGAGTAGGATGACTAGCCATCGCCGATTCCAGGGGGGATTATACTCTTATCTTGATATTGATAGAGCTAAATTAAGAGTAATCCATAGGTTTTTAGCCAATTCGATTACACAACGAGGTAAGAATAAGGAAAAGGTAAATGAACAGGATTTGTTTTACCACATGTGTATTCGAGACCCACATAGCGCTGTAAGTATACCTTTTTGTGTGAGTTATTATTTATTGACTATGGTTAGGGGTATGAGGCATGGTAGCATAATAGGAGGTGGTATATTTATTACTTTAATTGCTGAATATCTCGGTGTGGATAGAAGTCGGGGGGGATTATTAATGGCAGAACCAGAACCCCGCGATAGAATAGATTTGCGTGTTTATCATGGTGCTAAGGTCTTAAAGAAACGAAACAACGCGGTAGCACGTTATGATGGCAGGCATCCACAGGTTGAGAGAGATCAACAGCAAGGTTAACCGGGAGGGGGTAATCCAATGACGGAAATGCAAATTTTTATAGCTCGATACGAGTATGAAATGGCTAGACAAAAAGCATTTCAAGATTGGCAGTATCATCAAAGCCAAATCATAAGTCATTGTACACACGTAGGTAGAGACTACATTCCTACCGTTATGCCCGAATTTGCTCCTTGGACTTTAGAGAGCCGACCACCATATCCTACATATGACCCGGCCCAAGCATTTTACAGCATCTATGGATACGCTTGGGACCCATACTGGAACCATCCTCCTCATCCGTAATTTTCTATTTTTGTTTATTTTATTGTAATGTTACTAATTCTTAATTTTCTTATTTCTTATTTTATTATTATAATAGCTTTTATATTTTTTTAACTTTATTAGATTTTAATAATTTTTGAATGTGGTGTGAAAACCCAACTTCAAAAATATGTATATATGTGTTTGTAGTTTATCTCATGTACAAAACAGGGTAAAACAGCGCATTTTCAAAGACTGGCATTAAGTTCAGCAAAAGCTATTAATTTTGACGACGAAACGAAAAAACAAATGTGATGTACCAACAGACGGAATGAACAAATGATATGCACCATTTATCATTCAGCAAACAAACGTCAATATGTTTGAAAACTTTGGTAAAATTTAATCATTTTTCTACGCTAATCACCCTCAATAATTTAAATTGTTACTGATTTCTTGCAAATGAGGGCATTGCAAGATCTTAAGTGTGGGAAGGGGTTAAATTATTTCGGATTTTTAAAATTTTTAACTTAAACACTTGGTTACCATTAAAAATACTAGTAACGTAGTAGTTGTATTAGAATCTAGTGCTCTCTGATAACAAAGAACAGCCCTAGTCTTATATACTGACTACCCACTTTTAGTAAAAAAATTTCAAAATTTTCAATTAAATGAACTCAAAATCATGTTTATATATATTTATGAACGATAAAACTAGGTGTTAACACCGAAATTATTGTTACCTCGGAAAGGACATAAATTGAGAAACAAACCAAAATGTTAGAATTCATTTAAAATGGAATAGAGGACAATAAAAAGGCAAATAAAAGAAAATAAAAGCCAAGTGTGGGAAAATTTACCAAGTTATCTTAAACATATGTCACATATTTCTGTAACAAATAATTGAAGATACTTTTGCTTTGGACTAAACTAAACAGTTTTACCCGATTTACTGTAAGAAAGATGGATCTACACGATGAAACAATTCCATCACTTAAAGGAAGTAAAGTCTTCCGAAAAAGAAACGCGCTTCTTGATTTAGGTCATGAAGTTGTCGTCCAGACCAGCTGTAGGTTGACGAAAAATCTAGAAAAGTCATCTCTAAAATCAGTAGAAAATCCACGGACCTCAGCATCAAACAGGGTCGCCAAGTGGTCAGACTTATCCTAACCATGAGAGGATCTGTCTTGTAAAATGGGGAGGACGCCGTGCAAATTAGCTGGATAAGACTAATGAATCAGATCCCCAGAAAGGATAATCTCCTTAAAGATCAAAAATTAGCTTTTAAGACAGATATTACTCAATCCTAGAGATTGACCTTAAAGATTGAGAATTCAAACTCATGGAATTCAATGATATCTAAACTCGAGTTGAACGAGAAAATATTTTGATCAAAATTACAAACCGATTTGTTTTCTGAAAACCCATTTTCAATGCGTTCATTACCATTGAACGTAAAATCCTAGGAATTCACCTAGAATTCATTAGGTCACCTGAACCAAATCGGGTGTCAACCGTAAGAACGGTGGTTGTATAGCATGGTCAAAGACAGGACCTTGTGCCAGACCGGAAAATTATAAGGGTGAGCTTTACTATTGCTCCTACAAAGGATAGTAATTGCGTCCTACACGTTATAGACCATAATTAAAAGCATGTCAGGGGACATTGCCTTAACAGTTGCTTGTTCAACGCTTTCTTTTACAACCGGACGGTAGTTTACCAAAAGGTAATATTTGGAGCAAGTATACTGGACGTGTTGCTTTCCCAATACACGGTTAGCAAGTGGGTGACACAAAACCGCAAGTGCTGAGCTAAAATTTTCAAATCTGAAACCCACCAAACCCACAAAAACAATTTGCAAACACCGGTGAAGGGTTATTCCGGAAAACTTATCTAGGGTAAAAACTAGATTTAATTTTCAAAAGATCAAATGTTTTCATAAAGATCCAATTTCCTAACGGATCTAAATTTTTATAGTCATGTGAGACTGTAAACCATAACGTTACTACCATTGTTCATAACGCCGTAATGAAATCACTGATGTACAAAGTGTGAAGAATAAAGAAGTGATTCTAGTGTATTTCAAGACTATATTGCTTGAGGATAAGCAACGCTCAAGTGTGGGAATATTTGATAATGCTAAAAACGAACATATATTTCATAGCATTATCCCTCAAGAAAGACAAGCTTTTAGTTGCAGTTGTCATATTTACAAAGAATATTCGTTTAAATATTAAAAGGTGAAGACAAAAGGCAGATTCGACGAGTTGAAGACGCAAACGACCAAAAAGCTAAAAAGTACAAAGTACAAGCAAAGAGGTTCAAATTATTGATGAGAAACGTCTCAAAATTACAAGAGTACAAGGTGCAAAATGCAAAGTACAAGATATTAAATTATACGCAAGGACGTTCGAAAATCCGGAACCGGGACAAGAGTCAACTCTCAACGCTCGACGCAACGGACTAAAAATTACAAGTCAACTATGCACATGAATATAATATAATATATAATTAATTCTTAAAATTAATATATATATTATATTATATTATAAAACCATCGGCAAGCTAGGAGCCAAGCTTGTGTGAGCTGGAATCCACAGCTCCGCACTCGCGGAGCTTATAAAGGCAAAAACCTCCGCACTCGCGGAGGTCAAATAGTATTACGTGGGCCTATAAATGGCCGAGCATTCGGCCGAAATTTACACATCTTTTTCTCTTCATTCATCAACGTAATATATATATATATATATTTATATTTTAATTTTAATTTTAATTTTAAATCCTAATAATAAGGGTATGTTAGCGAATGTTGTAAGGGTGTAAGTCAAAATTCTGTCCGTGTAACGCTACGCTATTTTTAATCATTGTAAGTTATGTTCAACCTTTTTACATTAATGTCTCGTAGCTAAGTTATTATTATGCTTATTTAAAACGAAGTAATCATGATGTTGGGCTAAATACTAAAATTGGGTAATTGGGCTTTGTACCATAATTGGGGTTTGGACAAAAGAACGACACTTGTGGAAATTAGACTATGGGCTATTAATGGGCTTTATATTTGTTTAACTAAATGATAGTTTGTTAATTTTAATATAAAGATTTACAATTGGACGTACCTATAAATAACCATATACACTCAATCGGACACGATGGGCGGGATATTTATATGTACGAATAATCGTTCATTTAACCAGACACGGGAATGGATTAATAGTCTATGGAATTATTAAAACAGGGGTGAAATTATGTACAAGGACACTTGGCATAATTAATAACAAAGTATTAAAACCTTGTGTTACACGCAGTCGATATCCTGGTGTAATTATTAAATAAAGTATTAAGACCTTGTTACAGTTTAAGTCCCCAATTAGTTGGAATATTTGACTTCGGGTATAAGGATAATTTGACGAGGACACTCGCACTTTATATTTATGACTGATGGACTGTTATGGACAAAAACCAGACGGACATATTAAATAATCCAGGACAAAGGACAATTAACCCATGGGCATAAAACTAAAAATCAACACGTCAAACATCATGATTACGGAAGTTTAAATAAGCATAATTCCTTTATTTTCATATTTAATTGCACTTCTAATTATCGCACTTTTATTTATTGTCATTGTATTTAATTGCACTTTTAATTATCGTACTCTTTAATTATCGCAAGTTTATTTTATGACACTTTTATTTATCGCAATTTCATTATCGTTATTTACTTTATGCTTTAAATTAAGTTGTATTTATTTTTAATATTTTACATTAGGTTTTAACTGCGACGAAAGTTTTAAAAATCGACAAACCGGTCATTAAACGGTAAAAACCCCCCTTTATAATAATAATATTACTTATATATATATTTGTATTTTTATAAATTAAAACTAATATAGCGTTAAGCTTTGTTTAAAAGATTCCCTGTTTAACGAACCGGACTTACTAAAAACTACACTACTGTACGATTAGGTACACTGCCTATAAGTGTTGTAGCAAGGTTTAGGTATATCCATTCTATAAATAAATAAATATTTTGTGTAAAATTGTATCGTATTTAATAGTATTTCCTAGTAAAAATAAAGCTATTTCATATACACCTCGCATAACATCAAGTATTTTTGGCGCCGCTGCCGGAGAGACTTAAACGCCGAAAGCGCAACGCCAATGATATAAAAAAATAATAATATAATTTTGTAAAAGTTTTTATTAAGTCCTTCGTATAAAAATATAAGTTTTTTTTAAATATAAAAATATAAAAATATAAAAATACAAAAAGAGTTTGTTAAAAAATATATAAAGTTTAAAAAAAAGTATTTTTTACTTTTGAGTTTAAAAATAAGTATTTTATTGTTTTATAAAAATATTTAGTTATATTTATATTTTATATATATTTGATTAAACAGAAAAACATAATAAAAATATATTAAAAAAAAAACTGAACCTGTAAAAATCGACCCCTTTTGAGCTGAAATTGAACCCTCCGCGACTCGCGGAGGTTTTGAACTAGGACTATCCGCACTCGCGGAGGTCTTCTGACAGGCCACACAAACAACCCTAATTCTGCAATCATTACGGGGTAATTATTATTATTATAATTTAATTTAAACCCTAATTAGGTTTAGATTATTTAATTAGTTAATTTAGTTATTTATTTAATTTGTATTATTAAGTTATAATTAGTTTAATTAATTTATAAAATTAATAGTTTTATTAAATAAATAATATAAAAATAATATTTTTATAAAAATTGTACTTTTTACAACTTTTAGTATATTTTTATATTTTGTACCTCTTTTTATTCGTTTTAGTGTAATTTTTGTATTTTTCGCTTATATTTAATTTTAAGTTATAGTTTTTGCCATAGTTATTTTTAGTTCTAGATTTTTAGGCTTTACCGTAAAATCCCTTAAGTGCTTTTTCTTTAGACTAAGATTTAGGTGCTCTAGAATTTTGCGACGCCTTTTTAAGTTTTAGTACCCCTTTTTAAGATATTGTCATTTGGGATATAGTTTTTCTATTAAGCTTTAATATTTTTAGACGCAACTTTTAATTTTTAGTTTTTAGTGCCTTTTTAAGTTTCGACACGCTACTTTCTTATTTTTATTTTGCGACGCCTATTATTTTTCAATCTTTTATTTTTCGACGTTTTTCGACGCGTTCTTTTTCTTTCTTATTTCTTGACATTCTAGTTTTTAGGACTTAGAATTTTCTCTATTTCTTATCTAAATTTCTTAAATTTCAACGAAAATTTATTTTAAGCGGTTAAATTGATAGACATCAAAATTTTCTGGTTCGTAGTAATAGTTGGATTTGTACGTGGACCGGGTTATTGGAGCCAAACAGTACTCAATTATATTGAGATCAAACGAATCCTGCCCCTCTGCTGCATCTTTTGGCTATTCGAAACGTGGGCAAAATCAGAAAAGTCTATTAATTTGATAACTTATATAATTTTTCTTCCTTTTTAAAAACTAATAGGATATTCAGTGAATGCACCGAGCAAAACATTCACCACCTTTTGTACGTTCACCACCTGTAACTCGATCAAGACATCTAGCAAATATTGTCGCCGTTGATTTTTCTTTAGAATCGTCATCCAGTCGACCAAGTACTCCAATTCAAATTCCCGATAATCCATTTTTTGAACCCGACCTCACAATTGAGAATCCGGAGAATATTCAGGGATAATTTATAGATCCTGAACCATTAATCTTTCCTCCGGAACCACCAATTGTGAAGACCCGTCCTAATCCATCTGGACGAAGTCCATATCGATTATAAATGATTCACAACAGTTGATTACATCGCGAGGTACTTGACCTCTATATGATACATTTTACAATAATTGCATTCATTTTTGAAAAGACAATCTTTCTTTACATCGAAAGTTGACGGCATGCAAACCATTTCATAATATATCCAACTATAATTGACTTAATAATAATCTTGATAAACTCATTGACTCGAATGCAACGTCTTTTGAAACATGTCATGAACGACTCCAAGTAATATCTCTAAGATGAGCTAATGCACAGCGGAAGATTTCTTTCATACCTGAGAATAAACATGCTTTCAAGTGTCAACCAAAAGGTTGGTGAGTTCATTAGTTTAACATAAATAATCATTTCATAATTTTAATAGACCACAAGATTTCATATTTTCATTTCTCATAAACATACGTCCCATACATAGAGACAAAAATATTATTCATATGGATTGAACACCTGGTAATCGACATTCACAAGATGCATATAAGAATATCCCCATCATTCCAGGATCCTCCATCGGACATGATATAAATTTCGAAGTACTAAAGCATCCGGTACTTTGGATGGGGCTTGTTGGGCCCGATAGATCTATCTTTAGAGTTCGCGTCAATTAGGGTGTCTGTTCCCTAATTCTTAGATTACCAGACTAAAAAGGAGCATATTCTGTTTAATAATCCAACCATAGAATGTAGTTTTAAGTACACAATGTCTATTTCGTAAAACAGTTATAAAAGTTGCGCATGTATTCTCAGCCCAAAAATATAAAGGGTAAAAAGGCAAATGAAACTCACCTAATGTATTTTGTAGTAAAAATACATATAACGACATTAAACAACCGAACAATACAGGGTTGGCCTCGGAATCACGAACCTATATCATTTGTATATATATATATATATACATATATATATATATATTTATTAAAATGTATAATCGTATTCGAACAGGTTTATATATATAATTTGAATTATATATTATACTTATTTAGTTTGTGTATATATATTTAAAATGATTAATATCTATATATTTGGTTATATTAATATATATCTATATATCTATATATATATATATATATATATATATATATATATATATATATATATATATATATATGGTTAGTATTATATGAAAATATTCTTAATTTGTTATATATATGAGTATTTATATAAATAATGTTATTATATTTGATATGTGATATATAAACTATTAATATGATTATAATATATGTATTAAGTATATTTTAGGTACAAAATATTTATATGTAATGAAAATGATATTTATACTAATATTATTGAGAGTAATAATAACTTGTATTGTTTTATGGTAACAATAATAATAATCCTAAACATATTCATAATAATAATAATAATAGTACTAAAAATGATACCATTATTAATATTTACAAAAATAATAATAAGTTGTATTATTTTGTCACTAATTATAGTGTTTATAATAACAATTTTATTATGTTCCTAATAATGATGATAATAATAATAATAATAATAATAATAATAATAATAATAATAATAATAATAATAATAATAATAATAATAATAATCCTAATACTTAATAATAATATTAATTTTAACCATTTTATTACTACTGCTTATATTAATAATGATACTTATGTTTATAATAACAATTCTAATATTTATAATGATTCTAGTATTAGTTTTAATAGTTGTGATAATAATCTTAGTGAAAAATATAAATATTCTAATAATAATATTGATAGTGTTTACATGATATCAAAATAACAATTTTAATCATAGTTATATATTATCTTATTTTGTTATCTTTCTATTATCATCTTCTATATCCTAATTATAATCATATTCATAAGCATAATAATAATAATATTAATAATTAATAATGATAATAATAATATCTATATCTATAATAATAATAATAATAATAATAATAATAATAATAATAATAATAATAATAATAATAATAATAATAAATAGTAAACTACCTCAAAAGAGTTCTAGAGAAAACTGCCCACGCCTGGGATTGAACCCGAGACCTCTCGAAACTCCCTAATACGCTTAACCAGTTGGGCTCTTGCCCATTTTCCGAAATAATACATAACTCATAAATATTTAACCCGTTTTGTATATCATCTTCTTCTACTACCTTAAATCAAACAACCCGTGAAACAAAATCAATCTTAACAATTAAATTATTGTATCCGATTTAAATTCGTATTTGAATCAGAAACTTCCCTTTGTGAATGATTATATTAAAAGAAAAAAAATATAAATAAATAAAGAACTAGCTGTAGGTTCTCGGATAAAAAAAACATAAATCACGAAATTGAATTTGGGAACGTTTTGGACAATTGTTATAAAACGAATTGTGTTTTAAAATGACTATAGAATCATTCCCAATCAGTAATTTTAACAAGAACGATCCATAACACCTTAATTTGTTTGAAGAACACAGTTGACTTTTTTTGGTTTTAAATTTTGACTTCGTAAATTGGAAATCAATTGAAAGAATTAATGTTTCAAAACTTACAGATAGTTTAAGTATGTAGTTCCTAACATCTCTGCATTCTTGGATTTTGAAGATTGATCACGAATTGAATTTTTGATTTTATTTTTTTAACCATCGCGTAAAAAAAATACTTTCAATTTTTCTGTTTTTATTTAATTGATGATAATAGCTGGCGATTTATTGAGTACGAGTAATCAATTGATACAGCAACAGATGGTTATCAATTGTTTTGTAGTGAAGATTGCAGCCGACAGGAAATCACGAGAAGAACAGAAAAGAAAAAGAAAAAGAAAAAAAATGACAGCAATACGAAGAAACAGATATTACACTGTATATATATATCAGTTTCTTAATCTGTAATTATATATACGTATTCAGTATTTATATATACTTATGTAACTGTATCGTATTATATATTTATTTATCTATATATCTATAACTGTTATTTGTATAAATATATGTATTTAAATATATCTGTGTTTGTATATAATTACATCGACTATTTATATATATATATACACATATATATTAAATATATATAAGGAAACTTAATAATATTAATTTTACAAACATTAATATTCAAAATTTATTTTAATAGTAATAATAATAATAATTCTAATAATAACAACTATTAATAATAATACGATAATATATATTAATTATAATTGTTATTATGAAGGTGATAATAATAATATTTGTTAATGATAATAACAATGATTTGTATTATTTTCATAATGATACATATAATAATAATAATGACTTTATCAATTATAAATCATAATATTAATCATAATTTCACTATTAATTATATTAGTAATGTTATTAATAGTGATAAAAATAATATTAGTAATAGTAATATTATAACAAATTAACTATATCCAATTTCATATCTTTATATTATATATAGTAATAGTAATAGTAATTATATTGATATTAATATTTATATTGATTTTAATACGAGTAATGTTAATATTAATATAGTAATTATAATTTATCTTGTAAATAAGTTTAATATATTGATATTATTAACTATGTACTATTTATTAATTATCTATAACACGTATTGATTATTTAATTTTTATATATTTTATATATATTACAACATACATATAATATTAACCATGTATAGAAATCATGTTTATTTATATATGAATTTACTTAATAACAACCTTATTATCTTACATATTATTTTACATACTTGATTCTAATATTTCAGTTATATTTTATTATTTCTAATTATTATATATACACTTTTATTTATATTTATATATAGTCACATATTTAATTACACACAATTGTTCGTGAATCGTCGGGAATAGTCAAAGGTCAAATGGTTTCATGAAATAGTTCCAAAATTTTCGAGACTCAATATTACAGACTTTGCTTATCGTGTCTGAATCATATAAAGACTAAGTTTAAATTTGGTCGGAAATTCCCGGGTCATCACAGTACCTACCCGTTAAAGAAATTTCATCCCGAAATTTGGGTGAGGTGGTCATGGCTAACAATAAAAATGTTTTCATGACAAATATGAGTTGATAATTAGAGTTTCATCATTATTGAGTAATACAAATAAAACAATTCGATTATTCGAAGCGTATAAGTGAGGTTATCACAAAAGATTGAGATGGAGATTCTCCTTAGCTTTTGACGCAGTCAGGGTTGAATTTAGAAAGTAAGGTGCGTCTTAACTTTTGATGTAGGGGGATTGAATTCCGGAATTCAAGGGAATTAAAGAAAATTTTCGAAATCTAAAAGATTTGATTCTTCGGCGAGTAAGAAAATTAAGATCTCTATAATTAAATACGGTGATCTGTCTCGATTACTCTGTCTGATATTTCCTTTATAAATTTACCTTTTTCCATTCCATTAGTTTTCACCACTTTTATACACAATTCCCAAATTCAAAAGATTTATGAAAATGCTTAACCCTGTTCTGATCCTTGTTCTTATTCTAACTATCGCAATGATTGTTCTTCTTTTCCAACTCTCACCTGAAGAATCTGTTTATTTCTATTATGTTCTAGGGATTATTGTGTTTATAATCCTCCCGTGTCTTTATATTGCAATACGTACTGATATCCACGGTTTGTAATTTCGGTGTTGTCATTGGGTTTTATATTTTCTCTTATATTTTGGATCTCTTTGCCTTTTTATTATCCTCTCGACCTCTAGTAAAATAAGCAACGGTCCAGAATTCATAGATATGAATTTCGAAATGAACATAGTGAAATGTCCCGTTCTTATTGATTAAAAACGTTCCATATTAATTGATTTCGTTGCGAGGTTTTGACCTCTATATGAGACGTTTTTCAAAGACTGCATTCATTTTAAAACAAACCATAACCTTTATTTCATCAATAAAGGTTTAAAAACCTTTACGTAAATTATCAAATAATGATAATCTAAAATATCCTGTTTACACACGACCATTACATAATGGTTTACAATACAAATATGTTACAACAAAATAAGTTTCTTGAATGCAGTTTTTACACAATATCATACAAGCATGGACTCCAAATCTCGTCCTTATTTAAGTATGCGACAGCGGAAGCTCTTAATAATCACCTGAGAATAAACATGCTTAAAACGTCAACAAAAATGTTGGTGAGTTATAGGTTTAACCTATATATATCAAATCATAATAATAGACCACAAGATTTCATATTTCAATACACATCCCATACATAGAGATAAAAATCATTCATATGGTGAACACCTGGTAACCGACATTAACAAGATGCATATATAAGAATATCCCCATCATTCCGGGACACCCTTCGGATATGATATAAATTTCGAAGTACTAAAGCATCCGGTACTTTGGATGGAGTTTGTTAGGCCCAATAGATCTATCTTTAGGATTCGCGTCAATTAGGGTGTCTGTTCCCTAATTCTTAGATTACCAGACTTAATAAAAAGGGGCATATTCGATTTCGATAATTCAACCATAGAATGTAGTTTCACGTACTTGTGTCTATTTTGTAAATCATTTATAAAACCTGCATGTATTCTCATCTCAAAAATATTAGATTTTAAAAGTGGGACTATAACTCACTTTCACAGATTTTTACTTCGTCGGGAAGTAAGACTTGGCCACTGGTTGATTCACGAACCTATAACAATATATACATATATATCAAAGTATGTTCAAAATATATTTACAACACTTTTAATATATTTTGATGTTTTAAGTTTATTAAGTCAGCTGTCCTCGTTAGTAACCTACAACTAGTTGTCCACAGTTAGATGTACAGAAATAAATCGATAAATATTATCTTGAATCAATCCACGACCCAGTGTATACGTATCTCAGTATTGATCACAACTCAAACTATATATATATTTTGGAATCAACCTCAACCCTGTATAGCTAACTCCAACATTCACATATAGAGTGTCTATGGTTGTTCCGAAATATATATAAATGTGTCGACATGATAGGTCGAAACATTGTATACGTGTCTATGGTATCTCAAGATTACATAATATACAATACAAGTTGATTAAGTTATGGTTGGAATAGATTTGTTACCAATTTTCACGTAGCTAAAATGAGAAAAATTATCCAATCTTGTTTTACCCATAACTTCTTCATTTTAAATCTATTTTGAGTGAATCAAATTGCTATGGTTTCATATTGAATTCTATTTTATGAATCTAAACAGAAAAAGTATAGGTTTATAGTCGGAAAAATAAGTTACAAGTCATTTTTGTAAAGGTAGTCATTTCAGTCGAAAGAACGACGTCTAGATGACCATTTCAGAAAACATACTTCCACTTTGAGTTTAACCATAATTTTTGGATATAGTTTCATGTTCATAATAAAAATCATTTTCTCAGAATAACAACTTTTAAATCAAAGTTTATCATAGTTTTTAATTAACTAACCCAAAACAGCCAGCGGTGTTACTACGACGGCGTAAATCCGGTTTTACGGTGTTTTTCGTGTTTCCAGGTTTTAAATCATTAATTTAGCATATCATATAGATATAGAACATGTGTTTAGTTGATTTTAAAAGTCAAGTTAGAAGGATTAACTTTTGTTTGCGAACAAGTTTAGAATTAACTAAACTATGTTCTAGTGATTACAAGTTTAAACCTTCGAATAAGATAGCTTTATATGTATGAATCGAATGATGTTATGAACATCATTACTACCTTAAGTTCCTTGGATAAACCTACTGGAAAATAGAAAAATGGATCTAGCTTCAACGGATCCTTGGATGGCTCGAAGTTCTTGAAGCAGAATCATGACACGAAAACAAGTTCAAGTAAGATCATCACTTGAAATAAGATTGTTATAGTTATAGAAATTGAACCAAAGTTTGAATATGATTATTACCTTGTATTAGAATGATAACCTACTGTAAGAAACAAAGATTTCTTGAGGTTGGATGATCACCTTACAAGATTGGAAGTGAGCTAGCAAACTTGAAAGTATTCTTGATTTTATGAAACTAGAACTTTTGGAATTTATGAAGAACACTTAGAACTTGAAGATAGAACTTGAGAGAGATCAATTAGATGAATAAAATTGAAGAATGAAAGTGTTTGTAGGTGTTTTTGGTCGTTGGTGTATGGATTAGATATAAAGGATATGTAATTTTGTTTTCATGTAAATAAGTCATGAATGATTACTCATATTTTTGTAATTTTATGAGATATTTCATGCTAGTTGCCAAATGATGGTTCCCACATGTGTTAGGTGACTCACATGGGCTGCTAAGAGCTGATCATTGGAGTGTATATACCAATAGTACATATATCTAAAAGCTGTGTATTGTACGAGTACGAATACGGGTGCATACGAGTAGAATTGTTGATGAAACTGAACGAGGATGTAATTGTAAGCATTTTTGTTAAGTAGAAGTATTTTGATAAGTGTATTGAAGTCTTTCAAAAGTGTATAAATACATATTAAAACACTACATGTATATACATTTTAACTGAGTCGTTAAGTCATCGTTAGTCGTTACATGTAAGTGTTGTTTTGAAACCTTTAGGTTAACGATCTTGTTAAATGTTGTTAACCCAATGTTTATAATATCAAATGAGATTTTAAATTATTATATTATCATGATATTAACATGTATGAATATCTCTTAATATGATATATATACATTAAATGCCTTTACAACGATAATCGTTACATATATGTCTCGTTTAAAAATCATTAAGTTAGTAGTCTTGTTTTTACATATGTAGTTCATTGTTAATATACTTAATGATATGTTTACTTATCATAGTATCATGTTAACTATATATATATATATATCCATATATATGTCATCATATAGTTTTTACAAGTTTTAACGTTCGTGAATCACCGGTCAACTTGGGTGGTCAATTGTCTATATGAAACATATTTCAATTAATCAAGTCTTAACAAGTTTGATTTCTTAACATGTTGGAAACATTAATCATGTAAATATCAATCTCAATTAATATATATAAACATGGAAAAGTTCGGGTCACTACAGTACCTACCCGTTAAATAAATTTCGTCCCGAAATTTTAAGCTGTTGAAGGTGTTGACGAATCTTCTGGAAATAGATGCGGGTATTTCTTCTTCATATGATCTTCACGCTCCCAGGTGAACTCGGGTCCTCTACGAGCATTCCATCGAACCTTAACAATTGGTATCTTGTTTTGCTTAAGTCTTTTAACCTCACGATCCATTATTTTGACGGGTTCTTCGATGAATTGGAGTTTTTCGTTGATTTGGATTTCATCTAACGGAATAGTGAGATCTTCTTTAGAAAAACATTTCTTCAAATTTGAGACGTAGAAAGTGTTATGTACAGCCGCGAGTTGTTGAGGTAACTCAAGTCGGTAAGCTACTGGTCCGACACGATCAATAATCTTGAATGGTCCAATATACCTTGGATTTAATTTCCTTCGTTTACCAAATGGAACAACGCCTTTCCAAGGTGCAACTTTAAGCATGACCATCTCTCCAATTTCAAATTCTATATCTTTTCTTTTAATGTCAGCGTAGCTCTTTTGTCGACTTTGGGCGGTTTTCAACCGTTGTTGAATTTGGATGATCTTCTCGGTAGTTTCTTGTATAATCTCCGGACCCGTAATCTGTCTATCCCCCACTTCACTCCAACAAATCGGAGACCTGCACTTTCTACCATAAAGTGCTTCAAACGGCGCCATCTCAATGCTTGAATGGTAGCTGTTGTTGTAGGAAAATTCTGCTAACGGTAGATGTCGATCCCAACTGTTTCCGAAATCAATAACACATGCTCGTAGCATGTCTTCAAGCGTTTGTATCGTCCTTTCGCTCTGCCCATCAGTTTGTGGATGATAGGCAGTACTCATGTCTAGACGAGTTCCTAATGCTTGCTGTAATGTCTGCCAGAATCTTGAAATAAATCTGCCATCCCTATCAGAGATAATAGAGATTGGTATTCCATGTCTGGAGATGACTTCCTTCAAATACAGTCGTGCTAACTTCTCCATCTTGTCATCTTCTCTTATTGGCAGGAAGTGTGATGATTTGGTGAGACGATCAACTATTACCCAAATAGTATCAAAACCACTTGCAGTCCTTGGCAATTTAGTGATGAAATCCATGGTAAATTTTTTCCCATTTCTATTCCGGGATTTCGGGTTGTTGAAGTAGACCTGATGGTTTCTGATGCTCAGCTTTGACCTTAGAACACGTCAAACATTCTCCTACGTATTTAGCAACATCGGCTTTCATACCTGGCCACCAAAAATGTTTCTTGAGATCCTTGTACATCTTCCCCGTTCCAGGATGTATTGAGTATCTGGTTTTATGAGCTTCTCTAAGTACCATTTCTCTCATATCTCCAAATTTTGGTACCCAAATCCTTTCAGCCCTATACCGGGTTCCGTCTTCACGAATATTAAGATGCTTCTCCGATCCTTTGGGTATTTCATCCTTTAAATTTCCCTCTTTTAAAACTCCTTGTTGCGCCTCCTTTATTTGAGTAGTAAGGTTATTATGAATCATTATATTCATAGATTTTACTCGAATGGGTTCTCTGTCCTTCCTGCTCAAGGCATCGGCTACCACATTTGCCTTCCCCGGGTGGTAACGAATCTCAAAATCGTAATCATTCAACAATTCAATCCACCTACGCTGCCTCATATTCAGTTGTTTCTGATTAAATATGTGTTGATGACTTGTGTGGTCGGTATATATAATACTTTGACCCCATATAAGTAGTGCCTCCAAGTCTTTAATGCAAAAACAACCGCGCCTAATTCCAAATCATACGTCGTATAATTTTGTTCGTGAATCTTCAATTGTCTAGACGCATAAGCAATCACCTTCGTTCGTTGCATTAATACACAACCAAGACCTTGCTTTAATGCGTCACAATAAATCACAAAATCATCATTCCCTTCAGGCAATGACAATATAGGTGCCGTAGTTAGCTTTTTCTTTAATAACTGAAATGCTTTCTCTTGTTCATCATTCCATTCAAATTTCTTCCCTTTATGCGTTAATGCAGTCAAGGGTTTTGCTATTCTGGAAAAGTCTTGGATGAACCTTCTGTAGTAACCAGCTAGTCCTAAAAACTGGCGTATGTGTTTCGGAGTTTTTGGGGTTTCCCACTTTTCAACAGTTTCTATCTTTGCCGGATCCACCTTAATACCTTCTTTGTTCACTATGTGACAGAGGAATTGAACTTCTTCCAACCAAAATGCACACTTTGAAAACTTAGCGTACAATTCTTCCTTCCTCAATACTTCTAACACCTTTCTCAAATGTTCACCGTGTTCTTGGTCATTCTTTGAGTAAATAAGTATGTCATCAATGAAAACAATGACAAACTTGTCAAGGTATGGTCCACACACTCGGTTCATAAAGTCCATGAACACAGCTGGTGCATTAGTTAAACCAAACGGCATGACCATAAACTCGTAATGACCGTAACGTGTTCTGAAAGCAGTCTTTGGAATATCATCTTCTTTCACCCGCATTTGATGATACCCGGAACGTAAGTCAATCTTTGAATAAACAGACGAGCCTTGTAGTTGATCAAATAAGTCGTCGATTCTCGGTAGTGGGTAGCGGTTCTTGATGGTAAGTTTGTTCAACTCTCGGTAGTCGATACACAACCTGAATGTACCATCTTTCTTCTTGACAAACAAAACAGGAGCTCCCCACGGTGATGTGCTTGGTCGAATGAAACCACGCTCTAAAAGTTCTTGTAATTGGCTTTGCAGTTCTTTCATCTCGCTGGGTGCGAGTCTGTAAGGAGCACGAGCTATTGGTGCAGCTCCTGGTACAAGATCTATTTGAAATTCAACGGATCGATGTGGGGGTAATCCCGGTAATTCTTTCAGAAATACATCGGGAAATTCTTTTGCAATGGGAACATCATTGATGCTCTTTTCTTCAGTTTGTACTTTCTCGACGTGTGCTAGAACAGCATAACAACCTTTTCTTATTAGTTTTTGTGCCTTCAAATTACTAATAAGATGTAGCTTCGTGTTGCCCTTTTCTCCGTACACCATTAAGGGTTTTCCTTTTTCTCGTATAATGCGAATTGCATTTTCGTAACAAACGATCTCTGCTTTCACTTCTTTCAACCAGTCCATACCGATTATCACATCAAAACTCCCTAACTCTACTGGTATCAAATCAATCTTAAATGTTTCGCTAACCAGTTTAATTTCTCGATTCCGACATATATTATCTGCTGAAATTAATTTACCATTTGCTAATTCGAGTAAAAATTTACTATCCAAAGGCGTCAATGGACAACTTAATTTAGCACAAAAATCTCTACTCATATAGCTTCTATCCGCACCCGAATCAAATAAAACGTAAGCAGATTTATTGTCAATAAGAAACGTACCCGTAACAAGCTCCGGGTCTTCCTGTGCCTCTGCCGCATTAATATTGAAAACTCTTCCGTGGCCTTGTCCATTCGTGTTCTCCTGGTTCGGGCAATTTCTAATAACGTGGCCCAGTTTTCCACATTTATAACAAACTACATTGGCATAACTTGCTCCGACACTACTTGCTCCGCCATTACTCGTTTCGACACCATTTGTTACTTTCGTTCTATTAACCCCTGGTCCGTAGACCTCACACTTCGCCGCGCTATGACCATTTATTTTACACTTGTTGCAAAATTTGGTGCAGAACCCCGAGTGATACTTTTCACACCTTTGGCATAGCTGCTTCTGATTGTTGTTGTTGTTGCGGTTATTATTGTTGTTGGGATGATTGTTGTAGTTGTTGTTGTTGTTGTTGTTGTTGTTGTTGTTGTTGGGCCGTTTGTTGTAGTTGCGATTGATGTTGCGATTGTTGGGATAATTGTTGCGATTATTGTTGTAATTGCTGTTGTTGTTGTATTGGTGATTCTTATCACCGTTTTCCTCCCACTTTCTTTTGACTTGCTTCACATTGGCCTCTTCAGCAGTCTGTTCTTTAATTCTTTCTTCAATCTGGTTCACTAGTTTGTGAGCCATTCTACATGCCTGTTGTATGGAGGCGGGCTCGTGTGAACTTATATCTTCTTGGATTCTTTCCGGTAATCCTTTCACAAACGCGTCGATCTTCTCTTCCTCATCTTCGAATGCTCCCGGACACAATAGGCACAATTCTGTGAATCGTCTTTCGTACGTGGTAATATCAAATCCTTGGGTTCGTAACCCTCTAAGTTCTGTCTTGAGCTTATTGACCTCGGTTCTGGGACGGTACTTCTCGTTCATCAAGTGCTTGAATGCTGACCACGGTAGTGCGTACGCATCGTCTTGTCCCACTTGCTCTAGATAGGTATTCCACCATGTTAACGCAGAACCTGTGAAGGTATGCGTAGCGTACTTCACTTTGTCCTCTTCAGTACACTTACTTATGGCAAACACCGATTCAACCTTCTCGGTCCACCGTTTCAATCCGATCGGTCCTTCGGTTCCATCAAATTCCAAAGGTTTGCAGGCAGTGAATTCTTTGTAGGTGCATCCTACACGATTTCCTGTACTGCTAGATCCAAGGTTATTATTGGTATGTAGCGCAGCCTGTACTGCGGCTATGTTTGAAGCTAGAAAAGTACGGAATTCCTCTTCATTCATATTCACGGTGTGTCGAGTAGTCGGTGCCATTTCCTTCAAAATAGTCAAATGGAACAAGTTAATCATACAGAATATTAAGAGTAGTTAATAGTATTTCGTAGCATAATATGAACTCATTTATAAAAGCTTTTTCTTCATATTAGCGTTTTATAAGTTTAAATTCGGGTAGTACCTACCCGTTAAGTTCATACTTAGTAGCTAATATACAATTCAACTACTACAATTCTATATGAAAAACTGATTATAATAATATTTCGCGTTCAAACTTTTACACAATATTTTACAAACTTACAATACCGCTTATTTTATATATAGCATGAAATATAGCACACAATAAATTTGATACAAGATGGTTGTGAAGATAATTCTAGCTAGTACACAAGTCGTTCAGCAAAGGCAATAAAGACACGTAATTCATACGTCCAGAAACAAGTCATGCATTCTGGTTTTACTAGGATTACTTCCCATCCTCGGTCTTGTGGAACATAACCGTTATGGCCGTTGATAAGACAGCATGTTGTAACGTCGTCAAAGGGACGAGGGTTACGTAATGTCCAACAGTCCCGTAACAATCTAAAAACCTCATTTCTTACCCCAATTACCGACTCCGTCACTTGTGGGAACGTTTTGTTTAATAGTTGTAGCCCGATGTTCTTGTTCTCACTTTGGTGAGAAGCGAACATTACTAATCCGTAAGCATAACATGCTTCTTTATGTTGCATGTTAGCCGCTTTTTCTAAATCACGAAGTCCAATATTCGGATATATTGAGTCAAAATAATTTCTTAACCCATTGCGTAAAATAGCATTTGGGTTCCCCGCAATATATGCGTCAAAGTAAACACATCGTAACTCATGGATTTCCCAATGTGATATCCCCCATCTTTCGAACGAAAGCCTTTTATAAACCAAGGCATTCTTGGAACGTTCTTCGAATGTCTTACAAACTGATCTCGCCTTAAATAGTTGTGCCGAGGAATTCTGACCGACTCTAGACAAGATTTCATCAATCATGTCTCCGGGTAGGTCTCTTAAAATATTGGGTTGTCTATCCATTTTGTGTTTTTATACTGTAAAATAGACAAGAGTTAGATTCATAAAAAAAATTCTTATTAATACAAGTAATTTTTACATATATCATAAAGCATAAGCACACTATATTACATATATTACACCACACGAATACAACTATCTTATTCCGACTCGCTCGTTTCTTCTTGTTTGGTTTTGTTTCGTTTTGCCAAGTTTCTAGGGATATATGATGTTCCCCTAATACGAGCCGTCGTTGTCCACATTGGTTTAGAAAAACCTGGTGGTTTAGATGTTCCCGGGGGTTGACGATACATATAAAGTTCATCGGAGTTGGAATTAGATTTCTCTATTTTTATGCCCTTTCCCTTATTATTTTCTTTTACCTTTTTAAATTCAGTTGGGGTAATTTCTATAACATCATCGGAATTCTCGTCGGAATCCGATTCATCGGAGAATTGGTAATCCTCCCAATATTTTGCTTCCTTGGCGGAAACACCATTGACCATAATTAACCTTGGTCGGTTGGTTGAGGATTTTCTTTTACTTAACCGTTTTATTATTTCCCCCACCGGTTCTATTTCTTCATCCGGTTCTGATTCTTCTTCCGGTTCCGATTCTTCTTCCGGTTCCGACTCTTCTTCCGGTTCCTCTTCGGGAACTTGTGAATCAGTCCACGAATCATTCCAATTTACATTTGACTCTTCATTATTATTAGGTGAGTCAATGGGACTTGTTCTAGAGGTAGACATCTATCACATAATATCAAACGCGTTAAGAGATTAATATATCACATAATATTCACATGTTAAAAATATATAGTTTCCAACAAAATTTATTAAGCAATCATTTTTCAAGTAAACACGGTCGAAGTCCAGACTCACTAATGCATCCTAACAAACTCGATAAGACACACTAATGCAAAATTCTGGTTCTCTAAGACCAACGCTCGGATACCAACTGAAATGTCCCGTTCTTATTGATTAAAAACGTTCCATATTAATTGATTTAGTTGCGAGGTTTTGACCTCTATATGAGACGTTTTTCAAAGACTGCATTCATTTTAAAACAAACCATAACCTTTATTTCATCAATAAAGGTTTAAAAACCTTTACGTAAATTATCAAATAATGATAATCTAAAATATCCTGTTTACACACGACCATTACATAATGGTTTACAATACAAATATGTTACAACAAAATAAGTTTCTTGAATGCAGTTTTTACACAATATCATACAAGCATGGACTCCAAATCTAGTCCTTATTTAAGTATGCGACAGCGGAAGCTCTTAATAATCACCTGAGAATAAACATGCTTAAAACGCCAACAAAAATGTTGGTGAGTTATAGGTTTAACCTATATATATCAAATCATAATAATAGACCACAAGATTTCATATTTCAATACACATCCCATACATAGAGATAAAAATCATTCATATGGTGAACACCTGGTAACCGACATTAACAAGATGCATATATAAGAATATCCCCATCATTCCGGGACACCCTTCGGATATGATATAAATTTCGAAGTACTAAAGCATCCGGTACTTTGGATGGGGTTTGTTAGGCCCAATAGATCTATCTTTAGGATTCGCGTCAATTAGGGAATCTGTTCCCTAATTCTTAGATTACCAGACTTAATAAAAAGGGGCATATTCGATTTCGATAATTCAACCATAGAATGTAGTTTCACGTACTTGTGTCTATTTTGTAAATCATTTATAAAACCTGCATGTATTCTCATCCCAAAAATATTAGATTTTAAAAGTGGGACTATAACTCACTTTCACAGATTTTTACTTCGTCAGGAAGTAAGACTTGGCCACTGGTTGATTCACGAACCTATAACAATATATACATATATATCAAAGTATGTTCAAAATATATTTACAACACTTTTAAAATATTTTGATGTTTTAAGTTTATTAAGTCAGCTGTCCTCGTTAGTAACCTACAACTAGTTGTCCACAGTTAGATGTACAGAAATAAATCGATAAATATTATCTTGAATCAATCCACGACCCAGTGTATACGTATCTCAGTATTGATCACAACTCAAACTATATATATTTTGGAATCAACCTCAACCCTGTATAGCTAACTCCAACATTCACATATAGAGTGTCTATGGTTGTTCCGAAATATATATAGATGTGTCGACATGATAGGTCGAAACATTGTATACGTGTCTATGGTATCTCAAGATTACATAATATACAATACAAGTTGATTAAGTTATGGTTGAAATAGATTTGTTACCAATTTTCACGTAGCTAAAATGAGAAAAATTATCCAATCTTGTTTTACCCATAACTTCTTCATTTTAAATCTATTTTGAGTGAATCAAATTGCTATGGTTTCATATTGAATTCTATTTTATGAATCTAAACAGAAAAAGTATAGGTTTATAGTCGGAAAAATAAGTTACAAGTCATTTTTGTAAAGGTAGTCATTTCAGTCGAAAGAACGACGTCTAGATGACCATTTCAGAAAACATACTTCCACTTTGAGTTTAACCATAATTTTTGGATATAGTTTCATGTTCATAATAAAAATCATTTTCTCAGAATAACAACTTTTAAATCAAAGTTTATCATAGTTTTTAATTAACTAACCCAAAACAGCCCGCGGTGTTACTACGACGGCGTAAATCCGGTTTTACGGTGTTTTTCGTGTTTCCAGGTTTTAAATCATTAAGTTAGCATATCATATAGATATAGAACATGTGTTTATTTGATTTTAAAAGTCAAGTTAGAAGGATTAACTTTTGTTTGCGAACAAGTTTAGAATTAACAAAACTATGTTCTAGTGATTACAAGTTTAAACCTTCGAATAAGATAGCTTTATATGTATGAATCAAATGATGTTATGAACATCATTACTACCTTAAGTTCCTTGGATAAACCTACTGGAAAAGAGAAAAATGGATCTAGCTTCAACGGATCCTTGGATGGCTCGAAGTTCTTGAAGCAGAATCATGACACGAAAACAAGTTCAAGTAAGATCATCACTTGAAATAAGATTGTTATAGTTATAGAAATTGAACCAAAGTTTGAATATGATTATTACCTTGTATTAGAATGATAACCTACTGTAAGAAACAAAGATTTCTTGAGGTTGGATGATCACCTTACAAGATTGGAAGTGAGCTAGCAAACTTGAAAGTATTCTTGATTTTATGAAACTAGAACTTTTGGAATTTATGAAGAACACTTAGAACTTGAAGATAGAACTTGAGAGAGATCAATTAGATGAATAAAATTGAAGAATGAAAGTGTTTGTAGGTGTTTTTAGTCGTTGGTGTATGGATTAGATATAAAGGATATGTAATTTTGTTTTCATGTAAATAAGTCATGAATGATTACTCATATTTTTGTAATTTTATGAGATATTTCATGCTAGTTGCCAAATGATGGTTCCCACATGTGTTAGGTGACTCACATGGGCTACTAAGAGCTGATTATTGGAGTGTATATACCAATAGTACATACATCTAAAAGCTGTGTATTGTACGAGTACGAATACGGGTGCATACGAGTAGAATTGTTGATGAAACTGAACGAGGATGTAATTGTAAGCATTTTTGTTAAGTAGAAGTATTTTGATAAGTGTATTGAAGTCTTTCAAAAGTGTATAAATACATATTAAAACACTACATGTATATACATTTTAACTGAGTCGTTAAGTCATCGTTAGTCGTTACATGTAAGTGTTGTTTTGAAACCTTTAGGTTAACGATCTTGTTAAATGTTGTTAACCCAATGTTTATAATATCAAAAGAGATTTTAAATTTTTATATTATCATGATATTAACATGTATGAATATCTCTTAATATGATATATATACATTAAATGCCTTTACAACGATAATCGTTACATATATGTCTCGTTTAAAAATCATTAAGTTAGTAGTCTTGTTTTTACATATGTAGTTCATTGTTAATATACTTAATGATATATTTACTTATCATAGTATCATGTTAACTATATATATATATATATATCCATATATATGTCATCATATAGTTTTTACAAGTTTTAACGTTCGTGAATCACCGGTCAACTTGGGTGGTCAATTGTCTATATGAAACATATTTCAATTAATCAAGTCTTAACAAGTTTGATTGCTTAACATGTTGGAAACATTTAATCATGTAAATATCAATCTCAATTAATATATATAAACATGGAAAAGTTCGGGTCACTACACATAGTTAATGTTCTAAGAAAGAAATGGTAATAGCGCGATCTTGATTCGTCAATTTACCAGAATATCCGGGAAATATATAACTATCAAGAAAATATGATCTTGATATGTTTATATATCAGATAAAATGTAAGATTCGTGTAACATGGCACATAATGATGTTATAATCTGTGAATCATCATGTCCTATTTAGAAACTCAGCATGACTTACTGTAATATAATCACATTGATCAAGTGTCATTATATTATACTAACTCATGCATCAGTTCCCAACATTACTTCAATAACATTCACATTTTAAGCTCGAAAGTTTACAGAATATAGAAACTAATAGTTTCTATATGATGTAACACTGATAGTACGAAGAGATTAATGATTTCTGATAAGAACAGTTATAAAAATATCTCCAGAAATATGGAGGATATTTATAATGAAAGATACGATAATATCTCAGAACATCTAAGATCCGAGGATGATAAAAACTATTGTCTGCAAGGGTTTAGAGTAAGGAGCAAGATATTCACTAAAGACTTTAGCAGACATTGAATCATTCAGATTCTTTGAAGTTAAACTTATTCTTTGTGATTTGTCCACGGCTTTCTTCATAGTTTCGTATAATCTGCTTTTCGGTACTAAATTTTCTATTGAATGTTTCCAATATAATAATACACAGGAAGCACGAGGAGGTATATAATTTCGAACGAGAATATTTATGAAAATATCCTCAGAAATATCGAAGATATTGATGATGATATTTTGGAATTTCTAAGTTCGATGGTTGATGGAGAAAGATTTTTCGCATGATTTTAACATGACTTCGGAGAAAGATATTCTCTAAAGATTTCAACGGATCCAGAATTACCTGGATTCTTTGAATATATGGTATGGTCCTTGTATTTGTCCTTGGTCTCCTTCGTGATTAACTCAATTCGTTTTCCAGTTCAATTTTTTTTTTTGAGCTTTTCCAACATACTATTGTTTATCATCAAACTTTCGATGATTAAGGTCGTTTACGATTGTCTATGGTTTCTGCTGCTTCATTCAACTTTTTCAACATTCAGAGTATTGATTTGTGACTGAGTGCTTTTCAGAATTTCAGAATGAGAGATCATAATTCTAAGAGATAAATGTCATACATATAACTGTTGATGTAGATATGCTGTGAGTTTTCAAAGTACTGATTGCTGATTCCCTGTAATTGTTATGGCAGTTCTCGTTACCAGATGCGGATGAGTATATGATACGGTTTCAATGAATAAATATAATGATTTGTCAGAGAGATTTAAGCCAAAAAGCAACGAGGTTGCTGGTACGTCTGCTGGTAATATGGTGGAATATAAAAGAATTCTCCGGTATCAAAAGGGTAATTGTATATATCAGTATTATAGTAAGGCTACTTCGAATGAAAAGTCGAAGCTGACTTGTTGGAGCTGTGACAAAATTGGCTGCTTTGAAAAGGGATCGCAAAGTTATTTTTGCTAATAGATGCCAAAGGATCTGACGCGGCTACGTGTTAAACTTTTACTCAGTTGCCGAGAGTTTCTCAGGTGCATAACTATACGCATAAATCTTTCCTTCCGTAGATGAAGTGCGGTTGATTCATCCTATTGATTGAGGTGTTTTCAAGAATCATGAAAAGTTTGAACGTAGATTGTAATCGTCAAGATACAAATGAGGTTTAAGATGAAATCAAGTGGCAACTTGAAGAATTGTTTAGTTTCATATGTTATAATCAATAATTTAATTCATTTTTAATTGTCCAATCTTGATAGTCCTCGGTTGATAGTCCACAGTTAGCAATTCAATAATTCATATATAATTATATATATAATATTCGAATTAATACGTATCGTGACCCTTATACATCTCAGACTCGATCACAACTCAAAGTATATATATTATTGTAGAATCAACATCAACCCTGTATAGAGAACTCGATCATTACTGCATATAGAGTGTCTATGGTGATTCCAAATAATATATATAGATATGTCGATATGATATGTCAAAACCTTGTATACGTGTCCCGATATTTAAAGTGCGTAAAATAAATAACAAAAATTAAATAACGATAAATAAAGTGCGTAAAGTAAATAATAGAAATTAAATGACAATAAATAAAATTGCGAGAATGTAAATTGCGATAATTAAATTGCGATAAATAAAATGCGATAAATAGAATGTAATCAGTTAGCTAGGAACAGTTAGCTGGAACAGTTAGCGTGGATTCTTAACAAAATTTTTCGTAGTTAATTTGTTTGTTTCTATCAAATTTTTATTTCGTCAAATGTGTTCTTCATTATGCCACTTGTCGGATTCTGATAAATCAAAATCCAAATATGAAATTAAATGAAAATGGTTATATAGTGGTGAACGGATTCGTATATCGGTAGATGTAAGTAGGATAGTAATTGACTGTTGTATCAGATTTGAAAGAATGTAAAGTGTACTTATTAATGTGAAATCTAAATATTCCTCGGGTATTACCTACCCGTTAAAATATTTTCACCATTAACAGTTTGTACGAAAGAATTTTAAATTACAATCTTTATGAAAAAATATATATACATATATATTTTCTTCAGATGTAATCATGGATTTAATGAGTTAATGTGATATTAATCTCATTTAGTTTTCGGTTAGAACTAGAACAAATAATCTCTAAAACATTAGAGATTACGTAATTGTCATGTCGAAGAAGATAAATGATGTAGAACGATACGTAGAACGATGATTATACTCGGGGTACAGAATGAGATGTTGAGACATGGATGGTTGATGGTACTGGTGCTGTTACTGATGGTATTGTTGGTGCCAGTGATGTTGCTGAAGCTGGTACATTTTGCACCATATTCTCCGAATTGATTTTTCGATCGTGAAGTTCGTTGACTTATTACCCCAAGATGATTGTCGGTCGGAACGAGCGGATGAATAAGGTTCAGAATTGTGGATAGAATATAATCTTGTCGAGTTACCCTGGAAATGAGACTGAAAATGGTGTCTCGAACAGGTTCGCCGGTAAACGCTTCAGGTTCATTGTCAAGAGGTGAATTCGGTTGGTGGAAGGGATCGCCTTCTTCGCGTCTCCATTGTTTAAGTCGACTACGAACTCAACAAATGAATTGGGGATGACTGATTGGTTGATTCATTCCGGTGACGCTGATAGGTGAAACTCCATATCGGAATAGCTGTCGGAATCCGAGGAAATCGAACTGGTTGAGGGATTCATCTTGTACGATCAGATGAAGGACTTTTAGATAAGAAATAGATTATAGGATGTAGATTATTACCCTGCAATACATAATTTACATATGCATATATAATACTAAAATCCCATAAATTACGGAGGAATCTACGGAAGTTGTCAGGCAAGGTCTATAGTAACAGATATGCTAAGATATGAATTGGCAGATACGCTAAGATATGGATTAGTAGATATGCTAAGATATGAATTTTGTCTATACACTATTCATGCAATCAATGCAGTAAAACGTGTCTAGATTAAGAATAATGAGCAGGTAATTTTTGACACAAAATGATAAGCAAAACTTTTGACATGCAGACACGGTCGAAGTCCAGACTCACTAATGCATCCTAACGACTTATCAGTTAGACACACTAATGCATACATGGTTCGCTAAGACCACCGCTCTGATACCAACTGTGAAGACCCGTCCTAATCCATCCGGACGAAGTCCATATCAATTATAAATGATTCACAACAGTTGATTACATCGCGAGGTACTTGACCTCTATATGATACATTTTACAATCATTGCATTCGTTTTTGAAAAGACAATCTTTCTTTACATCGAAAGTTGACGGCATGCAAACCATTTCATAATATATCCAACTATAATTGACTTAATAATAATCTTGATGAACTCATTGACTCGAATGCAACGTCTTTTGAAACATGTCATGAACGACTCCAAGTAATATCTCTAAGATGAGCTAATGCACAGCGGAAGATTTCTTTCATACCTGAGAATAAACATGCTTTCAAGTGTCAACCAAAAGGTTGGTGAGTTCATTAGTTTAACATAAATAATCATTTCATAATTTTAATAGACCACAAGATTTTATATTTCCATTTCTCATAAACATACGTCCCATGCATAGAGACAAAAATATCATTCATATGGATTGAACACCTGGTAATCGACATTCACAAGATGCATATAAGAATATCCCCATCATTCCGGGATCCTCCATCGGACATGATATAAATTTCGAAGTACTAAAGCATCCGGTACTTTGGATGGGGCTTGTTGGGCCCGATAGATCTATCTTTAGAGTTCGCGTCAATTAGGGTGTCTGTTCCCTAATTCTTAGATTACCAGACTAAAAAGGGGCATATTCGGTTTAATAATCCAACCATAGAATGTAGTTTTAAGTACTTGTGTCTATTTCGTAAAACAGTTATAAAAGTTGCGCATGTATTCTCAGCCCAAAAATATAAAGGGTAAAAAGGCAAATGAAACTCACCCAATGTATTTTGTAGTAAAAATACATATAATGACATTAAACAACCGAACAATGCAGGGTTGGCCTCGGATTCACGAACCTATATCATTTGTATATATATATATTAAAATGTATAATCGTATTCGAACTGGTTTATATATATAATTTGAATTATATATTATACTTATTTAGTTTGTGTATATATATTTAAAATGTTTAATATCTATATATTTGGTTATATTAATATATATCTATATATATATATATATATATATATATATATATATATATATATATATATATATATATATATATATATATATATATATATATATATATATATATATATATGGTTAGTATTATATGAAAATATTCTTAATTTGTTATATATATGAGTATTTATATAAATAATGTTATTATATTTGATATGTGATATATAAACTATTAATATGATTATAATATATGTATTAAGTATATTTTAGGTACAAAATATTTATATGTAATGAAAATGATATTTATACTAATATTAGTGAGAGTAATAATAACTTGTATTGTTTTATGGTAACAATAATAATAATCCTAAACATATTCATAATAATAATAATAGTACTAAAAATGATACCATTATTAATATTTACAAAAATAATAATAAGTTGTATTATTTTGTCACTAATTATAGTGTTTATAATAACAATTTTATTATGTTCCTAATAATGATGATGATGATGATGATGATGATGATAATAATAATAATAATAATAATAATAATAATAATAATAATAATAATAATAATAATAATAATAATAATAATAATCCTAATACTTAATAATAATATTAATTTTAACCATTTTATTACTACTGCTTATATTAATAATGATACTTATGTTTATAATAACAATTCTAATATTTATAATGATTCTAGTATTAGTTTTAATAGTTGTGATAATAATCTTAGTGAAAAATATAAATATTCTAATAATAATATTGATAGTGTTTACATGATATCAAAATAACAATTTTAATCATAGTTATATATTATCTTATTTTGTTATCTTTCTATTATCATCTTCTATATCCTAATTATAATCATATTCATAAGCATAATAATAATAATATCAATAATTAATAATGATAATAATAATATCTATATCTATAATAATAATAATAATAATAACAATAATAATAATAACAAATAGTAAACTACCTCAAAAAGAGTTCTAGAGAAAACTGCCCACGCCTGGGATTGAACCCGAGACCTCTCAAAACTCCCTAATACGCTTAACCAGTTAGGCTCTTGCCCATTTTCCGAAATAATACACAACTCATAAATATTTAACCCGTTTTGTATATCATCTTCTTCTACTACCTTAAATCAAACAACCCGTGAAACAAAATCAATCTTAACAATTAAATTATTGTATCCGATTTAAATTCGTATTTGAATCAGAAACTTCCCTTTGTGAATGATTATATTAAAAGCAAAAAAAAAAATATAAATAAATAAAGAACTCGCTGTAGGTTCTCGGATAAAAAAAAACATAAATCATGAAATTAAATTTGGGAACGTTTTGGACAATTGTTATAAAATGACTATAGAATCATTCCCAATCAGTAATTTAAACAAGAACGATCCATAACACCTTAATTTGTTTGAAGAACACAGTAGACTTTTTTTGGTTTTAAATTTTGACTTCGCAAATTGGAAATCAATTGAAAGAATTAACGTTTCAAAACTTATAGATAGTTTAAGTATGTAGTTCCTAACATCTCTGCATTCTTGTATTTTGAAGATTGATCACGAATTGAATTTTTGATTTTTTTTTTAACCATCGCGTAAAAAAAATACTTTCAATTTTTCTATTTTTATTTAACTGATGATAATAGCTGGCGATTTATTGAGTACGAGTAATCAATTGATACAGCAACAGATGGTTATAAATTGTTTTGTAGTGAAGATTGCAACCGACAGGAAATCACGAGAAGAACAGAAAAGAAAAAGAAAGAGAAAAAAAATGACAGCAATAGGAAGAAACAGATATTACGCTGTATATATATATCAGTTTCTTAATCTGTAATTATATATACGTATTCAGTATTTATATATACTTATGTAACTGTATCGTATTATATATTTATTTATCTATATATCTATAACTGTTATTTGTATAAATATATGTATTTAAATATATCTATGTTTGTATATAATTACATCGACTATTTATATATATATATATATATATACACACATATATATTAAATATATATAAGGAAACTTAATAATATTAATTTTACAAACATTAATATTCAAAATTTATTTTAATAGTAATAATAATAATAATTCTAATAATAACAACTATTAATAATAATACGATAATATATATTAATTATAATTGTTATTATGAAGGTGATAATAATAATATTTGTTAATGATAATAACAATGATTTGTATTATTTTCATAATGATACATATAATAATAATAATGACTTTATCGATTATAAATCATAATATTAATCATAATTTCACTATTAATTATATTAGTAATGTTATTAATAGTGATAACAATAATATTAGTAATAGTAATATTATAACAAATTAACTGTATCCAATTTCATATCTTTATATTATATATAGTAATAGTAATTATATTGATATTAATATTTATATTGATTTTAATACGAGTAATGTTAATATTAATATAGTAATTATAATTTATCTTGTAAATAAGTTTAATATATTGATATTATTAACTATGTACTATTTATTAATTATCTATAACACATATTGATTATTTAATTTTATATATTTTATATATATTACAACATACATATAATATTAACCATGTATAGAAATCATGTTTATTTATATATGAATTTACTTAATAACAACCTTATTATCTTACATATTATTTTACAATTCTTTCCGGCATCTAAAGCCGTAAGACTTCAAGGAGAAATTGTTACGTTCACACAGAAGCCAAATGAAACTCTATATGAGGCATGGACAAGATTTGGTAAGTTATTAAGAGGATGTCCGCAACATGGTTTAGACACTTGTCAAATAGTACAAATATTCTACCAAGGATGCGACATCACTACAAGGAAAGACATAGACATAGCAGCTGGTGGTTCTATTATGAAGAAAACAGAAACTGATGCTTATAAAATTATTGATAACACTGCTTCCCACTCACATGAGTGGCACCAAGAAAAAGATATCGTTAGATCATCTAAAGCAGCTAGAGCCGATTCTAGCCATGACTTAGATTCTATTTCCGCAAAGATAGATGCTGTCGAGAGACGAATGGAAAAGATGACTAAGGATATACACTCAATATGAATTAGTTGTGAGCAGTGTGGAGGACCACATTTGACAAAAGATTATCTCAGTATTAAACTAACAATGGAACAAAGAGAGAATGTTTCATATCTAAACCAAAGGCCTGGAAATAATTATCAGAATAATTATCAACCGCCAAGACCAATTTACAATCAAAATCAGAATTATAACCGAAATGTTCCATACAACAACCAACAAGGTCCTAGTAATCAACATGTATCCAATAATACTTACAACCAGCAAAGACCTAATTTTCAAAACAAACCACCACAAACCGATGATAAAAAGCCAAATTTAGAAGATATGATGACGAAGCTAGTTGAATCTCAAACTCAATTTTTCACATCTCAAAAACAAACCAATGAACAAAATGCTCAAGCATTTAGAAATCAACAAGCTTCTATTCAAAATCTGGAACAAGAAGTAAGTAACCTAGCAAGGTTAATAGGTGAAAGAAAACTGGGAAGTCTACCTAGTGATACAAATGCTAACCCCCGGAATGAAACAGCTAAAGCCATTACCACAAGAAGTGGTATTACACTTAAACCACCTGAAATACCGGTAATTTCTGATGAAGTTATTCCTACTCCACAAGAACCACAACCTGAACAAGATAAGGAAAAAGAACCGGTAGTTGAAAAGGTTAATGAAGATAACACAGTTAAGGCAAAACCTTATGTTAAACCATACCAACCACCACTTCCTTACCCGAGTAAAATGAGAAAAGAGAGACTTGAAGCCGAGCAATCCAAATTCTTGGATATGTTTAAACAAATAAATGTAAATCTTCCTTTCATTGATGTGATTTCAGGAATGCCTAGATATGCTAAATTTCTGAAAGATCTAATCTCAAATAGAAATAAAATGGAAGAACTCTCGGCTGTTACTATGAATGCTAATTGTTCAGCAGTGCTGTTGAATAAGATACCAGAAAAACTATCTGATCCAGGAAGTTTCACAATTCCATGTTTTCTGGGTAGTCTTAGTTCAATAGAAGCATTGGCAGACTTAGGTGCTAGTATAAATTTAATGCCGTATTCACTATACACTAAACTAGACCTTGGAGAATTGAAACCAACAAGAATAAGCATACAACTAGCCGATAGATCAGTAAAATATCCTAGAGGGATAATGGAGAACATGCTAGTTAAAGTTGGTACTTTAGTATTTTCAGTAGATTTTGTTGTTCTGGACATGGAAGAAGATTCTCAAGTTCCTCTCATATTAGGAAGAACATTTTTAAACACGGCTAAAGCAATGATAGATGTGTTTGGTAAGAAACTAACCCTAAGTATAGAGGACGAGAGTGTTACCTTTTCTGTTGATAGAGCAATGCAACAACCGCAATCTGCAGATGATACATGCTATTATATTCAAACTATAGAATCACATGCAGAATTGTTAGAAGAATTTCCAGAATTACAAGGAACAGGAGAATGTTCTTTAGGAGAAGGAACTGAACCAATTGATGAAACTGAAATGTTAGCTACACTTATGGCTAATGGATATGAACCAACAATAGAAGAAATTCAAATGCTAAAAGAAGAAAACAGATATCGATATAAATCATCGATAGAAGAACCTCCGACGTTAGAGTTAAAGCCACTTCCAAACCATTTGGAATACGCTTATTTACATGGTGAATCTGAATTACTTGTAATAATATCGTCTTCTCTTACTGAAAATGAAAAATCTCAACTCATTTCTGTGCTAAAAGCTCATAAACTAGCTATTGCATGGAAGATTCATGATATTAAAGGAATAAGTCCTTCGTATTGCACACATAAAATCGTTATGGAAGAAGGTCATAAAACGTATGTGCAACGCCAACGAAGACTAAATCCTAATATGCAAGATGTTGTTAAGAAAGAAATTATTAAACTGCTTGATGCAGGTTTAATTTATCCAATTTTTGATAGTCCATGGGTAAGCCCAGTTCAATGCGTGCCTAAGAAAGGTGGCATGACTGTCATCACGAATGAGAAAAATGAGCTTATTCCTACTAGGACTGTAACAGGATGGCGTGTATGTATTGATTATAGAAAATTAAATGACGCCACCAGAAAAGATCACTTTCCCTTACCTTTCATTGATCAAATGTTGGAAAGATTAGCCGGAAATAGTTACTATTGTTTTCTTGATGGTTTTTCCGGATATTTTCAAATTCCAATAGCACCCGAGGACCAAGAAAAAACCACGTTCTCGTGCCCTTATGGTACTTTTGCTTACAAACGCATGCTATTTGGACTTTGCAACGCCCCTGCAACCTTTCAAAGTTGCATGATGGCGATTTTTCACGATATGATAGAAGAATGCATGGAAGTTTTCATGGATGACTTTTCAGTCTTCGGTGATACATTTGAATCATGTCTAGTTAATCTTGAACGAATGCTTATTAAATGTGAACAATCAAATCTAGTTCTTAATTGGGAGAAATGCCATTTCATGGTTAAAGAAGGCATCGTTCTTGAACATAAAATTTCAAAGGAAGGAATTGAAGTGGATAGAGCTAAAGTAGGTGTAATTGCTAAACTTCTACATCCCACCAATGTTAGAGGAGTTAGGAGTTTTCTAGGGCATGCCGGTTTTTACCGACGTTTCATAAAAGATTTTTCTAAAATTGCCACTCCTATGAATAAACTCCTAGAAAAGGATGCTCCATTCATCTTTTCAGATGAATGTATCAAATCTTTTAATATACTTAAAGAAAAACTCACTAATGCGCCGATTATGATAACTCCAAATTGGAATCTACCATTTAAACTTATGTGCGATGCAAGTGATTTTGCAATGGGAGCCGTTTTAGGACAAAGGATTGAAAAACGATTTCAACCTATTTATTATGCTAGTAAGACGTTACAAGGAGCACAAACAAATTACACAACTACTGAAAAAGAACTCCTTGCTATTGTCTTTGCTTTTGACAAATTTCGTTCATATCTCGTTCTAGCTAAAACGGTGGTCTATACCGACCATTCTGCTCTTAGATACCTATTTTCGAAACAAGATGCCAAACCAAGATTAATTCGTTGGATCTTACTCTTACAAGAGTTTGATATTGAAATCTGAGACAAAAAGGGAGCAGAAAATCTCGCCGCTGATCATCTTTCTCGTCTTGAAAATCCCGAATTAGAAGTTCTAAATGAATCGGCTATACAAGACAACTTTCCTGATGAATATCTATTGAAGATAGATTATAATGAAATTCCATGGTTTGCAGACTATGCAAACTATTTAGTATGTGGATTCCTTGAAAAAGGATTGTCGTACCAAAAACGAAAGAAATTCTTTAGTGATATAAAACACTATTTCTGGGAAGATCCACATTTGTTTAAAAGTTGTCCCGATGGAATAATACGCCGATGTGTATTCGGAGATGAAGCTAGTAAAATCTTAAACCATTGTCACACAGGACCAACAGGAGGGCATTATGGGCCACAACTAACAGCAAGAAAAGTTTATGATGCTGGATTCTATTGGCCTACAATTTACAAAGACGCACACCTTCTTTGCAAATCCTGTGATGCATGTCAAAGGGCCGGAAAAATAAGTCAACGTGATGAAATGCCACAAAATGTCATTCAAGTATGTGAAGTATTTGACATTTGGGGTATTGACTTTATGGGTCCATTTCCAAAATCTCATAATAATCTATATATTCTCGTTGCCATTGATTATGTATCTAAATGGGCGGAAGCACAAGCTCTCCCAACTAACGATGCACGAGTTGTAGTCAACTTTTTAAAACGTCTTTTTGCAAGGTTTGGAACACCGAAAGCTTTAATAAGTGATCGGGGAAATCATTTCTGTAATAATCAACTTGAGAAAGTTCTTAAAAGATATGGAGTAACTCATAAAATCTCCACTGCTTATCATTCACAGACAAGTGGACAAGTTGAAAATACTAACCGAGCTTTAAAACGTATTCTAGAGAAAACCGTAGGATCAAATCCGAAGGAATGGTCCATTAAATTGGAGGATGCACTCTGGGCTTTTAGAACAGCCTACAAAACTCCAATTGGAACCACACCTTTTAAACTCGTTTACGGAAAAGCATGTCATCTTCCAGTAGAAATTGAACACAAAGCATTTTGGGCTTTGAAGACATGTAATCTTGATTTACATGAAGCTGGACGTCTACGGTTAAGTCAACTAAATGAATTAGAAGAATTAAGACAAGAAGCATACGAAAATTCGCTAATCTATAAGGAAAGAACGAAGAAATGGCATGATAAAAGAATCAGAAGTTCAAAAGAATTTAAGGAAGGAGACAGAGTTCTTCTTTTCAATTCACGATTCAAGCTATTTCCTGGAAAATTGAAATCAAGATGGTCTGGACCATTCATAGTCAAAAGAGTTTTCCCATACGGAACAGTAGAATTGATAAATTCAAATGGGATTGAATTTAAGGTTAATGGTCACAGAGTTAAACATTACATAGATAGTCCAATGGAAGTTGACAACGAAGTTAATCACAATTTCGACACCACAGCTAACTAAGTGTGGGGAGAATCAAGTCTTTAAAGGATAATATGTATTTCTGTTAGAGTTAGATTTTCTGTTTTCGTGTAGTTCTCGAAAATGGAACCCGAATGGTCTTTCCCTAGCAGACCCTAAAGAACTAGTCTTCTCCCCCCATTCTGAATTTTTATCTTTTTTAGGTTTTTACGAGATGAAGACTTCCTGGGAATTAAACCATGGTCTAATGCTACACGCTTTAATCACTAAACGTAATAATGACACACTTCTGAGTGAACTGGTATCAGTAATCAGAGAAAAATTGGACGGAGTAAGAAAAGAATCCAGATGCGAAAATAATAAGTTACAATTTGGTAAAGGAAAATCAAAATCCGCAGCGAAAAGAAGAGCACGACACCTTGAAAGATGTCACAAATGCGGAAAATGGTCACACGAAGGTAAATGTTCAAATTATCAAACCTATTCAAACACCGAATTTGTTACTTTATGCAGAGACGGACCGTTCATATGTTTAGAAGAAAAAACGTTGAATGCTCGAGGTTACGCCTATGTAGCTATGGAAATTCAATTAGTCCGACTATCTTATGAGTGGGCTAGAGCATATCACTAAGAAATATATTTCACAGGTAAGTTTGTACAGTTTTTATTTTTATTTTTAACCTTTTGATAATAAACGCTAATTTGTTCGCTATAAAGTATTAAATTGGTATTCGATAAAATTAGGTCTTGCGACCGAAATTATTGATATCATACAAAAATTTATTACATCATTGCGAAATTTAACGTTTATTCTTAAGGTATAAATATCTTTAATCAATCAACCAAAAATATTTTAAAAATTCGTCATGAGTTAAATTAGGTCATGGAACCAAAATTACTTTACCGAAAAGAGGGATGCATATTTTTGATAATATTTGATTGATTAAAGTGGGATAAAAGCCAAAAAGATTTTTAATTTTATTTTTACCATGTTTTTAAAATTAATATTGTGAATTTTTTTTAAAATCAATATATTTAAGTTTGTAAATATTTGAAAATTTTAATATATTAGTTTGTATGTATAAAAACAAAAATATAATATAAGTTTGGTGTGAATTTTTAATTATTAATATGAATTTTCAATTTTATGCATTTTAAATTTAAGTTTGGTGTGAATTTAAAAACAAAAATTTACTTTATTTCGCTAAGTTAAAAATATGATTTTTAAAATTCGTCGTAAGTTGAAGACTAGGTCGTTGAACCGAAATTGCTTTACCCGAGGGAGGGACGAGAACTTTTATTATCATTATTTTTAATCTTATCGAATTAAAGTATGCCAAAAACATTAAAAAAAAAAAACCCAAAAATCTTTGCTTTTAAAACCGCGCTTAAAAATGACAAATTTTAAAATTTTTGTCGAGGGACAGACTAGGACATCGATCCAAAACGCCCTCATCCTAAAAAGAAAGAAAATTTTAATTTTTAAATTAATTTTATGTTTTATAAAGTTATAAGGTTTTATTAAAAAAAATAGCCGCGACTCGCGGTGATTTAAACGGGCCCACCACCGCACTCGCGGAGGTCACAAAACCCAAATGGGTTATCTGGTCAAACAGACCAGTTCCAAACACACACACACACACATATTTTCACCCGAAAAACCCACGAAAAATCATCACAAATTCGCCATTTTTCATCATTTTTTATCAAATCTTTCATAAAATCGCAATGAGGAGACTATTATCAAGGAATTACTCAAGGAAATCGGTAAATTTCTACACCTAAACACCATTTAATCCGAATTTTAGTGTTCTTGAACAATTTCATACATAATTCGATTTTGATGATTTCTAGTGTAATAATGCTTCAATTGTTTGTGTATTATGCTTGTATAACCTAGATTGATGCTATTTAACATGATTAGAAGCTTTGAACTTCAATTTTTGAATAATCTAGGGTTTGTGTTCTTGAGCAAAATTAGGGTTTTTTGATATAAACAGGTTATGGCCAAATTTTGTTGTTAGTTTATGCTAAATTGAGTAGTGTAACATGTTTAGGTTGCTAAATGATCAAAACTTTGATCCTAAACATGATTTATGAAGATTAAAGTGGACTTTTTGAACCAAAATTGCATGAACTTGATTTAATTGGTATGAATGCCATGAGAAACTTATTTAATTGTTATAATGATTGTTTTTGACATGTTTTAAAAGATAAATGCTAAGGAACTTTGTATAAATTTTCATATATGTATATTTGTAAAATTGTAGAATTGTTAATATTTTGAAAATGTGTATAGAGTTTAATAAGGATTAAACATGTCATTGTAATTATTTAGATTTATGATTTTGCTAAAACTAATGCATATTTGGATGCACAAAAATTGTGTTTGATATATTTTGCAGACCGAAAGGGGTGAATCTTCATCCCAGGCTCGAAATGTGTAGTGACCCGAACTTTTCCATGTTTATATATATTAATTGAGATTGATATTTACATGATTAAATGTTTCCAACATGTTAAGCAATCAAACTTGTTAAGACTTGATTAATTGAAATATGTTTCATATAGACAATTGACCACCCAAGTTGACCGGTGATTCACGAACGTTAAAACTTGTAAAAACTATATGATGACATATATATGGATATATATATAGTTAACATGATACTATGATAATTAAACATATCATTAAGTATATTAACAATGAACTACATATGTAAAAACAAGACTACCAACTTAATGATTTTTAAACGAGACATATATGTAACGATTATCGTTGTAAAGACATTTAATGTATATATATATCATATTAAGAGATATTCATACATGATAATATCATGATAATATAATAATTTAAAATCTCATTTGATATTATAAACATTGGGTTAACAACATTTAACAAGATCGTTAACCTAAAAGTTTCAAAACAACACTTACATGTAACGACTAACGATGACTTAACGACTCAGTTAAAATGTATATACATGTAGTGTTTTAATATGTATTTATACACTTTTGAAAGACTTCAATACATTTATCAAAATACTTCTACTTAACAAAAATGCTTACAATTACATCCTCGTTTAGTTTCATCAACAATTTTACTCGTATGCACCCGTATTCGTACTCGTACAATACACAGCTTTTAGATGTATGTACTATTGGTATATACACTCCAATGATCAGCTCTTAGCAGCCCATGTGAGTCACCTAACACATGTGGGAACCATCATTTGGCAACTAGCATGAAATATCTCATAAAATTACAAAAATATGAGTAATCATTCATGACTTATTTACATGAAAACAAAATTACATATCCTTTATATCTAATCCATACACCAACGACCAAAAACACCTACAAACACTTTCATTCTTCAATTTTCTTCATCTAATTGATCTCTCTCAAGTTCTATCTTCAAGTTCTAAGTGTTCTTCATAAATTTCAAAAGTTCTAGTTTCATAAAATCAAGAATACTTTCAAGTTTGCTAGCTCACTTCCAATCTTGTAAGGTGATCATCCAACCTCAAGAAATATTTGTTTCTTACAGTAGGTTATCATTCTAATACAAGGTAATAATCATATTCAAACTTTGGTTCAATTTCTATAACTATAACAATCTTATTTCAAGTGATGATCTTACTTGAACTTGTTTTCGTGTCATGATTCTGCTTCAAGAACTTCGAGCCATCCAAGGATCCGTTGAAGCTAGATCCATTTTTCTCTTTTCCAGTAGGTTTATCCAAGGAACTTAAGGTAGTAATGATGTTCATAACATCATTCGATTCATACATATAAAGCTATCTTATTCGAAGGTTTAAACTTGTAATCACTAGAACATAGTTTAGTTAATTCTAAACTTGTTCGCAAACAAAAGTTAATCCTTCTAACTTGACTTTTAAAATAAACTAAACACATGTTCTATATCTATATGATATGCTAACTTAATGATTTAAAACCTGGAAACACGAAAAACACCGTAAAACCGGATTTACACCGTCGTAGTAACACCGCGGGCTGTTTTGGGTTAGTTAATTAAAAACTATGATAAACTTTGATTTAAAAGTTGTTATTCTGAGAAAATGATTTTTATTATGAACATGAAACTATATCCAAAAATTATGGTTAAACTCAAAGTGGAAGTATGTTTTCTAAAATGGTCATCTAGACGTCGTTCTTTCGACTGAAATGACTACCTTTACAAAAATGACTTGTAACTTATTTTTCCGACTATAAACCTATACTTTTTCTGTTTAGATTCATAAAATAGAGTTCAATATGAAACCATAGCAATTTGATTCACTCAAAACGGATTTAAAATGAAGAAGTTATGGGTAAAACAAGATTGGATAATTTTTCTCATTTTAGCTACGTGAAAATTGGTAACAAATATATTCCAACCATAACTTAATCAACTTGTATTGTATATTATGTAATCTTGAGATACCATAGACACGTATACAATGTTTCGACCTATCATGTCGACACATCTATATATATTTCGGAACAACCATAGACACTCTATATGTGAATGTTGGAGTTAGCTATACAGGGTTGAGGTTGATTCCAAAATATGTATAGTTTGAGTTGTGATCAATACTGAGATACGTATACACTGGGTCGTGGATTGATTCAAGATAATATTTATCGATTTATTTCTATATATCTAACTGTGGACAACTAGTTATAGGTTACTAACGAGGACAGCTGACTTAATAAACTTAAAACATCAAAATATATTAAAAGTGTTGTAAATATATTTTGAAAATACTTTGATATATATGTATATATTGTTATAGGTTCGTGAATCAACAAGTGGCCAAGTCTTACTTCCTGACGAAGTAAAAATCTGTGAAAGTGAGTTATAGTCCCACTTTTAAAATCTAATATTTTTGGGATGAGAATACATGCAGGTTTTATAAATGATTTACAAAATAGACACAAGTACGTGAAACTACATTCTATGGTTGAATTATCGAAATCGAATATGCCCCTTTTTATTAAGTCTGGTAATCTAAGAATTAGGGAACAGACACCCTAATTGACGCGAATCCTAAAGATAGATCTATTGGGCCTAACAAACCCCATCCAAAGTACCGGATGCTTTAGTACTTCGAAATTTATATCATATCCGAAGGGTGTCCCGGAATGATGGGGATATTCTTATATATATGCATCTTGTTAATGTCGGTTACCAGGTGTTCACCATATGAATGATTTTTATCTCTATGTATGGGATGTGTATTGAAATATGAAATCTTGTAGTCTATTGTTACGATTTGATATATATAGGTTAAACCTATAACTCACCAACATTTTTGTTGACGTTTTAAGCATGTTTATTCTCAGGTGATTATTAAGAGCTTCCGCTGTCGCATACTTAAATAAGGACAAGATTTGGAGTCCATGCTTGTATGATATTGTGTAAAAACTGCATTCAAGAAACTTATTTTGTTGTAACATATTTGTATTGTAAACCATTATGTAATGGTCGTGTGTAAACAGGATATTTTAGATTATCATTATTTGATAATCTACGTAAAGCTTTTTAAACCTTTATTGATGAAATAAAGGTTATGGTTTGTTTAAAAATGAATGCAGTCTTTGAAAAACGTCTCATATAGAGGTCAAAACCTCGCAACGAAATCAATTAATATGGAACGTTTTTAATCAATAAGAACGGGACATTTCAGTTGGTATCAGAGCGTTGGTCTTAGAGAACCAGAATTTTGCATTAGTGTGTCTTATCGAGTTTGTTAGGATGCATTAGTGAGTCTGGACTTCGACCGTGTTTACTTGAAAAATGATTGCTTAACAAATTTTGTTGGAAACTATATATTTTTAACATGTGAATATTATGTGATATATTAATCTCTTAACGCGTTTGATATTATGTGATAGATGTCTACCTCTAGAACAAGTCCCATTGACTCACCTAATAATAATGAAGAGTCAAATGTAAATTGGAATGATTCGTGGACTGATTCACAAGTTCCCGAAGAGGAACCGGAAGAAGAGTCGGAACCGGAAGAAGAATCGGAACCGGAAGAAGATTCGGAACCGGATGAAGAAATAGAACCGGTGGGGGAAATAATAAAACGGTTAAGTAAAAGAAAATCCTCAACCAACCGACCAAAGTTAATTATGGTCAATGGTGTTTCCGCCAAGGAAGCAAAATATTGGGAGGATTACCAATTCTCCGATGAATCGAATTCCGACGAGAATTCCGATGATGTTATAGAAATTACCCCAACTGAATTTAAAAAGGCAAAAGAAAATAATAAGGGAAAGGGCATAAAAATAGAGAAATCTAATTCCAACCCCGATGAACTTTATATGTATCGTCAACCCCCGAAGTCCTTAAGTTGTAACAATGACCCGGGAACCTCTAAACCACCAGGTTTTTCTAAACCAATGTGGACAACGACGGCTCGTATTAGGGGAACATCATATATCCCTAGAAACTTGGCAAAACGAACCAAAACTGAAGAAGAAGAAACGAGCGAGTCGGAATAAGATAGTTGTATTCGTGTGGTGTAATATATGTAATATAGTGTTCTTATGCTTTATGATATATGTAAAAATTGCTTGTATTAATAAGTATTTTTTTATGAATCTAACTCTTGTCTATTTTACAGTTTAAAAACACAAAATGGATAGACAACCCAATATTTTAAGAGACCTACCCGAAGACATGATTGATGAAATTTTGTCTAGAGTCGGCCAGAATTCTTCGGCACAACTATTTAAGGCGAGATCAGTTTGTAAGACATTCGAAGAACGTTCCAAGAATGTCTTGGTTTATAAGAGACTTTCGTTTGAAAGATGGGGGATATCACATTGGGAAACCCATAAGTTACGATGTGTTTACTTTGACGCATATATTGCGGGGAACCCAAATGCTATTTTACGGAACAGGTTAAGAAATTATTTTGACTCAATATATCCGAATATTGGACTTCGTGATTTAGAAAAAGCGGCTAACATGCAACATAAAGAAGCATGTTATGCTTACAGATTAGTAATGTTCGCTTCTCACCAAAGTGAGAACAAGAACATCGGGCTACAACTATTAAACAAAACGTTTCCACAAGTGACGGAGTCGGTAATTGGGGTAAGAAATGAGGTTTTTAGATTGTTACGGGACTGTTGGACATTACGTAACCCTCGTCCCTTTGACGACGTTACAACACGCTGTCTTATCAACGGCCATAACGGTTATGTTACACAAGACCAAGGATGGGAAGTAGTCCTAGTAAAACTAGAATGCATGACTTGTTTCTGGACGTATGAATTACGTGTCTTTATTGCCTTTGCTGAACGACTTGTGTACTAGCTAGAATTATCTTCACAACTATCTTGTATCAAAGTTATTGTGTGCTATATTTCATGCTTTATGTAAAATAAGCGGTATTGTAAGTTTGTAAAATATTGTATAAAAGTTTGAACGCGAAATATTATTATAATCAGTTTTTCGTATAGAATTGTAGTAGTTGAATTGTATATTAGCTACTAAGTATGAACTTAACGGGTAGGTACTACCCGAATTTAAACTTATAAAACGCTAATATGAAGAAAAAGCTTTTATAAATGAGTTCATATTATGCTACGAAATACTATTAACTACTCTTAATATTCTGTATGATTAACTTGTTCCATTTGACTATTTTGAAGGAAATGGCACCGACTACTCGACACACAGTGAATATGAATGAAGAGGAATTCCGTACTTTTCTAGCTTCAAACATAGCCGCAGTACAGGCTGCGCTACATACCAACAATAACCTTGGATCTAGCAGTACAGGAAATCGTGTAGGATGCACCTACAAAGAATTCACTGCCTGCAAACCTTTGGAATTTGATGGAACCGAAGGACCGATCGGATTGAAACGGTGGACCGAGAAGGTTGAATCGGTGTTTGCCATAAGTAAGTGTACTGAAGAGGACAAAGTGAAGTACGCTACGCATACCTTCACAGGTTCTGCGTTAACATGGTGGAATACCTATCTAGAGCAAGTGGGACAAGATGATGCGTACGCACTACCGTGGTCAGCATTCAAGCACTTGATGAACGAGAAGTACCGTCCCAGAACCGAGGTCAATAAGCTCAAGACAGAACTTAGAGGGTTACGAACCCAAGGATTTGATATTACCACGTATGAAAGACGATTCACAGAATTGTGCCTATTGTGTCCGGGAGCATTCGAAGATGAGGAAGAGAAGATCGACGCGTTTGTGAAAGGATTACCGGAAAGAATCCAAGAAGATATAAGTTCACACGAGCCCGCCTCCATACAAAAGGCATGTAGAATGGCTCACAAACTAGTGAACCAGATTGAAGAAAGAATTAAAGAACAGACTGCTGAAGAGGCGAATGTGAAGCAAGTCAAAAGAAAGTAGGAGGAAAATGGTGATAAGAATCACCAATACAACAACAACAGCAATCGCAACAATTATCCCAACAATTGCAACATCAATCGCAACTACAACAAACGGCCCAACAACAACAACAACAACAACAACAACAACAACAGCAACTACAACAATCATCCCAACAACAATAATAACCGCAACAACAACAACAATCAGAAGCAGCTATGCCAAAGGTGTGAAAAGAATCACTCGGGGTTCTGCACCAAATTTTGCAACAAGTGTAAAAGAAATGGTCATAGCGCGGCGAAGTGTGAGGTCTACGGACCAGGGGTTAATAGAACGAAAGGAACAAATGGTGTCGGAACGAGTAATGGCGTAGCAAGTAGTGTCGGAGCAAGTTATGCCAATGTAGTTTGTTATAAATGTGGAAAACCAGGCCACATTATTAGAAATTGCCCGAACCAGGAGAACACGAATGGACAAGGCCGTGGAAGAGTTTTCAATATTAATGCGGTAGAGGCACAGGAAGACCCGGAGCTTGTTACGGGTACGTTTCTTATTGACAATAAATCTGCTTACGTTTTATTTGATTCGGGTGCGGATAGACGCTATATGAGTAGAGATTTTTGTGCTAAATTAAGTTGTCCATTGACGCCTTTGGATAGTAAATTTTTACTCGAATTAGCAAATGGTAAATTAATTTCAGCAGATAATATATGTCGGAATCGAGAAATTAAACTGGTTAGCGAAACATTTAAGATTGATTTGATACCAGTAGAGTTAGGGAGTTTTGATGTGATAATCGGTATGGACTGGTTGAAAGAAGTGAAAGCGGAGATCGTTTGTTACAAAAATGCAATTCGCATTATACGAGAAAAAGGAAAACCCTTAATGGTGTACGGAGAAAAGGGCAACACGAAGCTACATCTTATTAGTAATTTGAAGGCACAAAAACTAATAAGAAAAGGTTGCTATGCTGTTCTAGCACACGTCGAGAAAGTACAAACTGAAGAAAAGAGCATCAATGATGTTCCCATTGCAAAAGAATTTCCCGATGTATTTCCGAAAGAATTACCGGGATTACCCCCACATCGATCCGTTGAATTTCAAATAGATATTGTACCAGGAGCTGCACCAATAGCTCGTGCTCCTTACAGACTCGCACCCAGCGAGATGAAAGAACTGCAAAGCCAATTACAAGAACTTTTAGAGCGTGGTTTCATTCGACCAAGCACATCACCGTGGGGAGCTCCTGTTTTGTTTGTCAAGAAGAAAGATGGTACATTCAGGTTGTGTATCGACTACCGAGAGTTGAACAAACTTACCATCAAGAACCGCTACCCACTACCGAGAATCGACGACTTATTTGATCAACTACAAGGCTCGTCTGTTTATTCAAAGATTGACTTACGTTCCGGGTATCATCAAATGCGGGTGAAAGAAGATGATATTCCAAAGACTGCTTTCAGAACACGTTATGGTCATTACGAGTTTATGGTCATGCCGTTTGGTTTAACTAATGCACCAGCTGTGTTCATGGACCTTATGAACCGAGTGTGTGGACCATACCTTGACAAGTTTGTCATTGTTTTCATTGATGACATACTTATTTACTTAAAGAATGACCAAGAACACGGTGAACATTTGAGAAAGGTGTTAGAAGTATTGAGAAAGGAAGAATTGTACGCTAAGTTTTCAAAGTGTGCATTTTGGTTGGAAGAAGTTCAATTCCTCGGTCACATAGTGAACAAAGAAGGTATTAAGGTGGATCCGGCAAAGATAGAAACTGTTGAAAAGTGGGAAACCCCGAAAACTCCGAAACACATACGCCAGTTTTTAGGACTAGCTGGTTACTACAGAAGGTTCATCCAAGACTTTTCCAGAATAGCAAAACCCTTGACTGCATTAACGCATAAAGGGAAGAAATTTGAATGGAATGATGAACAAGAGAAAGCGTTTCAGTTATTGAAGAAAAAGCTAACTACGGCACCTATATTGTCATTGCCTGAAGGGAATGATGATTTTGTGATTTATTGTGATGCATCAAAGCAAGGTCTCGGTTGTGTATTAATGCAACGAACGAAGGTGATTGCTTATGCGTCTAGACAATTGAAGATTCACGAACAAAATTATGCGACGCATGATTTGGAATTAGGCGCGGTTGTTTTTGCATTAAAGACTTGGAGGCACTACTTATATGGGGTCAAAAGTATTATATATACCGACCACAAAAGTCTTCAACACATATTTAATCAGAAACAACTGAATATGAGGCAGCGTAGGTGGATTGAATTATTGAATGATTACGACTTTGAGATTCGTTACCACCCTGGGAAGGCAAATGTGGTAGCCGATGCCTTGAGCAGGAAGGACAGAGAACCCATTCGAGTAAAATCTATGAATATAATGATTCATAATAACCTTACTACTCAAATAAAGGAGGCGCAACAAGGAGTTTTAAAAGAGGGAAATTTAAAGGATGAAATACCCAAAGGATCGGAGAAGCATCTTAATATTCGGGAAGACGGAACCCGGTATAGGGCTGAAAGGATTTGGGTACCAAAATTTGGAGATATGAGAGAAATGGTACTTAGAGAAGCTCATAAAACCAGATACTCAATACATCCTGGAACGGGGAAGATGTACAAGGATCTCAAGAAACATTTTTGGTGGCCGGGTATGAAAGCCGATGTTGCTAAATACGTAGGAGAATGTTTGACGTGTTCTAAGGTTAAAGCTGAGCATCAGAAACCATCAGGTCTACTTCAACAACCCGAAATCCCGGAATGGAAATGGGAAAACATTACCATGGATTTCATCACTAAATTGCCAAGGACTGCAAGTGGTTTTGATACTATTTGGGTAATAGTTGATCGTCTCACCAAATCCGCACACTTCCTACCAATAAGAGAAGATGACAAGATGGAGAAGTTAGCACGACTGTATTTGAAGGAAGTCATCTCCAGACATGGAATACCAATCTCTATTATCTCTGATAGGGATGGCAGATTTATTTCAAGATTCTGGCAGACATTACAGCAAGCATTAGGAACTCGTCTAGACATGAGTACTGCCTATCATCCACAAACTGATGGGCAGAGCGAAAGGACGATACAAACACTTGAAGACATGCTACGAGCATGTGTTATTGATTTCGGAAACAGTTGGGATCGACATCTACCGTTAGCAGAATTTTCCTACAACAACAGCTACCATTCAAGCATTGAGATGGCGCCGTTTGAAGCACTTTATGGTAGAAAGTGCAGGTCTCCGATTTGTTGGAGTGAAGTGGGGGATAGACAGATTACGGGTTCGGAGATTATACAAGAAACTACCGAGAAGATCATCCAAATTCAACAACGGTTGAAAACTGCCCAAAGTCGACAAAAGAGCTACGCTGACATTAAAAGAAAAGATATAGAATTTGAAATTGGAGAGATGGTCATGCTTAAAGTTGCACCTTGGAAAGGCGTTGTTCGATTTGGTAAACGAGGGAAATTAAATCCAAGGTATATTGGACCATTCAAGATTATTGATCGTGTCGGACCAGTAGCTTACCGACTTGAGTTACCTCAACAACTCGCGGCTGTACATAACACTTTCCACGTCTCGAATTTGAAGAAATGTTTTGCTAAAGAAGATCTCACTATTCCGTTAGATGAAATTCAAATCAACGAAAAACTTCAATTCATCGAAGAACCCGTCGAAATAATGGATCGTGAGGTTAAAAGACTTAAGCAAAACAAGATACCAATTGTTAAGGTTTGATGGAATGCTCGTAGAGGACCCGAGTTCACCTGGGAGTGTGAAGATCAGATGAAGAAGAAATACCCGCATCTATTTCCAGAAGATTCATCAACACCTTCAACAGCTTAAAATTTCGGGACGAAATTTATTTAACGGGTAGGTACTGTAGTGACCCGAACTTTTCCATGTTTATATATATTAATTGAGATTGATATTTACATGATTAAATGTTTCCAACATGTTAAGCAATCAAACTTGTTAAGACTTAATTAATTGAAATATGTTTCATATAGACAATTGACCACCCAAGTTGACCGGTGATTCACGAACGTTAAAACTTGTAAAAACTATATGATGACATATATATGGATATATATATAGTTAACATGATACTATGATAATTAAACATATCATTAAGTATATTAACAATGAACTACATATGTAAAAACAAGACTACCAACTTAATGATTTTTAAACGAGACATATATGTAACGATTATCGTTGTAAAGACATTTAATGTATATATATCATATTAAGAGATATTCATACATGATAATATCATGATAATATAATAATTTAAAATCTCATTTGATATTATAAACATTGGGTTAACAACATTTAACAAGATCGTTAACCTAAAAGTTTCAAAACAACACTTACATGTAACGACTAACGATGACTTAACGACTCAGTTAAAATGTATATACATGTAGTGTTTTAATATGTATTTATACACTTTTGAAAGACTTCAATACATTTATCAAAATACTTCTACTTAACAAAAATGCTTACAATTACATCCTCGTTCAGTTTCATCAACAATTCTACTCGTATGCACCCGTATTCGTACTCGTACAATACACAGCTTTTAGATGTATGTACTATTGGTATATACACTCCAATGATCAGCTCTTAGCAGCCCATGTGAGTCACCTAACACATGTGGGAACCATCATTTGGCAACTAGCATGAAATATCTCATAAAATTACAAAAATATGAGTAATCATTCATGACTTATTTACATGAAAACAAAATTACATATCCTTTATATCTAATCCATACACCAACGACCAAAAACACCTACAAACACTTTCATTCTTCAATTTTCTTCATCTAATTGATCTCTCTCAAGTTCTATCTTCAAGTTCTAAGTGTTCTTCATAAATTTCAAAAGTTCTAGTTTCATAAAATCAAGAATACTTTCAAGTTTGCTAGCTCACTTCCAATCTTGTAAGGTGATCATCCAACCTCAAGAAATCTTTGTTTCTTACAGTAGGTTATCATTCTAATACAAGGTAATAATCATATTCAAACTTTGGTTCAATTTCTATAACTATAACAATCTTATTTCAAGTGATGATCTTACTTGAACTTGTTTTCGTGTCATGATTCTGCTTCAAGAACTTCGAGCCATCCAAGGATCCGTTGAAGCTAGATCCATTTTTCTCTTTTCCAGTAGGTTTATCCAAGGAACTTAAGGTAGTAATGATGTTCATAACATCATTCGATTCATACATATAAAGCTATCTTATTCGAAGGTTTAAACTTGTAATCACTAGAACATAGTTTAGTTAATTCTAAACTTGTTCGCAAACAAAAGTTAATCCTTCTAACTTGACTTTTAAAATAAACTAAACACATGTTCTATATCTATATGATATGCTAACTTAATGATTTAAAACCTGGAAACATGAAAAACACCGTAAAACCGGATTTACGCCGTCGTAGTAACACCGCGGGCTGTTTTGGGTTAGTTAATTAAAAACTATGATAAACTTTGATTTAAAAGTTGTTATTCTGAGAAAATGATTTTTATTATGAACATGAAACTATATCCAAAAATTATGGTTAAACGCAAAGTGGAAGTATGTTTTCTAAAATGGTCATCTAGACGTCGTTCTTTCGACTGAAATGACTACCTTTACAAAAATAACTTGTAACTTATTTTTCCGACTATAAACCTATACTTTTTCTGTTTAGATTCATAAAATAGAGTTCAACATGAAACCATAGCAATTTGATTCACTCAAAACGGATTTAAAATGAAGAAGTTATGGGTAAAACAAGATTGGATAATTTTTCTCATTTTAGCTACGTGAAAATTGGTAACAAATCTATTCCAACCATAACTTAATCAACTTGTATTGTATATTATGTAATCTTGAGATACCATAGACACGTATACAATGTTTCGACCTATCATGTCGACACATCTATATATATTTCGGAACAACCATAGACACTCTATATGTGAATGTTGGAGTTAGCTATACAGGGTTGAGGTTGATTCCAAAATATGTATAGTTTGAGTTGTGATCAATACTGAGATACGTATACACTGGGTCGTGGATTGATTCAAGATAATATTTATCGATTTATTTCTATATATCTAACTGTGGACAACTAGTTATAGGTTACTAACGAGGACAGCTGACTTAATAAACTTAAAACATCAAAATATATTAAAAGTGTTGTAAATATATTTTGAACATACTTTGATATATATGTATATATTGTTATAGGTTCGTGAATCAACAAGTGGCCAAGTCTTACTTCCCGACGAAGTAAAAATCTGTGAAAGTGAGTTATAGTCCCACTTTTAAAATCTAATATTTTTGGGATGAGAATACATGCAGGTTTTATAAATGATTTACAAAATAGACACAAGTACGTGAAACTACATTCTATGGTTGAATTATCGAAATCGAATATGCCCCTTTTTATTAAGTCTGGTAATCTAAGAATTAGGGAACAGACACCCTAATTGACGCGAATCCTAAAGATAGATCTATTGGGCCTAACAAACCCCATCCAAAGTACCGGATGCTTTAGTACTTCGAAATTTATATCATATCCGAAGGGTGTCCCGGAATGATGGGGATATTCTTATATATATGCATCTTGTTAATGTCGGTTACCAGGTGTTCACCATATGAATGATTTTTATCTCTATGTATGGGATGTGTATTGAAATATGAAATCTTGTGGTCTATTGTTACGATTTGATATATATAGGTTAAACCTATAACTCACCAACATTTTTGTTGACGTTTTAAGCATGTTTATTATCAGGTGATTATTAAGAGCTTCCGCTGTCGCATACTTAAATAAGGACAAGATTTAGAGTCCATGCTTGTATGATATTGTGTAAAAACTGCATTCAAGAAACTTATTTTGTTGTAACATATTTGTATTGTAAACCATTATGTAATGGTCGTGTGTAAACAGGATATTTTAGATTATCATTATTTGATAATCTACGTAAAGCTTTTTAAACCTTTATTGATGAAATAAAGGTTATGGTTTGTTTAAAAATGAATGCAGTCTTTGAAAAACGTCTCATATAGAGGTCAAAACCTCGCAACGAAATCAATTAATATGGAACGTTTTTAATCAATAAGAACGGGACATTTCAAAATGCTCCTCCGAAAGATGCAGATCAACTGAAAATTAATAACCAATACCAACAAGATATGCCTCACCCAATTGTTTCATATTCAAACATTCATGAGGCAGATTTACATCCGAATTTGAGATTTGATAGATATTGGATAAACTATCCAAAATATCAAAAGAACCTGCACAACCTTGTGTCTAATAATGTTGAGGTACCCAGAGTTATAGATTGGGCACCATTAGAGGTAGTGGAATTGGCCGAGCCAATCAGGGAATTACTTACTCAAATGTATGGTAATTCTACTTTTAGTGATTGGGTAAGTTTATTCAACATGCGTAGACCTGTGTATAGAGAATGGTGTATAGAGTTATTGTGTACTATTGAAATAAATGATCGGGTAGATACTTTAACCGATCGTAGTATTATTAGATTTTTATTAGGAGGGGAGATGCGCCATATGTCCTTACTAGACATGGCTCGGGGTTTAGGTATATATACGCCCGAGGAGCTAGCATCTTATGATTGCCAGAGGTTAATATTTTATGGTAGGAGGGTGGATGAGAATTTTGATACAAATGACATATGGAGTAGGATGACTAGCCATCGCCGATTCCAGGGGGGATTATACTCTTATCTTGATATTGATAGAGCTGAATTAAGAGTAATCCATAGGTTTTTAGCCAATTCGATTACACAACGAGGTAAGAATAAGGAAAAGGTAAATGAACAGGATTTGTTTTACCACATGTGTATTCGAGACCCACATAGCGCTGTAAGTATACCTTTTTGTGTGAGTTATTATTTATTGACTATGGTTAGGGGTATGAGGTGTGGTAGCATAATAGGAGGTGGTATATTTATTACTTTAATTGCTAAATATCTCGGTGTGGATAGAAGTCGGGGGGGATTATTAATGGCAGAACCAGAACCCCGCGATAGAATAGATTTGCGTGTTTATCATGGTGCTAAGGTCTTAAAGAAATGAAACAACGCGGCAGCACGTTGATGTCAAAGCTAAGGTATACGAAATAGTTTATATTTTACTAGGAAAAACTATTAAATACGATACAATTTTACACAAGATATTTATTTATTTATAGAATGGATATACTTAAACCTTGCTACAACACTTATAGGCAGTGTACCTAATTGTACAGTAGTGTAGTTTTTAGTAAGTCCGGTTCGTTCCACAGGGAATCTTTTTTAAACAAAGCTCAACACTATATTAGTTTACTTTTATAAAAATACAAACATATATATAAGTAATATTATTATTATAAAGGGGGGTTTTTACCGTTTAATGACCGGTTTGTCGATTTTAAAACTTTAGTCGCAGTTAAAACCTAATGTAAAATATTAAATAAATAAAAGCCTTAATTTAAAGCGTAAAATAAATAACGATAATGAAATTGCAATAAAAGTGCGATAAAATAAAATTGCGATAATTAAAAAGTACGATAATTAAAAGTGCGATTAAATACAATAACAATAAAAATGCGATAATTAGAAGTGCAATTAAATATAAAATAAAGGAAATTAAATATGAAATAAAAGAATTATGCTTATTTAAACTTCCGTAATCATGATGTTTGACGTGTTGATTTTAGTTTTATGCCCATGGGTTAATTGTCCTTTGTCCTGGATTATTTAATCTGTCCGTCTGGTTTTTGTCCATAGCAGTCCATCAGTCATAAATATAAAGTACGAGTGTCCTCGTCAAATTATTATTATACCCGAAGTTAAATATTCCAACTAATTGGGGATTCGAATTGTAACAAGGTTTTAATACTTTGTTTAATGAATACACCAGGTTATCGACTGCGTGTAAACCAAGGTTTTACTACTTTGTTAACAATTACACCAATTACCCTTGAATGTAATTTCACCCCTGTTTTAATTATTCTAGTGGCTATTAATCCATTCCCGTGTCCGGTTAAATGAACGATTATTCGTACATATAAATACCCCGCCCATCGTGTCCGATCGAGTGTATATGGTAATTTATAGGGATGCCCAATTGTAAATCTTTATATTAACATTAACAAACTATCATTTAGTTAAACAAATATAAAGCCCATTAATAGCCCATAGTCTAATTTCCACAAGTGTCGTTCTTTTGTCCAAACCCCAATTATGGTACAAAGCCCAATTACCCAATTTTAGTAATTAGCCCAACATCATGATTACTTCGTTTTAAATAAGCATAATAATAACTTAGCTACGAGACATTAATATAAAAAGGTTGAACATAACTTACAATGATTAAAAATAGCGTAGCGTTACACGGACAGAATTTCGACTTACACCCTTACAACATTCGCTAACATACCCTTATTATTAGAATTAAAATTAAAATTAAAATATAAATTATATATATATATATATATCGTTTACGTATGATAAGAAGAAAAAAAAGATTATGAATTGCGATCAGAATTCGGTTGCTTTTATAGGAAAAGTCGAATTTTGGGGCTCCGCGACTCGCGGCATATTTTGCCTTCAAACTCCGCGAGTCGCGGAGTTTGAAATTCCAGCTCACACTTTGGAGTCTTTCTCTGCCGACGGTTTTTATTTATAAATATAATATATATATAATTAATATAATTAATTATATATTATATTATATTTATATACATAGTTAACTTGTAATTTTTAGTCCGTTGCGTCGAGCGTTGAGAGTTGACTCTGGTCCCGGTTCCGGATTTTCGAACGTCCTTGCGTACAATTTAATATCTTGTAATTTGTTTTTTGAATCTTGTACTCTTGTAATTTCGAGACGTTTCTGATCAATAATTGGAACCTTTTTGATTGTCTTTTGTACTTTTGAGCTTTTTGGTCGTTTGCGTCTTCAATTCGTCGAATCTGTCTTTTGTCTTCACCTTTTATTATTTAAACGAATATCACTTGTAAATAGAACAATTGCAACTAAAAGCTTGTCTTTCTTGAGGAATAATGCTATGAAATATATGTTCGTTTTTAGCATTATCAAATATTCCCACACTTGAGCGTTGCTTGTCCTCAAGCAATATTGTCTTGAAATACTAGAATCACTTCTTTATTCTTCATACTTTGTACATCAGTGATTTCTATACGGCGGTATAAACAATGGTAATAACGATATGGTTTACAGTCCCACATGACTATAAAAATTTAGATCCATTAAGGAAATTGGATCTTTATGAAAACATTTGATCTTTTGAAAATTAAATCTAGTTTTTACCCTAGATAAGTTTTCCGGAATAACCCTTTACCGGTGTTTGCAAAATATTTTTGTGGGTTTGGTGGGTTTCAGATTTGAAAATTTTAGCTCAAAACTTGCGGTTTTGTGTCATCCACTTGCTAACCTTGTATTTGGAAAGCAACACGTCCAGTTTACTTGTCCCGTATATTACCTTTCGGTAAACTACCGTCCAGTTGTAAAGGAAAGCGTTGAACAAGCAACTGTTAAGGCAATGTCCCCTGACATGCTTTTAATTATGGTCTATAACGTGTCGGACGCAATTACTATCCTTGGTAGGAGCAATAGTAAAGCTCACCCTTATAATTTTTCGGTATGGCACAAGGTCCTGTCTTTGACCACTATGCAACCACCGTTCTTACGGTTGACACCCGATTTAGTTCAGGTGACCTAATGAATTCCAGGTGAATTCCTAGGATTTTACGTTCAATGGTAATGAACGCATTGAAAATAGGGTTTTCAGAAAACAAATCGGTTTGTAATTTTGATCAAAATATTTTCTCGTTCAAGCTCGAGTTTAGATATCATTGAATTCCATGAGTTTGTAATTCTCAATCTTTAAGGTCAATCTCTAGGATTGAGTAATATCAGTCTTAAAAGCTGATTTTTAATCTTTAAGGAGATTATCCTTTCTGGGGATCTGATTCATTAGTCTTATCCAGCTAATTTGCATGGTGCCCCCCCATTGTACGAGATAAATCCTTCTCATGGTTAGGATAAATCTGACCACTTGGCGACCCTGTTTAATGCTGAGGTCCGTGGATTTCCTGCTGATTTTAGTGATGACTTTTCTAGATTTTTCGTCAACCTACAGCTGGTCTGGACGACAACTTCATGACCTAAATCAAGAAGCGCGTGTCTTTTTCGGAAGACTTTACTTCCTTTTAATGATGGAATTGATTCATCGTGTAGATCCATATCTTCTTTTCTTTCATCGGGTAAAACAGTTTAGTTTAGTCCAAAGCAAAAGTATTTTCAGTTATTTGTTACAGATATATGTGATATATGTTTTGAATAACTTGGAGAATTTTCCCACACTTGGCTTTTATTTTCCTTTTTATAGTCCTCTATTCCATTTTAAATGAATTTTAACATTTTAGTTTGTTTCTCAATTTATGTCCTTTCCGAGGTTACAATAATTTCGGTGTTAAAACCTAGTTTTATCGTTCATAAATATGTATAAACATGATTTTGAGTTCATTTAATTGAAAATTTTGAAAAATTTTTACTAGAATTGGGTAGTCAGTATATAACACCAGGGTTGTTCTTTATTATCAGAGAGCACTAGATTCTAATACAACTACTGCTTTACTAGTATTTTTAATGGTAACCATGTGTTTAAGATAAAAATTTTAAAATCCGAAAGAATTTAACCCCTTCCCACACTTAAGATCTTGCAATGCCCTCATTTGCAAGAAATCAGTAACAATTTAAATTATTGAGGGTGATTTGTGTGAAAATGATTAAATTTTTACCAAAGTTTCCAAATATATTGGCGTTTGTTTGCTGAATGATAAATGGTGCACATCATTTGTTCATTCCGTCTTGTTGTTATTTCACATATATTTTGCATCTTGTCGTCAAAATTAGTTGCTTTTGCTGAACTTAATGCCAGTCTTTGAAAATTAGTTGTTTTACCCTGTCGTCAAGTAATTCCCTAATTGGCCCGGCCAATTCTACAGCTTCTAAGGGTCCCCATTCTATGACCCTTGGTACCTCAACAACCTTAGAATGAAGAGTATGCAAACCCCTTTGATATTTTGGATAATCTATCCAAAGTCTGTCAAATCTCAGGTTCGGGTGCAACTCTTCCAAGTGCATATCGGAAAAGGTCATGACTGGATGAGGTATATCCTGCTTGTAGTAGTTATCCACCTCCTGTTGTTCCAAATTCTCAGCAGGAGCATTGCGGGCTTGGGATGAAGATTCACCCCTTTCATTCTGCAAAACACATCAAACACAATTTTTGTGCATCCAAATATGCATTAGTGTCAGCAAAATCATCAATCAAAATAATTACAATGACATTATCAATTTATATCAAACTTAAGCTCATTTTCACATTTTTATCAAATCTACACTTTTTCAAATAAGCATATACGAAAATGTTCTCCAAGTTCATAAACATTCAACTCAAATAACATGTCAAAATAATCATTACTAGCAATTAAACAAGTCTCAAATGGCATTATCTTTCAAAAATCAAGTTCATGAATTTTAGACTTGAAAAAGTCCACTTTAATTCTCAAAGTCATGTTTAGGCTCAAAGTTTGGATCATTTAACTACCTAGACATGTTACACTACTCAATTTAGCAACAATTCATGACAAAAATCGGCCATAACCTGTTTATATCAAAAAGCCCCAAATTTGCTCAAGAACACAAACCCTAGATTACTCAAAATTTGAAGTTTAAGGCTTCTAATCATGTTAAACAGCATCAATCTAGGTTATACAAGCATAATACATAAACAATTTAAGCCTAATTACACTAAAAAGCATCAAAATCAATTTGGGAAAAAAAATTGCTCAAGAACATCAAATTTCGAATTAAATGGTGTTTAGGTGTAGAAATTTACCATTTTTCTTGAGTAATTCTTAGATAGCATCCTTCTCAACATGATTTTAGCAAAAGATTTGGTGATTAACGGTTAAAAATTGTGATTTTTTGGGTGTTTTTGGGTGGTTTTTCGGAGTTTTTTCGCTGTTATTTTTCGCAGTGTTTGAGTTGTGTGGTGCACTGATCGTTCAGCTCTTTTTATTTTTTTTCTGATTTTCGGTCCCTCCGCGAGTCGCGGAGATTTAAGCTCCAAACTCCGCGAGTCGCGGAGTTTGGTATTTTTTTTTTTTTTATAATCATTAACTTATTAAAACAATTAAGTAATTAATTTTAAAATTTTGTTTCCCTTGTTATTTAGGACGAGGTCGTTTCGGATCGATGTCCTAGTCCGTCCTTCGACAAAATTTTAAAATTTGTCTTTTTGTAGCGATTGTTTTAAAAGCTAAGATTTTTGGGTTTTTTCAATGTTTTTGGCATACTCTAATTCAATAAGATTAAAAATAAAGATAATAAAAGTTCTCGTCCCTCCCTCGGGTAAAGCAATTTCGGTTCAAAGACCTAGTCTTCAACTTACGACGAATTTTAAAAATCATATTCTTAACTTAATGAGATAAAGTAAATTTTTATTTTTAAATTCACACAACTTAAATATAAAATTCAAAATTATTATTAAAAATTCACACCAAACTTAAAATTTGAAATGCATAAAATTAAAAATTTATATTTTAAAAATTCACACCAAACTTAATTTAAAAATTCATAAATTCATATCAAACTTATATTAATTTTTCAAATATTTACAATTTTAAATATATTGTTTTTACAAAGTTTACAATATTAATTTAAGATTTAAATATTAATTTTAAAAACATGGTAAAAAAAATAAAATTAAAAATCTTTTTTTTTGTCTTTTTATCCCACTTTAATCAATCAAATATTATCAAAAATATGCGCCCCTCTTTTCGGTAAAGTAATTTCGGTTCCAAGACCTAATTTAACTCATGACGAATTTTTGAAATATTTTGGGTTGATTGTTTAAAGATATTTATACCTTAAGAATAAACGTTAAATTTCGCAGTGATGTAATAAATTTTTGAATGATATCAATAATTTCGGTCGCTAAACCTAATTTTATTCAATACCAATTTACCACTTTTTAGCGAACAAATTAGCGTTTATTATCAAAAGGTTAAAAATAAAAATAAAAATAAAAACTGTACAGACATACCTGTGAAATAGATTTCTTAGTTATATGATCTATCCCATTCATAAGATAGTCGGTTTAATTGATTTTCCATGGCTACATAGGCGTAACCTCGAGCATTCAGTGTCTTTTCTTCTAAACATATGAACGGTCCGTCTCTGCATAAAGTAACAAATTCGGTATTTGAATAGGTTTGATTATTTGAACATTTACCTCCATGTGACCATTTTCCGCATTTGTGACATCTTTCTAGGTGTCGTGCTCTTCTTTTCGCTGCGGATTTTGATTTTCCTTTACCAAATTGTAACTTATTATCTTCGCATCTGGATTCTTTTCTAACTCCGTCCATTCTTTCTCTGATTACTGATACTATTTCACTCGGTAGTATGTCATTATTACGTTTAGTGATCAAAGCGTGTAGCATTAGACCATGGTTTAATTCACAGGCAGTCTTCATTTCGTAAAAACCTAAAAAAAATAAAAATTCAGAATGGGGGGAGAAGACTAGTTCTTTAGGGTCTGCTAGGGAAAGACCATTCGGGTTCCATTTTCGAGAACTACACGAAAACAGACAATCTAACTCTAACAGAAATACATATTATCCTTTAAAGACTTGATTCTCCCCACACTTAGTTAGCTGTGGTGTCGAAATTGTGATTAACTTCGTTGTCGACTTCCATCGGACCATGTATGTAATGTTTAACTCTGTGACCATTAACTTTAAATTCAATCCCATTTGAATTTATTAATTCTATCGTTCCGTATGGGAAAACTCTTTTGACTATGAATGGTCCAGACCATCTTGATTTCAATTTTCCAGGAAATAGCTTGAATCGTGAATTGAAAAGAAGAACTCTGTCTCCTTCTTTAAATTCTTTTGAACTTCTGATTTTTTTATCATGCCATTTCTTCGTTTTTTCTTTATAGATTAACGAATTTTCGTATGCTTCATGTCTTAATTCTTCTAATTCGTTTAGTTGACTTAATCGTAGACGTCCGGCTTCATGTAAATCAAGATTACATGTCTTCAAAGCCCAAAATGCTTTGTGTTCAATTTCTACTGGAAGATGACATGCTTTTCCATAAACAAGTCTAAAAGGTGTGGTTCCAATTGGAGTTTTGTAGGCTGTTCTAAAAGCCCAGAGTGCATCCTCCAATTTAATGGACCATTCCTTCGGATTTGATCCTACGGTTTTCTCTAGAATACGTTTTAAAGCTCGGTTGGTATTTTCAACTTGTCCACTTGTTTGTGGATGATATGCGGTGGAGATTTTATGAGTTACTCCATATCTTTTAAGAACTTTCTCAAGTTGATTATTACAGAAATGAGTACCCCGATCACTTATTAAAGCTTTCGGTGTTCCAAACCTTGCAAAAAGACGTTTTAAAAAGTTGACTACAACTCGTGCATCGTTAGTTGGGAGAGCTTGTGCTTCCGCCCATTTAGATACATAATCAATGGCTACGAGTATATATAGATTATTATGAGATTTTGGAAATGGACCCATAAAGTCAATACCCCAAATGTCAAATACTTCACATACTTGGATGACATTTTGTGGCATTTCATCACGTTGACTTATTTTTCCGGCCCTTTGACATGCATCACAGGATTTGCAAAGAAGGTGTGCGTCTTTGTAAATTGTAGGCCAATAGAATCCAGCTTCATAAACTTTTCTTGCTGTTAGTTGAGGCCCATAATGCCCTCCTGTTGGTCCTGTGTGACAATGGTTTAATATTTTACTAGCTTCATCTCCAAATACACATCGGCGTATTATTCCATCGGGACAACTTTTAAACAGATGTGGATCTTCCCAGAAATAGTGTTTTATATCACTGAAGAATTTCTTTCGTCTTTGGTACGATAATCCTTTTTCAAGGAATCCACAAACTAAGTAGTTTGCATAGTCTGCAAACCATGGGATTTCATTATAATCTATCTTCAATAGATATTCATCAGGAAAGTTGTCTTGTATGGCCGATTCATTCAGAACTTCTAATTCGGGATTTTCAAGACGAGAAAGATGATCAGCGGCGAGATTTTCTGCTCCTCTTTTATCTCGGATTTCAATATCAAACTCTTGTAAGAGTAAGATCCAATGGATTAATCTTGGTTTAGCATCTTGTTTTGAAAATAGGTATCTAAGAGCAGAATGGTCGGTATAGACCACCGTTTTTGCTAGAACGAGATATGATCGAAATTTGTCAAAAGCAAAGACAATAGCAAGGAGTTCTTTTTCAGTAGTTGTATAGTTCGTTTGTGCTCCTTGTAATGTCTTACTAGCATAATATATAGGTTGAAATCGTTTTTCAATCCTTTGTCCTAAAACGGCTCCCATTGCAAAATCACTTGCATCGCACATTAGTTCAAATGGTAGATTCCAATTTGGTGTTATCATGATCGGTGCATTAGTGAGTTTCTCTTTAAGAATATTAAAAGATTTGATACACTCATCTGAAAAGATGAATGGCACATCCTTTTCTAGGAGTTTATTCATAGGAGTGGCAATTTTAGAAAAATCTTTTATGAAACGTCGGTAAAAACCGGCATGCCCTAGAAAACTCCTAACTCCTCTAACATTTGTGGGATGTGGAAGTTTAGCAATTACATCTACTTTAGCTCTATCCACTTCAATTCCTTCTTTTGAAATTTTATGTCCAAGAACGATGCCTTCTTTAACCATGAAATGGCATTTCTCCCAATTAAGTACTAGATTTGATTTTTCGCATCTAATTAGCATTCGTTCCAGATTAACTAGACATGATTTAAATGTATCACCGAAGACTGAAAAGTCATCCATGAATACTTCCATGCATTCTTCTATCATGTCGTGAAAAATCGCCATCATACACCTTTGAAAGGTTGCAGGGGCGTTGCAAAGTCCAAATGGCATGCGTTTGTAAGCAAAAGTACCATAAGGGCACATGAATGTGGTTTTCTCTTGGTCCTCGGGTGCTATTGGAATTTGAAAATATCCGGAAAATCCATCTAGAAAACAATAGTAACTATTTCCGGCTAATCTTTCCAACATTTGATCTATGAAAGGTAAGGGAAAGTGATCTTTTCTGGTGGCGTCATTTAATTTTCTATAATCAATACATACACGCCATCCTGTTACAGTCCTAGTAGGAATAAGCTCATTTTTCTCATTTGTAATGACAGTCATGCCACCCTTCTTAGGTACGCATTGAACTGGGCTTACCCATGGACTATCAGAAATTGGATATATCAAACATGCATCTAGCAGTTTAATAATCTCTTTCTTAACTACATCTTGCATATTAGGATTTAGTCTTCGTTGGCGTTGCACATACGTTTTATGACCTTCTTCCATAAGGATTTTATGTGTGCAATACGAAGGACTTATTCCTTTAATATCATGAATCTTCCATGCAATGGCTGGTTTATGAGCTTTCAACACAGAAATGAGTTGTGATTTCTCATTTTCAATAAGAGAAGACGATATTATTACAGGTAATTCAGATTCACCATGTAAATAAGCGTATTCCAAATGGTTTGGAAGTGGCTTTAACTCTAATTTCGGAGGTTCTTCTATCGATGATTTATATCGATATCTGTCTTCTTCTTTTAGCATTTGAATTTCTTCTGTTGTTGGTTCATATCCATTAGCTATAAGTGTAGCTAACATTTCAGCTTCATCAATTGGTTCATTACCTTCTCCTAAAGAACATTCTCCTGTTCCTTGTAATTCTGGAAATTCTTCTAATAATTCTGCATGTGCATCTATAGTTTGAATATAATAGCATGTATCATCTGCAGATTGTGGTTGTTGCATTGCTCTATCAACTGAAAAGGTAACACTCTCATCCTCTATACTTAGGGTCAGTTTCTTACCGAACACGTCTATCATTGCTTTAGCCGTGTTTAAGAATGGTCTTCCTAATATGAGAGGAACTTGAGAATCTTCTTCCATGTCCAAAACAACAAAATCTACTGGAAATACTAAAGTACCAACTTTAACTAGCATGTTCTCCATTATCCCTCTAGGATATTTTATTGATCTATCGGCTAGTTGTATGCTTATTCTTGTTGGTTTCAATTCTCCAAGGTCTAGTTTAGCGTATAGTGAATACGGCATTAGATTTATACTAGCACCTAAGTCTGTCAATGCTTCTATTGAACTAAGACTACCCAGAAAACATGGAATTGTGAAACTTCCTGGATCAGATAGTTTTTCTGGTATCTTATTCAACAGCACTGCTGAACAATTAGCATTCATAGTAACAGCCGAGAGTTCTTCCATTTTCTTTCTATTTGATATTAGATCTTTCAAGAATTTAGCATATCTTGGCATTCCTGAAATCACATCAATGAAAGGAAGATTTACATTTATCTGTTTAAACATATCCAAGAATTTAGATTGCTCGGCTTCAAGTTTTTCTTTCTTCATTTTACTCGGGTAAGGAAGTGGTGGTTGGTATGGTTTAACATAAGGTTTATCCTTAACTGTGTTATCTTCATTAACTTTTTCAACTACCGGTTCTTTTTCCTTATCTTGATCAGGTTGTGGTTCTTGTGGAGTAGGAATAGTTTCATCAGAAGTTACAGGTATTTCAGGTGGTTTAAGTGTTGTACCACTTCTTGTGGTAATAGCTTTAGCTGTTTCATTCCGGGGGTTAGCATTTGTATCGCTTGGTAAACTTCCCGGTTTTCTTTCACCTATTAATCTTGCTAGGTTACTTACTTCTTGTTCCAGATTTTGAATAGAAGCTTGTTGATTTCTAAATGCTTGAGCATTTTGTTCATTAGTTTGTTTTTGAGATGTGAAAAACTGCGTTTGAGTTTCAACTAGCTTCGTCATCATATCTTCTAAATTCGGCTTTTTATCATCGGTTTGTTGTGGTGGTTTGTTTTGAAAATTAGGTCTTTGCTGATTGTAAGTATTATTGGATACTTGTTGATTGCTAGGACCTTGTTGGTTGTTGTATGGAATATTTCGGTTATAATTCTGGTTTTGATTGTAAATCGGTCTTGGCGGTTGATAATTATTCTGATAATTATTTCCAGGCCTTTGGTTTATGTATGAAATATTCTCTCTTTGTTCCATTGTTAATTCAATACTGAGACAATCTTTTGTCAAATGTGGTCCTCCACACTGCTCACAACTAATTCGTATTGAGTGAATATCCTTAGTCATCTTTTCCATTCGTCTCTCCACAGCATCTATCTTTGCGGAAATGGAATCTAAGTCATGGCTAGAATCGGCTCTAGCTGCTTTAGATGATCTAACGATATCTTTTTCTTGGTGCCACTCATGTGAGTGGGAAGCAGTGTTATCAATAATTTTGTAAGCATCAGTTTCGGTTTTCTTCATAATAGAACCACCAGCTGCTATATCTATGTCTTTCCTTGTAGTGATGTCGCATCCTTGGTAGAATATTTGTACTATTTGACAGGTGTCTAAACCATGTTGCGGACATCCTCTTAACAACTTTCCATATCTTGTCCACGCCTCATATAGAGTTTCATTTGGTTTCTGTGTAAACGTAACAATTTCTGCTTGAAGTCTTACGGCTTTAGATGCAGGAAAGAATTGTTTAAGAAATTTGTCAACTAAAACGTCCCATGTATCGATCGCCCCTTCAGGTAACGATTCCAACCAATCTTTGGCTTCTCCCTTTAAAGTCCAGGGAAATAACATGAGATATATCTGTTCATCCTCCACTTCTCGGATTTTAAATAGTGTGCAGATCCTATTAAAGGTACGTAGATGTTCATTTGGATCTTCCTTCGGCGCACCACTAAATTGGCATTGATTAGTCACCATGTGTAGAATTTGTCCTTTGATTTCATAATCTGGCGCATTAATGTCTGGATGAGTAATTGCGTGACCTTGGCCAGTGCGTTTAGCTCTCATTCGGTCTTCCATACTTAAAGGTTCCAGATTCTCCATAATTGAATTTGTTGAATCGGTATCACTAGATGATTCTGATTTAATGGTTCGTTCCTCAACAATCTCTGTTTGAATGATTAGTGGTTCCGGAGGAAGGTTTAGTGGTTCAGGATCTACGAACCGTTCCTGAATATTTTCCGGATTCTCAATTGTGAGGTCGGGTTCAAAAAATGGATTATCGGAAATTTGAACTGAAGTACTTGGTTTACTGGATGACGATTCTAAAGAAAAATCAACGGTGGTTATATTTGCTAAATGTCTTGATCTAGTTACAGGTGGTGAACGTACAAAAGGTGATGAACGTCTTGCTCGGTGCATTCACTGAATATCCTATTAGTTTTTAAAAGGAAAGAAAAATTATAATAAGTTATCCAATTAATAGACTTTTCTGATTTTGCCCACGTTTCGAATAGCCAAAAGATGCAGCAGAGGGGCAGGATTCGTTTGGTCTCAATATAATTGAGGACTGTTTGGCTCCAATAACCTGGTCCACGTACAAATCCAACTATTACTACGAACCAGAAAATTTTGATGTCTATTAATTTAACCACTTAAAATAAATTTTCGTAATTTTAAGAAATTTAGATAAGAAGTAGAAAAAATTCTAAGTCCTAAAAACTAGAATGGCGAGAAATAAGAGAGAAAAAGAGTTCGTCGCAAAAGGTAGAAAAAGAAAAAATGGTTGAAAAAAAAGTGACGAAAAAAAATAAAAGAAACTTATCAAAACCTTAAAAATACTTAACTAACCTAACCTTATTACTACAACTAACTTAAAATTATAATCGCAAATTGAAATTACTAATTGGAATGATAATTGATACATAGTAAAAGGTGTCTAAAAATATTAAAGCTTACAAGAAAAACTAAATCCCAAATGGAAATAACTTAAAAAGAAACTAAAACTTAAAAAGGCGTCGCAAAATTCTAAAGCACCTAAATCTTAGTCTAAAGAAAAAGCACTTAAGGAATTCTACGGCAAAGCCTAAAAATCTAGGAGTAAAAATAACTATAGCAAAAACTAAGTTTAAAATTAAATATGAGCTAAAAATACAAAAGTTATGTTACAACGATTAAAAAGGGACAAAATATAAAAATATATAAAAAGTTGTAAAAAGTACAATTTTTATAAAAATATTATTTTTATATTTTTTTATTTAATAAAACTACTAATTTTACAATTTAATAAAACTAATTAATACTAAATACATAAATTAAATAAAAAGTAAAAGTTAAAATAAAATTAATTATAATAATAATAATAATTAGGGTTTAATAATAATTAATTAATAATTACCGTAATAAATGCAGGATTAGGGTTTCTGTTCGTGTGTCAGGTACCCTCCGCGAGTCGCGGTATTTATTGCATCAAACCCCGCGAGTCGCGGGGTTCCAGAATTCAGCTGACAGGTTTAAATATTCGACGCGTTTTTTCTTTATTTTTTTTTTTATTTTCTGTTTTCTGTTTTTAAATAAATAAAAGATATTAAAATAAAACTTATATTTTTATAAACTAAAATAAAAATAAAGAAACTTATAAAACTTAAATATTTAACAAAATCTTAAAAATACTTATATTTTTATTTTTCTTTTTATATTTTCGAATATTTAAAACGTATTTTTACAAAAGCGAATTTTAATAAAAGTAAACAAAAAATCCTTTTTTTTATATTAGCGTTGCGCTTCCGGCGTTTAAGAGTGTTCCCCGGCAGCGGCGCCAAAAATACTTGATGTCAAAGCTAAGGTATACGAAATAGTTTATATTTTACTAGGAAAAACTATTAAATACGATACAATTTTACACAAGATATTTATTTATTTATAGAATGGATATACTTAAACCTTGCTACAACACTTATAGGCAGTGTACCTAATCGTACAGTAGTGTAGTTTTTAGTAAGTCCGGTTCGTTCCACAGGGAATCTTTTTTAAACAAAGCTCAACACTATATTAGTTTACTTTTATAAAAATACAAACATATATATAAGTAATATTATTATTATAAAGGGGGGTTTTTACCGTTTAATGACCGGTTTGTCGATTTTAAAACTTTAGTCGCAGTTAAAACCTAATGTAAAATATTAAATAAATAAAAGACTTAATTTAAAGCGTAAAATAAATAACGATAATGAAATTGCAATAAAAGTGCGATAAAATAAAATTGCGATAATTAAAAAGTACGATAATTAAAAGTGCGATTAAATACAATAACAATAAAAATGCGATAATTAGAAGTGCAATTAAATATAAAATAAAGGAAATTAAATATGAAATAAAAGAATTATGCTTATTTAAACTTCCGTAATCATGATGTTTGACGTGTTGATTTTAGTTTTATGCCCATGGGTTAATTGTCCTTTGTCCTGGATTATTTAATCTGTCCGTCTGGTTTTTGTCCATAACAGTCCATCAGTCATAAATATAAAGTGCGAGTGTCCTCGTCAAATTATTATTATACCCGAAGTTAAATATTCCAACTAATTGGGGATTCGAATTGTAACAAGGTTTTAATACTTTGTTTAATGAATACACCAGGTTATCGACTGCGTGTAAACCAAGGTTTTACTACTTTGTTAACAATTACACCAATTACCCTTGAATGTAATTTCACCCCTGTTTTAATTATTCTAGTGGCTATTAATCCATTCCCGTGTCCGGTTAAATGAACGATTATTCGTACATATAAATACCCCGCCCATCGTGTCCGATCGAGTGTATATGGTAATTTATAGGGACGCCCAATTGTAAATCTTTATATTAACATTAACAAACTATCATTTAGTTAAACAAATATAAAGCCCATTAATAGCCCATAGTCTAATTTCCACAAGTGTCGTTCTTTTGTCCAAACCCCAATTATGGTACAAAGCCCAATTACCCAATTTTAGTAATTAGCCCAACATCATGATTACTTCGTTTTAAATAAGCATAATAATAACTTAGCTACAAGACATTAATATAAAAAGGTTGAACATAACTTACAATGATTAAAAATAGCGTAGCGTTACACGGACAGAATTTCGACTTACACCCTTACAACATTCGCTAACATACCCTTATTATTAGAATTAAAATTAAAATTAAAATATAAATTATATATATATATATATATATCGTTTACGTATGATAAGAAGAAAAAAAAGATTATGAATTGCGATCAGAATTCGGTTGCTTTTATAGGAAAAGTCGAATTTTGGGGCTCCGCGACTCGCGGCATATTTTGCCTTCAAACTCCGCGAGTCGCGGAGTTTGAAATTCCAGCTCACACTTTGGAGTCTTTCTCTGCCGACGGTTTTTATTTATAAATATAATATATATATAATTAATATAATTAATTATATATTATATTATATTTATATACATAGTTAACTTGTAATTTTTAGTCCGTTGCGTCGAGCGTTGAGAGTTGACTCTGGTCCCGGTTCCGGATTTTCGAACGTCCTTGCGTACAATTTAATATCTTGTACTTTGCGTTTTGAATCTTGTACTCTTGTAATTTCGAGACGTTTCTGATCAATAATTGGAACCTTTTTGATTGTCTTTTGTACTTTTGAGCTTTTTGGTCGTTTGCGTCTTCAATTCGTCGAATCTGTCTTTTGTCTTCACCTTTTATTATTTAAACGAATATCACTTGTAAATAGAACAATTGCAACTAAAAGCTTGTCTTTCTTGAGGAATAATGCTATGAAATATATGTTCGTTTTTAGCATTATCACACGTTATGATGGCAGGCATCCACAGGTTGAGAGAGATCAACAGCAAGGTCAACCGGGAGGGGGTAATCCAATGACGGAAATGAAAATTTTTATGGCTCGACACGAGTATGAAATGGCTAGACAAAAAGCATTTCAAGATTGGCAGTATCATCAAAGCCAAATCATAAGTCATTGTACACACGTAGGTAGAGACTACATTCCTACCGTTATGCCCGAATTTGCTCCTTGGACTTTAGAGAGCCGACCACCATATCCTACATATGACCCGGCCCAAGCATTTTACAGCATCTATAGATACGCTTGGGACCCATACTGGAACCATCATCCTCATCCGTAATTTTCTATTTTTGTTTATTTTATTGTAATGTTACTAATTCTTAATTTTCTTATTTCTTATTTCTTATTTTATTATTATAATAGCTTTTATAATTTTCTAACTTTATTAGATTTTAATAATTTTTGAATGTGGTGTGAAAACCCAACTTCAAAAATATGTATATATGTGTTTGTAGTTTATCTCATGTACAAAACAGGGTAAAACAGCGCATTTTCAAAGACTGGTATTAAGTTCAGCAAAAGCTATTAATTTTGATGACGAAACGAAAAAACAAATGTGATGTACCAACAGACGGAATGAACAAATGATATGCACCATTTATCATTCAGCAAACAAACGCCAATATGTTTGGAAACTTTGGTAAAATTTAATCATTTTTCTACGCTAATCACCCTCAATAATTTAAATTGTTACTGATTTCTTGCAAATGAGGGCATTGCAAGATTTTAAGTGTGGGAATGGGTTAAATTCTTTCGAATTTTTAAAATTTTTAACTTAAACACTTGGTTACTATTAAAAATACTAGTAACGTAGTAGTTGTATTAGAATCTAGTGCTCTCTGATAACAAAGAACAGCCCTAGTCTTATATACTGACTACCCACTTCTAGTAAAAAAAATTTAAAATTTTCAATTAAATGAACTCAAAATCATGTTTATACATATTTATGAACGATAAAACTAGGTGTTAACACCGAAATTATTGTTACCTCGGAAAGGACATAAATTGAGAAACAAACCAAAATGTTAGAATTCATTTAAAATGGAATAGAGGACAATAAAAAGGCAAATAAAAGAAAATAAAAGCCAAGTGTGGGAAAATTTACCAAGTTGTCTTAAACATATGTCACATATTTCTGTAACAAATAATTGAAGATACTTTTGCTTTGGACTAAACTAAACAGTTTTACCCGATTTACTGTAAGAAAGATGGATCTACACGGTGAATCAATTCCATCACTTAAAGGAAGTAAAGTCTTTCGAAAAAGAAACGCGCTTCTTGATTTAGGTCATGAAGTTGTCGTCCAGACCAGCTGTAGGTTGACGAAAAATCTAGAAAAGTCATCTCTAAAATCAGCAGAAAATCCACGGACCTCAGCATCAAACAGGGTCGCCAAGTGGTCAGACTTATCCTAACCATGAGAGGATCTGTCTTGTAAAATGGGGAGGACGCCGTGCAAATTAGCTGGATAAGACTAATGAATCAGATCCCAGAAAGGATAATCTCCTTAAAGATCAAAAATCAGCTTTTAAGACTGATATTACTCAATCCTAGAGATTGACCTTAAAGATTAAGAATTCAAACTCATGGAATTCAATGATATCTAAACTCGAGCTGAACGAGAAAATATTTTGATCAAAATTACAAACCGATTTGTTTTCTGAAAACCCATTTTCAATGCGTTCATTACCGTTGAACGTAAAATCCTAGGAATTCACCTAGAATTCATTAGGTCACCTGAACCAAATCGGGTGTCAACCGTAAGAACGGTGGTTGTATAGCATGGTCAAAGACATGACCTTGTGCCAGACCGAAAAATTATAAGGGTGAGCTTTACTATTGCTCCTACAAAGGATAGTAATTGCGTCCGACACGTTATAGACCATAATTAAAAGCATGTCAGGGGACATTGCCTTAATAGTTGCTTGTTCAACGCTTTCCTTTACAACCGACGGTAGTTTACCGAAAGGTAATATTTGGAGCAAGTATACTGGACGTGTTGCTTTTCCAATACACGGTTAGCAAGTGGGTGACACAAAACCGCAAGTGTTGAGCTAAAATTTTCAAATCTGAAACCCACTAAACCCACAAAAACAATTTGCAAACACCGGTGAAGGGTTATTCCGGAAAACTTATCTAGGGTAAAAACTAGATTTAATTTTCAAAAGATCAAATGTTTTCATAAAGATCCAATTTCCTAACGGATCTAAATTTTTATAGTCATGTGGGACTGTAAACCATAACGTTACTACCATTGTTCAAACCGCCGTAATGAAATCACTGATGTACAAAGTGTGAAGAATAAAGAAGTGATTCTAGTATATTTCAAGACTATATTGCTTGAGGACAAGCAACGCTCAAGTGTGGGAATATTTGATAATGCTAAAAACGAACATATATTTTATAGCATTATCCCTCAAGAAAGACAAGCTTTTAGTTGCAGTTGTCCTATTTACAAAGAATATTCGTTTAAATATTAAAAGGTGAAGACAAAAGGCAGATTCGACGAATTGAAGACGCAAACGACCAAAAAGCTAAAAAGTACAAAGTACAAGCAAAGAGGTTCAAATTATTGATGAGAAACGTCTCAAAATTACAAGAGTACAAGGTGCAAAATGCAAAGTACAAGATATTAAATTATACGCAAGGACGTTCGAAAATCCGGAACCGGGACCAGAGTCAACTCTCAACGCTCGACGCAACGGACTAAAAATTACAAGTCAACTATGCACATGAATATAATATAATATATAATTAATTCTTAAAATTAATATATATATATATATATTATATTATATTATAAAACCGTCGGCAAGCTAGGAGCCAAGCTTGTGTGAGCTGGAATCCACAGCTCCGCACTCGCGGAGCTTATAAAGGCAAAAACCTCCGCACTCGCGGAGGTCAAATAGTATTACGTGGGCCAATAAAAGGCCGAGCATTCGGCCGAAATTTACACATCTTTTTCTCTTCATTCATCAACGTAATATATATATATATATATATATATATATATATATATATATATATATATATATATATATATATATATATATTTATATTTTAATTTTAATTTTAATTTTAAATCCTAATAATAAGGGTATGTTAGCGAATGTTGTAAGGGTGTAAGTCGAAATTCTGTCCGTGTAACGCTACGCTATTTTTAATCATTGTAAGTTATGTTCAACCTTTTTACATTAATGTCTCGTAGCTAAGTTATTATTATGCTTATTTAAAACGAAGTAATCATGATGTTGGGCTAAATACTAAAATTGGGTAATTGGGCTTTGTACCATAATTGGGGTTTGGACAAAAGAACGACACTTGTGGAAATTAGACTATGGGCTATTAATGGGCTTTATATTTGTTTAACTAAATGATAGTTTGTTAATTTTAATATAAAGATTTACAATTGGACGTACCTATAAATAACCATATACACTCAATCGGACACGATGGGCGAGATATTTATATGTATGAATAATCGTTTATTTAACCGGACACGGGAATGAATTAATAGTCTATGGAATTATTAAAACAGGGGTGAAATTATGTACAAGGACACTTGGCATAATTAATAACAAAGTATTAAAACCTTGTGTTACACGCAGTCGATATCCTGGTGTAATTATTAAACAAAGTATTAAGACCTTGTTACAGTTTAAGTCCCCAATTAGTTGGAATATTTGACTTCGGGTATAAGGATAATTTGACGAGGACACTCGCACTTTATATTTATGACTGATGGACTGTTATGGACAAAAACCAGACGGACATATTAAATAATCCAGGACAAAGGACAATTAACCCATGGGCATAAAACTAAAAATCAACACGTCAAACATCATGATTACGGAAGTTTAAATAAGCATAATTCCTTTATTTTCATATTTAATTGCACTTCTAATTATCACACTTTTATTTATTGTCATTGTATTTAATTGCACTTTTAATTATCGTACTCTTTAATTATCGCAATTTTATTTCATCACACTTTTATTTATCGCAATTTCATTATCGTTATTTACTTTATGCTTTAAATTAAGTTGTATATATTTTTAATATTTTACATTAGGTTTTAACTGCGACTAAAGTTTTAAAAATCGACAAACCGGTCATTAAACGGTAAAAACCCCCCTTTATAATAATAATATTACTTATATATATATATATATATATATATATATATATATATATATATATATATATATATATATATATATATTTGTATTTTTATAAATTAAAACTAATATAGCGTTAAGCTTTGTTTAAAAGATTCCCTGTGGAACGAACCGGACTTACTAAAAACTATACTACTGTACGATTAGGTACACTGCCTATAAGTGTTGTAGCAAGGTTTAGGTATATCCATTCTATAAATAAATAAATATCTTGTGTAAAATTGTATCGTATTTAATAGTATTTCCTAGTAAAAATAAAGCTATTTCATATACACCTTGCATAACATTAAATTTGTTGTTTGTATATGGGGATTTGGAGGTCTTTTTGGTGGGTAGTGTTTTTCAATTAATTGACTTTTACCAGTCAACCAGTTGTAAGGGGTGTGAGATTTTTTGTTGAGGATTTGATTCTACACAACCTACTGGTGATGATTACTTCATCAGATGTAAATGGTTAGGGGTTGGTCTTGGTTATATCTTTCATTGTTATATTTTATGGTGATCATGGTTCTACTTTTGGGTCTAAAACTAGATGGGTTTCTTTTTATAACATGTTACGGTTCGAGTTTAGCTTTCACCAGTTCAACACCTTTTCTAGAACAATTCACCGGGTTAACCGGTGGAAAAGGGCTCATTTGCGGTCTGTTGTTAACTCGAAGGTTTGTGCGGTACTTCAATTCTATAGGTGGTCATCTCAACATTGGATGTTAGTTCAATGGGTGTAAGTTTGTTACTTAATATTTGCTAGACATATTGAGCTTCTTTTGTTTGTCATCCCATTATGTAATTTAGATAGTTCTCTATTCGTATTGTTTGGGGTTAATTCACTTGGACATATGTAATCATGTAATGAATCAAATTGTATCCTTTGATTTTTCACAATTTTTTGAAAATATTATGAATTTAATTTTCTTTTTTTTGCTATAAAAAAAAGTATAGTCAAAATTGGAGTTGTAAACTATTTGCTTTAATTGCATGTTCATATGACAAGTAGCGCAATTTAATAAGATTCTACTTTATTCTTAGTGTAGCACTCAATATAAGTGCATGTGGAGGTGATGGTTTCAGGGGTCGTAAAATTCAAGGAGCCGCACTAAATAACTTCTACAACATCGGTGTATAAGTGTCGTGATTTTCGAATTATTATTCTTTTACATGCGTTCTCTTCTTCCGTTTGTTTTTTTGTCGTTGGATCTTTTTAAATGTATTGATGTAGTGTTTCTTTTGTTGTAGTTTTGTTGTGTTTCTTTTGTTTCACTTAAAATACCGACAATCATGGAGTAATATGTTGGAAACACGACCTAAAATCTAACTACAAAGTCCATGCTTATCAATATTATGATTTTCAACTTCATGTTTTTTGGCTTTTTATGTTGTAACTTGAAAAAAAGACGCGTTCATGGTTTTTAACTTTGTGTTATTTGTTTTTTCTAGGCTATAACTTGCTTGGTTTATTACGAGTAATTGAACATTACTACCTAAACAGTTTTGATTTCTTAACAACATAACAAATAGTATATAAAAAATAATTATTATGACAATTCAAATTTTGATTCGTCCCTAAAAAATCCCGCGAATTCGCGGGTCTTAAGCTAGTGTAGTATTATTAGTGATGAATAATCATCATCGTCATTAAAGCTAATTTTTATTGTAGTTGTCAATTGTCATCTGTCAAAGTCAAATATCAAATAATTCTAGCCCTCAATAATAGTCAGTATTGGTGCTCAAGTTCCACCGTTGGACCCGCATTATAAAGTTCACAGCAGATTATATGAGCCGTGCAGCATTTTAACACCAAAATTTATAAAAATTTTGATATAAAGAATTAAATTTGTTAGACTTACCAAACTCTCTATTTCATGCGAAAAAATATCTACAAAAATTGAGAGAGAGAAATACAAAAATGATATATCAAATCAAATTATGAATGTAAAGAATATTAAGATTCCACAGTACTGGTCCCAACCCAAATTCAAGCATCTGCAAACACTGACACCCAACCCAATTATTAAGCTTCAATTCTGCGGCAGCAATAGTACGTCAGTTTCTTGTCTTACAATTACTGTAAAAAAGTGCAGGCAGCCATGGCCATCTTAAAGTATTATGACAATAATTGTCCAGGGTGCAAAATAGATCGTCTTAAACAAGATGAAACAGGAGTACCATATAAACATCTTTCTTATATCTGGCTTGTCTCTCTTTGCACTGGTAACTCAACTCTAACTTTACTTGTTTCATTAATGGCAATTATTTTGTAAACTATATACTAACATTCATATTGTTATAGAAAATATAAACGATTATATAGTATTACTCCGTATTACTTTTATTATGATTTCCTTTTGTGTTTTGGTGTTTGTTTTTCAGCTCTTCCAACATCTTCTCTATATCCTTTTCTTTATTTCATGGTATGTTTATACAAGTCTCATAAATATAATATATTGGTCACCTTTTTTTTTGTTGTTTTATTTTACTTTTTAGTATTTAACCTAACATTTGTGAATAAACATCTTGTTGGTAGACTCTTGCTAATTACTGACCTACCGAAAAAAAGGAATCATGTCAATCTTGACTAAGGTTGGCGCGTTTGTTTTAAACCTCTGAATGAAAATGATGATAAATGACAATATCTTTATTTTACTTCATTCGAAGTGTTTATTCTATATAATTATCAAACTTAGAATCACTCAAATATTGAACCATTCAACGCTTAATCATTCTGTTTTATCAAACACAACTTAAATTCTAAATTCGTAAGGCTATTTTTAAGTCGATGAGTTCACTGTATTTATAGTTATATAAACACATGCCAATATGTATGTCATATTTGCAGATTAGAGACTTTGGTATTGCAAGTCGCGAGGAAGATATTGGTTACTATGCAGGATTTGTTGGTACGTTATCTAGAATGTATTATGCATACTTAGACAAATGTTATTGAGTTCAATAAATGGAATAGTGTTTTTGTAGGCTCTTCATTCATGGTTGGAAGAGCCTTAACATCTCTTTTCTGGGGAGTGCTAGCAAACCGATATGGTAGAAAGCCTATAATACTATTTGGCACATTTTCAGTGTAAGCATTAAAATTGTTAAAAATTACAAAACTTTTTGTGCTAACATTCGGTTTTCAATCAGTTCACAATCAAGGCCTTAAGCTAAATGTAATTTATTTATATATTGACATGTTGATGATGCAGGGTCATTTTCAACACTTTGTTTGGGCTCAGTTCAACCTTCTGGATGGCAATTACTTCAAGATTTCTCCTTGGGTGTTTTAACAGCCTACTAGGAACAATAAGGGTATAACTAATTGTATATATGTACTTATGAGTATATACTCTACTCCACTGTGTACTGTACATAATTCTGTATATTAACGGTTGAACTTCTTACCAAACGAAAAAAGTACTGTTTGACTTTTTGACTTGATTTATCTAAGTACCAATTTTGATTGGAAAAATGCGGGAAAAAAATCAAGTGATCAATAAACATCCTCTAAGTCATTCACTCTAAACATTGCTATATATGTATACGATTGATAATGTACTGAAATATATATGTTATAGGCATATGCTTCCGAAGTCTGTCGCGAGGAATATCATGGTTTGGCGCTGTCAATTGTAAGATCTTTTCGACTATGTTTAATTGCGAATACTTTTATTTATATCTCTTTATTTATTTATTATATATTTGAGAATTAATTCAGGTTAGTACCTCTCGAGGAATTGGAATGATTATTGGCCCTGCCATTGGAGGTTTCTTTGCACAGGTATGATATTAAAAAAATAAGCTGAAACTGTATGTTGTTTATAAGCTAACTTACAGCTTCTTTCAAGTTTAAAATTCTCGACGTTCTCTTTGAATTATTATCAGCCTGCAGAGAAATATCCTCAACTCTTCTCTGAGACGTCTTTGTTTGGAAGGTACTTTCACATGCCAATCTTTGTGCATTTATCTAAAGATGCAAGTTTTGATGTATTCATTAAGTAGTTTATCATCTCGCTTTTATTTTATTTCACTCGATAAATAGTTTCACGTCACAGGTTTCCATACTTTCTACCGTGCCTTATTATATCCATCTATTCATTGGGCGTATTTGTTTCTAGTTGGTGGCTTCCTGTAAGTGTCCGATTATAGTCTTACGAACACACTGGCTTAGTAATGTGGATGGTTAAAGTATAATTTGATTTTTTTTTTTTTTTGTTTATTCTATAAAGGAAACATTGCACATGCATCGTGAAAGGGTGATTATGGATGCAGATCCCGGCAAGGTACCTGAACTAGAAGCTTCTGTAGCTTTGCTTGGTCAACACGAGGATACAAATGCAGTCAAAGAAGAAAAAATATCTTACTTTTCTTTATTAAAGAATTGGCCATTAATGTCTACAATCTTTGTTTATTGCGTCTTTTCGCTTCAAGAAATAGCCTACAATGAAGTAAGTACTCATGTTCAATCATTGACATGGTTTTTTTACTTGCTAATTTTAAATATATAGTGTTATTTATGAAAATTATATATTTTTTTAGTTAAATTTAATATAAAGGAAAAATGAGATGATACAGTATTCTGTTACAGATATTTTCATTGTGGGCAGTTAGTGACAGGAAGTTTGGAGGCCTTAGCTTTTCATCTCAAGATGTTGGTATCGTTCTCGCCATTTCAGGTACAATTTTTCGAACAAAAACTCGCTTATGAAGTTGATTAAACGATAATCTTTCTCTTATTTCGACCCCATATCTATGAATTGACATGTTTTACACATGAACTATTCAGGTTTTGGGTTGTTATTATTCCAGCTTATACTATATCCATACGTTGAACGACTTCTGGGCCCACTCGCCGTTACACGTCTTTCAGCTGTAACACCTTACAACATTTACTACATACATCCCTTTTTTTTTTATCATGTATATAAAAATAAGCCTGGTATCTTTTTTTTCTTTGTTTCAGCTTATATCAATACCAATATTATCAGCTTATCCATACATAGCAATGCTTTCAGGGCTTGCTCTTTATCTAGCTATTAATTGCGCATCAGTTTTAAGAAATTTGTTATCTGTAAGTAAATGTTTAGGCATTTAGTCAATTCTAACTATCCGAAATTATTTTGATAGGCGATTAATTCTGTGATATGATTTACAGGTGTCACTTGTCACTGGAATATTTATTTTGATGAATAATGCAGTTGTAAGTCTTGAGTTATTTTCTTTTCCAGATAATTTATTTTAAATTAGAGGTAGCAAAATGGGCGGGTTAAGTTCAAAACAGGTTGGGTTGAACCACCAACACGTTTTGTCTGTTTTTTCATCCTCATGGAGGGTTGATATATTACATATGATGATTACAAATCTACTTTATGGTTTTGAGTGTAACTTCTCATAATTACCACGAGTCTTTGATATAAGATTATATTTTATTGTATGATATCAACAAATATTGATTTATTATGCATATTTATATATGTTACTATAAACTAGCCCCAACATCAGCGGGGAGCTGCAAATGGCATTTCGATGACAGCCATGTCTGTTTCTAAAGCAATTGGTCCAGCTGGAGCAGGAGCACTGTAAGTTTCACCCTTTTAAACCATACATACATGCATAATAATGTTCACTTCAAACCAATGCAAATTGTTTTTTTTTTTACCCATTTTCAGATTTTCTTGGGCGCAAAAGCGTCAAGTGGCTGCTATACTCCCAGGTAAGAAGTAAATCAGGGCTGTAAAAATGTGTTGGTTATGAATTTTTGATACATCTGGTTATACCTAAGTTTTTAGATAACGGGTTAAACGGTGATTGCCTGATTGGTCAATCCAGCATGACCAATCAGATATTTCACCTATAATCAATAACACACTCAAGGTAAAATTGCAAAAAACAAAAGATCAAAGAGATTATTATATGCATGATCATAATATGGGTTTTTAGTAATATAAAATATTAAATATGTGACAAGAGTAAAGGTTTATTTTTTTTCGAAATTGTGATTTGACATGGATTCAACACTCGACAGGTGATCAACTGGTGTTCTTTGTATTGAATCTCATTCAGTTTATTGGGTTGCTTTTGACCTTCAAGCCTTTTATGGCACAACCCATTACTAGTGCACATTAAAAAGGTGCACTCAGACTTCAGATGCTTACAGCTTAACATTCATACGGCGTTATCAGACTTCGGCATTTAAGACTGAAAGAAACAATGATGTGTATCATAATCCCTCGGTGAACAAGATTCACACTACTGGTTACTGGTTACTGCTTCTTATTAAAAGAATAAATTAAAAGAATAAACATATTGAAATATAGGTTGAATCACAGTTTATAATACATGGTAGATGATTTGAATTATGGTTTATTAATTATTTTCTTTGCATGTACTATGGACACATTTTATGTTAATATCGAACCACAACAATCAACAAATTTTAAATAAATTCATTATGGTCATGGTTTCTTCTTTAAACTCAATATGTGCAAATCACTTGTTTTGTTAATTGTTATCATATCCTAGCATCGCTTCCAACTTCAATGTAGATGATTTTGTGATTTAAGTATGGCAATTTGTTATCTTTTTTTTTTTTTTTGGCAATCCAACACCACCTTTGCTATGTTATTGATTTTTATACTTTTTAAAAGGAAAGCTCACACACTCAAATTTTACACGGATATATACAAATATGTTCACTCTGGAGTTGAACCCACAACCACTTGATTGTCGATTTTCATGTTAATTTATGAATTCATGAAAACGAACATCAACCTTGAGCAAGAGTACAATAACAAAAACCACATTCGAGATACAAGAGGTGTGAGATGTATATATCCCTTCTTTATCTTTGAAAATAAAAGAATGTGTTTCTCCACTCACGTATGGATAAAAAGTTCTCCACCCACAAAAAAAGTCATCTCTCTCCTAGGAGAGGGATTGCTTCTAGCCACTAAGGCTGCTAGTATTGGTAGCGCAAGGGGGGGCCACAGAGCTTCGTTGCCAAGTCAGCGATACTAGCAAGCTTCTTTAGAGCTTCCTTGCCAAGGCTGTGATGCAATATGTCATTGTATAGCGCAATGGAACAAAGGGGTGTATGAGTTTATTTGTTTATATCATATGTAAGAAAATTTATACACCGTATTAATTAATTAACTAGTGTAATGTGATGAGAAAAAAAATGATGAGGTGGCGCTGATGTGACACTATGTGATTGTGAAAGAATATGTCATTGATAAGAGTAAGTTTAAGAAATGAAAGAAAAATTGCACGTAGAAATAAAAATGGATATGAAAAAAAATTGATTTTTATCTATAAAAACAAAAGAAACCCAAAAACTTATATTATTATTATTATTATTATTGTTATTTTCAATTTCAATTATTATAATTTTTATTATAGCGAAAAACAGGAGCTTATACAACAACTCGAGGGCATTCATCGAAAATATGAAGCCTTGAAACAAATACACCCCAAAGGCAACAAGACCAAACAGAAAAACGACAAAACCGTGAGACTTACCACTAAAATGAAACAACTAACGGGCACCAAGCAAAAACTAAAGGAAAAACAACCAAACCACTAGATCATTACAAATCACGTCGCAATAAAAAAACAAAGCAAGTAAACCACAAATGAGAGTTCACAACATCTCTACAACACATAACTATATGGCTAAATTCATTTGAGCCTTCGGGGTCACACACATATACACATAGACGTCAATCAATAATATATATGCGATATATATTATTCAAGTAATAAATATAAGAGCGATTAATTAATTAATTAGTTGATTAATATATATATATATATATATATATATATATATATATATATATATATATATACTATATGCTCTGTACGTATGCACCAAGGAAGAGATTTGAGTATTAAAAGAATTTATTTTGTAAGATATGAAATATCATTACCAATATTGTAAATTTTAGCTTGGAGTTAAATATAATATATATATATATATATATATATATATATATATATATATATATATATATATATATATATATATATATATTGTGATCTCAGTTTTTATTGTAAACAAGTAAATAATATTTTCTATATTAAAATAATAGAGATTGGAATGGTGTAGGCTACCGACCCTTAGACACAATATATATATATATATATATATATATATATATATATATATTGTGTTTTGGTTTTGTTCGGTGATGTATATTAGAAGAAAAAAAAAACTACAAAAAATTCTTTCAACTTTTACGAAAACCAAAGCCAAGCATACATTCTGTTTTCGTTCCTTACGTACGAAAATATAAATCTCATAATCTCGTTCTTTACAATTAGAATAAAATAATCCTTGCGATTATTTATTATTACTTGACGGGACTAGCACATCCGTTTGACGTTGTTCGAAGTGTAGTGTGAACTACCCTAGCGGCAATCATTCTTTTGATTATTAGTTTCTCTTCCTTCAATCCGGTTCTATAAGAAAGGTATAATCTTTAAACTCTCTTGTTGTATTTATTTATTTAACCGTATAAATCATATGGATCCGTTTGGGTGATTTAGTTATTAATATAATTAATACGCTTCCGCTTAAATTTATTGTTATTATATGTATGTACATGATAATAATTAATTAGGAAATTGTTTTCTTAAAACACTAAATCACCTTCAGTGGTATCAAGAGCCTCTTATGTTTTTATACGGTTAGTAATATTCATGCGTGGTTGTTTTGTTAATGGCTTGTGTACAAATTTACATACTTTATTTTTTTATCCATGGCCAAGACATGCATCTTGTGCCATGGAGCAAGCCATATTTATTGTCATGATCATGTTATTATTATGATGATTTAATTGTGCATAGCCGATGAAAACCTAGACCGTGTGTATGTGTTGTGATCTTGAATGTTTATGGTTGTTTGGATGCCATTGTTTTGTGGCCATTTATGGATGTAATTTAATCTTTTATTTTGGGAGGCCATTTTGAGCCAATTATGTAATTTACAATTCTAGATTAGTTGTATTTTATTTTTTAATAAATGTAACCTCCATGATGGGATTAAAGACTTGAAGTGAACGGTATTTGGCCATGAAGACACACTTGCAGTAAAGTCAATGGACAAAAGCTGAGAGAGATTCGGTGAAGGAGGATACTTGGTCATAATGAGATCTTGACGCAAGTGGGAGCTTCTAAGGTTTACTTTTGTGATCGTCCCTCTAGTAGACCGCTTGGTTCTCATAATGGCTCGTGAGACCAAGCATAGGATTTTCGTCGGTTGAGGCTATGCACATACTTATTATGTTTTATTTTGTTTGGTTGGATTTTATATGTTATGTGATTGTGTATAATTTGCCATGTGACAACAAAAATCAAAACATAATTAAAATCAAGTTAAAACGTTTTTAACTTGTGAGGCGAATATTATGCATGTAATATTCGTAACACAATTTTTCTAAAAGATTATTAAAATTGTTTAATATACCCGGCGAAATTTAAGTCGTGCCGTCCAATTCAGTTGAAACACTTGTCGTTATTCTTTGACTATGCGTGAGACCTAGTTGGATTATAACTCAAGGTGATCATTATCTATGCGTGAGACCTAGATTAATTTTTACATGCTTCACAATTGGATGACTTAATCGAGTTGAGAGGTGAGACCGCAACCCGAGGCAAGGATGGGACTAAACATGCCAGCATGACACTAGTGTTAGACACTAAATGTCGTGAGTCCCATAAAGATCTAAGAGTTGCACTTGTAACGCAATTGGTGCCCGCCGCCTACCGATTGAATCCACCATTGCTAGCAGATCAACTGATGTGATGGTGGAAGCACAATGTGGATCTTAGCCTTTTACGAAAATTAATAGTTTTATAAGGTTTTTAAAAAAACATGGGTAGTTAATTTATAAAAGGATAATTATTAAAGATACTAAAAGAACCTTTTTTATTTTGTAGATGACATCAAACGCAATTCAATCCGTAAAAAACATGATCATAAGGTCAATCCTTGAGAAGGAAAAATTGAATGGTAACAACTTCATTGACTGGTATCGAAACCTTCAGATTGTCTTAAAGTCTGAAAGGAAGTTGCACCATCTGGAAAATCCTTTACCTGAAGCCCCACCTGAAACTGCTAATGCTACTGTTCGTAATGCTTATACTAAGGAGTATAACAAACAACTTGAAGTGGCATGTCTTATGCTTGCTAGCATGACCTCTGAGCTCCAAAGGAACTTAATGGACTACAATGCATATGACATGATCGAGGAACTCAAGACGATGTTCCAACAGCAGGCAGAACAGGAATAGTTTGAAACTGTGAAAGCGTTTCACGCTTGCAAACATGAGTTGGGGCAACCGGTTAGCCAATATGTCTTAAAGATGAAAGGCTATCTGGATCAATTGGAGCGCCTAGGTTATGCTATGCCACCAGTTCTTGGAGTGCACTTGATACTTACTTCACTATCCAAGGACTATGATGGATTTGTAATGAATTACAATATGCATAGCATGGGAAAAACCATTCCTGAGCTACTTGCAATGCTTAAGCAAGCTGAAAAGGGGCTACCAAAGAAGACTCCTGCAGTCTTAACCATAAAGGAAGGTAAAATCCAGAAAAGAAAGCCGCAAGCTGCTAGTGGAAAGGGAAAAGGAAAAAGTAAGCAATCTTACACACCTAAGAAGAAAATTCCACCACCAGCAAAGAAAGAGCATCCCGCAAAGAACATGGCTTGTCACCATTGTGGCCAGATTGGTCATTGGAGACGAAACTGTGTCCTTTACTTAGAAGAGTTGAAGAAGGGTAAGGCTGGTTCGACCAGCACTTCAGGTATCTTCGTTATAGAACTCTATAATTTTCCTAATAAAACTTGGGTGTATGACACTGGTTGTGGTACTCATATTTGTAATGATATGCAGGGACTTAGGAAAATTCGGAAGCTGAATAAGGGGGCTTTGGATCTGTACGTTGGCAATGGCGATCGTGCAGCTGTCGAAGCTATAGGAAGCTATGAGCTCATCCTCCCAAGTGGACTTATTCTTATTTTAGATAATTGTCATTATGCACCTTCTATTACTATAGGTGTTATTTCAGTTTCTCGATTGAAAGATAATGGTTTTAATCATGTATTCACAGATTATGGTATTTCGGTTTCTAAGGATAATATTTTTTATTTTAATGCTATTCCTAGAGATGGTATTTTTGAAATTGACATGCATAATCTTGTTCCAAAAGAAAGTTCTGTATTTAACTGTAGCTCTAAGAAATTCAAGCATGATTTGAATTCCACATATCTATGGCATTGTCGTCTTGGTCATATAAACAAGAAACGCATAACAAAGCTGCAACACGATGGGCTTCTTGAGTCAACCGGCAATGAGTCGTTTGACATATGTGAATCTTGTTTATCTGGAAAAATGACAAAGAAACCCTTTACCCACCAGGTTGAAAGGGCGAGTGATCTACTTGGACTCATTCATACTGATGTATGTGGCCCATTTAGAACAATGTCTAGAGATGGAGCTACCTACTTCGTTACTTTTACTGATGATTTCAGTAGATATGGTTATGTTTACTTGATTAAACATAAACATGAAGTATTTGAAACTTTCAAAGCGTTTCAAAATGAAGTAGAAAATCAACTCGAAAAGACCATTAAGGTTCTACGGTCTGACTCTGGAGGCGAATATATGAGTCAAGAGTTTTTAGATCATCTGAGAGATCGTGGGATTGTCTCACAGTTTACTCCTCCTTACACACCTCAGCATAATGGGGTGTCAGAAAGAAGAAATCGAACTTTGCTTGACATGGTTCGATCAATGATTAGTCTAACAACTTTACCAGCATCCTTTTGGGGATATGCTCTAGAGTCTGCTGCACGCATTCTCAACATGGTTCCAACCAAGAAGGTAAACAAGACACCATATGAAATATGGCATGGGAAAGTCCCAAATCTGTCTTACTTGAAAGTCTGGGGTTGTGAGGCTCACGTGAAGCGTGATACACCAAACAAACTTGAGTCCAGAACTATCAAGTGTATCTTTGTAGGATACCCAAAGGAAACGATGGGATACTACTTCTACTATCCAGCAGAAAACAAGGTTTTCACTGCTAGATATGCTGTGTTTTTGGAGAAGAGTCTCCTCTTACAGGAAGCAAGTGGGAGCACTGTAGATCTTGAAGAAATTCAAGAACAAGATACATTACCTTCTGTAGACACTAGCGAAATTCGTACTGAGCCTCAACATGAAAGTGTCGAGGCACAGGATGAAGCATGTCTCATTCGTAGATCTAATAGAACCTCTCGTCCACCTGAAAGGTTAAACCTTATGGTTACGACGGAGGACTTGGAATTAGGGGATCTGGGCGAACCCGCTAATTACAAAGCTGCATTGTCAGATCCTGAATCTGATAAATGGCAAGATGCTATGAATGAAGAGATGCAGTCCATGAAAGATAATCAAGTTTGGCGCTTGATTGATCTCCCACCAAACATCAAGCCTGTTGGGTGTAAATGGATCTTCGAGAAGAAGACCGACATGGATGGAAATGTACACACCTTTAAGGCCTGATTGGTAGTAAAAGGTTATACTCAAACCTACGGGGTTGATTATGAAGAGACCTTTTCTCCAGTGGCGGACATTAAAGCTATTAGGATACTCATAGCTATAGCAGCATACTATGACTATGAGATTTGGCAAATGGATGTCAAAACCGCATTCCTAAATGGTCACCTTAGCGAGGACGTATATATGGTGCAACCTGAAGGGATTGTGAATCCTAAGTATCCTAATAAAGTATGCAAGCTTCAGAAATCCATTTATGGATTAAAGCAAGCATCAAGGAGTTGGAACAAGAAGTTTGATGAGAAAATCAAATAGTTTGGCTTCTCACAAAACCTTGATCAGCCTTGTGTGTACATGAGAGCTAGTGGGAGCGTTAAAGTCTTTCTGATCTTATATGTTGATGACATATTACTCATGGGAAATCATATTCCAACGCTACAAGATGTTAAGTCCTGGCTTGGAAAATGTTTCTCTATGAAAGATCTGGGAGATGCAGCGTATATCCTAGGAATCAAGATCTATAGAGACAGATCTAAGCGGTTAATAGGTCTAAGTCAAAGTGCATATGTTGACAAAATCTTAAAGCGATTTAAGATGGAAGCTTCCAAGCGTGGTAGTCTTCCAATGCAACCAAATGTGGTATTGAGTAAGACTCAAGCCCCCTCTACACCCGAAGAGGTGAAGCAAATGATTGGAGTCCCATATGCTTCAGCTATTGGATCCATCATGTATGCTATGAGGTGCACTAGACCAGATGTTTCTTTTGCTCTCAATATGACGAGCCGATACCAACAGAATCCAGGTGATAGTCACTGGACTGCTGTAAAGAATATATTGAAGTATTTGAGAAACACTAAAGATATGTTCTTAGTTTACGGAGGTTTTGATGAACTGAGCGTAAAGTGTTACACTGATGCTAGTTTCGAAACTGATCGAGATGATAGTCGATCACAATCTGGCTACGTTTTCATTATGAACGGAGGTGCAGTCGACTGGAGAAGCTCGAAGCAGAGCACTACAGCGATGTCTACAACAGAATCTAAATACATTGCTGCATCTAAAGCTGCTCAGGAAGCTGTTTGGATCAGAAAATTCATATATGGGCTTGGCGTTGTTCCCAGTATTGAAAATCCCATTGACATGTATTGCGACAATACTGGTGCTATAGTAATAGCAAATGAACCAGGAGTTCTACGTGGTGCCAAACACATCCTTCAAAAATTTCACTACATACGTGAAGTTATAGAGAGAGGTGATGTACGTATTCAAAAGGTTCCAACAGAAGAAAATCTAGCTGATCCGTTCACAAAGCCAATGTCTTGTACCAAGTATGTCGAGCATTCTAGGAACATTGGGCTTAGACCAGCTAACATCTTTATGTAATTTTAGTATTTGGATAATTGGAACATGAAAGCAATTTTTATTGTAATGAATTGATATAATGTGTTATGATCGTTTTTATTCATAATTACTGTGTTCTATATTTGCATGTTTAAATCCATGAATAATGACTTATTCTAAATTTCCATTGTCGATTGATGATACGGGAGTAACATCAAACTAAGACAAATGTGAGTGTTTGATATGGTGTAATGTGTTACTATCAAACTCACATGTATTCATAGGATGCATATTGGAATGACCCAACCTTCGAGATTTCACTGCATGGATCGGCGTCAATAGTGAAACTCGCAAGTGGTTATGTCATTATGTCCTTCGACTTGAGATGCACGCCGGTTTCGATGTGTGGAGCATTATACTTTGATATGGTTAAACGCTGTCCTGAATAAGGCTGTTATAAAAGCCATTATTGGGTGTAATGTGAAGCTCGTGACAGAAACGTGTAGGCAAAATAGGATTTGTTCCTCCAACCTATTTGGAGTTAGATACTTTTGAGCTCCTCGATGAATGAATAAGATATTTGTGTGGCCGCACCCAAATGTAATTGAGATGATACTTAATTAGTTTGGTGATCTGATTCATTTCTAAGATCGAGAAAACAAAATTGTTAAACAAATGAGAATGACCGATGATCCATGTCTTAAGTTTAACTAAAGTATCTGAAACAAAGGGATAAATGACATTTAACACTTACTATGTGCAGTTTTGAGAAACTACCCTCACATGAATTTAGGGACAATGGCGTGTTGCTAGACGCTAACCATTGTTTGTATAGTTACCCGGTGTTGTGCCGTGCACAAGTGGGAGTCTGTAGGATTTATGCGCAAGGTACAACACATAACTATATGGCTAAATTCATTTGAGCCTTCAGGGTCACACACATATACACCTAGACGTCAATCAATAATATATATGCGATATATATTATTCAAGTAATAAATATAAGAGCGATTAATTAATTAATTAGTTGATTAATTAATATATATATATATATATATATATATATATATATATATATATATATATATATATATATATATATATATATATATATATATATATATACACTATATGCTCTGTACGTATGCACCAAGGAAGAGATTTGAGTATTAAAAGAATTTATTTTGTAAGATATGAAATATCATTACCAATATTGTAAATTTTAGCTTGAAGTTAAATATAATATATATATATATTGTGATCTCAGTTTTTATTGTAAACAAGTAAATAATATTTTCTATATTAAAATAATAGAGATTGAAATGGTGTAGGCTACCTACCCTTAGACACAATATATATATGTCATACCCCATCCTAATCCATCTAGACGAAGTCATCAACATCTGGTCCCATTGCGATGATCGACTCCAAATAATGTCTTTAAAATGAGCAAATGCACAGCGGAAGATTTCTTTCATACCTGAGAATAAACATGCTTTCAAGTGTCAACCAAAAGGTTGGTGAGTTCATAGGTTTATCATAAACTAATAAAATTCATCATTTGATAGACCACAAGATTTAAATGCTGCATGGTACAAATGGGCCCGAATCCTATACCCACCTGTAATGTACATGCGATATCTTATAAATACAGTACACCTTTCTCGTGTACGAAATCATCTTTCATAAATCTTAGTAACCGTACACATATCTCGTGCACAAAAATAATATACACATAACCTGTGTATAAAATCATTCTCTCGATACATAACATTCATATTGATTGGTGGCAATTATCATGTCCACATAATTCAATGGTGGCAATTGTCATGTCCACATAATTCAACGGTGGCAATTATCATGTCCACATAATTCAATGGTGGCAATTATCATGTCCACATAATTCAATAATAATCCGCAGAACTTCTGTCTGCATAATAATTCATTCGAGGAATGTTTTGCTCGTGTCTATCTCGTCAAACATTTATAAAAGCATTTCATGTATTCGCAGATCAAAATGTATTTCAAAAGAATTTAATAAAGCAGTTATAAAAGTAGCGCATGTATTCTCAGTCCCAAAAATGTAAAGAGTAAAAGGGAGCAAATGAACTCACTATAGTGTATTTTGTAGTAAAAATACATATGACGATACTGTACAATGCATGGTTGGCCTCGGATTCACGAACCTATATCATTTATATATATTAAAACATATAATAACAACTAACAAGTTGATATATTAATGATTTACATATCATATTACTAATTAAGTTATATTTATCCTATGTATTTTAGGTAGTTAATATTTATTTCTACATTACATTTATTAATATTAATATAGTAAATACTTATTAAAGTAATTTAATAATATAATATTTATCATTTATCATAATATATTACAAATAGAAATTTATTTCAAAGTTTATATATGATAAGAATATATATTTATATTAATTAATATATTTTATAAATATCTTACTTAATGTCATAAAAAATTAGTAATATATAATATTAACATATTTGTAATGTATTTTTGAAAAATAATATTCATTTGTAATAATAATAATAACAATAATAATAATAATAATAAAAATGAGTAATAAGTAAACTACCTCAATGAAGTAGCCCTTTAAAAAAAATGCCCAAGTCCGGGTTTCAACTCGCGACGTCCCGCTAACCCTATAACGCCCTTAACCATCTAGCCATTTCTGTTTTTCTGAATTTATCACTACACTAATATATTTAAACGCGTATAACCCAGTCATCTTCTTCATAACTCATAGCACCCAAAACTATTCATCAAAATCATTATCATAATAAAAATCATAATCATACCATCGTACATCATCATCATCCTATATTATTTACGTATCATCTTCACGTATGCATAATCATCATCTTTAGATGATCATCATACCATCATCATCCTACCACTATAATCACCATCGTCATTTCTTATTATCATCATCATTTTTTTTTTGTAATCATGATCCTAATCATGATCATCATTATCATACATGTAACATAATCATCCTTATTAATGATATCATCATCATCAAAATCATGTTACCACCTCGTCATCTACCATTCATGATCATTAACATCATCACAATCCGTAACATCTAACATCATCATCTTGATTACAATTATCATAATCATTCACGTAATCTAGTCTCATTCATGGAATCATCGTCATTAACAGTCCAAACCAAAATGGGTCTCGTCCCAAAAATATGAATAAGAACACAGTCCAAAATAAATTAGCCCAACTAAATGTTGCAATCCAAAATTATCCTTAGTCCATGAATTAAACAAAGAAGCCTAAGTTCCAAACTGGATCCACATCATATAAAGGATTCATCATACTCTTTATTCCCCACCATCATCTAACTATAGCATTATCATTACCATAAACATCATCATTCTTGTTACACTATTACTTTTCATCATCATCTTTTATTAAAGCATACTTTCCTACTCGACATTGTAGATTCTAAACCAAGATAACACGTGTACATATCATTCAGAAACAGTTGGGATAATTGGTTTATATCGATGGTGGTAACCATGATGGTTTAGGATATTCTTGGGTGGTTCCCGGCTAGCTGTACAACCGGCAGCAACGATAACTGGTATTTTACAGCTGCGTGATCAACAGGAACATATAAATAGAAGTGGAAGCGAGTTGTAGAGAAAGGGGAGAGAAGGAAGAAGGTAGCGGTGGCTTAATGTGGTCATGGTGGTTGTCAAGAGTTGAAGAAGAAAACAAGGTGGTTTGATGGTTACAGCTTGGTCTCGATTGCAACTCAGCACGCAGCAGCATGATGGCTGCAAATAGAAATAAATAGAATAACAGAAGTGGTTTTCATTGGGTTTAAGTGGTAGTTTGGGTCGATGATGATTTGTGTTTGAAATGGTAACCGGATAGTGATGGTTTGTGGTGGTTCTAGGTGACGTATAGGAAAGAAAATAGCAACAAACTCAGTAATAAGTGCTCGATCAAACGACCATTTGGTGAGTTCTTCATCGTCAAATAATGGTGCCGGAGGTGGGTTGTAACCGAGGTTGAAACAGGAAAATGAATGGAGCACTATGATGATGGTTATGGAGGTTAAAAGAAAACGGTGGCCGGTGTGGGAGGTTGAGAGTGGTGGCGAGTTGAGATGGTGACTAGAGGTTCTAGGGTGGCGGCGGATTGGAGTGATGGTGGTGGTGGCCGAATGTTGTTCATGGTGATGGTGAATCGTGGTGATTTGAAAGGAAGGATTAAACAAGTGGTGTTGATGTTTATAATGGTGCATGGTAATGGGTTTAAGAAAGAAAAATAATATAAATCTATAGAAGATAGCTGTAGTAGTTCGTAGTAAGTGATAATTGTAACGACCCTGGAATTTCCAACATTTATTTATTAATAATTATTATTATTAATACGTGTGATTAAACGAATGTATGTTATTACATTTACATGTTGCCTTGATTGCCCGTACTTGACTTTTAAGAGCCCGAAACGTCTTTGTGACACCCAGAACTTTCACGAATAATATTTTTAGATATTATTTACATTCATGATTAAATTTATTAATCATTTTAATTAACTAAGGCTATTAGTTAGTTACTTGGGCTTTAATTGGTTTAACTTGTGATTTATTTGAACTTGGGCTTTGTTAGTGTAATGGACACTTGACTTTGGGCTTACAAGCCCACCCTACATTATTAATGGACCCTTTAGCCCACTCTTTCAAGTGTAAGTATCATTTAGAACATGGAACTAGCTAGTTAAGAGATATAGAATCTAGTTGCTCATTATCCCCATGTGAACACCCATTTTACCCAACTTTTGTAAACTTTTCATGCTAATAACCAAAGAGCAACTCCCCCCCTCCCTTTTTGCTGCAGAAATCTCGTGGCCTTTAGGCCATTAGATGGAGTTTTTGTTTCATATTTCATTACTTCAACACTCTCATTCTCTCATTCTCCAAAACACACTTCAACTTGCACTTCAACTTTCCTTTCTTTTTCTCTCTAGATTGTAAGCATTATGAACTTCTTTTCTTCCTTTCTTTTCTTACAAAACTGAATTTATACACCTTAAATCATCATCATCTTTGTTGTTTGATTACTTGTTAGTTATAGTTGTTTACTTACTTGTTGTTGTTACATACTTGTTACAAGAATCAACTTTCTAGTTAGATTCTTCTATTATCTTGTAATTGCAAGAACACTCAAGAACATAGCTTACTAGTTATGATTCTACATATACTTTCTTAAAAGATTGCAAGTTCATGTGTTGATTAAACTCATACTTGAAGTTCATGAAGTAAACTTTAAAGTTTACTTTCTAAAGATCAAACTTTGGTTTGAATCTTTAAAGTATGAACAACCATGAACAAACTACATGTTTACTTAGTTACTTCTTCATTTATTGCACTTTAATTTCATGTAGTTAGTTTATTTTCAAGTTTAGAGTTCAATATTTCTATTATAGTTCATGTAAGTGTCAAACCTAAGACTTTGATGTAACTTTGGTTCATCAAACTACATGCAACTCTTAAGTGAGTTGTGCTTCATGTCTTAGACTTGCACTAGGGTTATGATGGTCAAGACTTGGTTAAGATGATGTATATACATCAATGAGTTATACACTTGAAGCTATATGCATCAAGGATGAGAACCATGATGAACATCAAGCACCAAGACCACTGGAACCCTTTTAAACTCACTGTTCTGTCCAAAACCTACTGACCTGATGATTCTGGAACAGACCAGTAGACCTGGGCTGTTCTAACCTTGATTTTTAGATAGAACTTTTCGAGTAGATAAATTTTCATATAAGACTCGTCTTAATCCGAGTTACGGTTTAGAGTCTACGGCCCTCCGAGCGTCACTATGTCCATTTACTTTTCTGTTTTCTGTGTACAGTTTCTGTTTTTCTGGTTTCTGTAACAGACCAGTACACCTGGGCTACTGTAACCTTGATTTTCAGATATCTCAGTTCGTGTAGATAACTTTTCATATAGGACTCGTCTTAATCCGAGTTACGGTTTAGGATTTATGGCCCTCCGATCGTTACTATGTCCTTTAACGTTGTGCAGAAATTTCTGACCTACTCGCACTTAGACCGCCGCCACGGTCAAACCAAGACGAGTTTGCTTCTGTAAATTTTACCACACTTAAGGGACTCATAGACGGAGCCATGGCCACTGGTCTCACCTTAATTCAGTAAGGGTAGAGGCCGTGGTGACTGACTGAAGTCAGACTTTGTTGAAAACTACTTTCATAAACGAAACTTACTTTACGTCTTTTGTTTGATGATGAATGATGATGACCCTTAAGACCTTAATTACATAATTTTAAACCTATTAAGACGATTTACTGACTTAATACTATTTGACTTAGGTTGAGGACTTCGGACCATTTACTTGCACACCTTTCCCGACTACTACTTTACCGCTACATATCATTGTGAGTTATAGCATTCCCTTTTTACTTTAACTTATTTTGGGAACTGAGAATACATGCGGATTTTATGTTTTACATACTAGGCACGAGTACTTAAACTTATATATGTGTGGGTTATACAACGGCATAAACATTCCCTTTAGCTCGGTAACGTTTAATCATTGGTTTTTGAACCGTGAACGCGAATCTTAGATATGGATCCATAGGGTTTGACATCCCCACTCGGGCTAGTCGCACTAGCAGTCAATGAGTGTTTAATACTTCGTAAACATATGCACTCGCCAAGTGTACTTTCAGGGGGTATTTTAAACGTTAAGTTAGTTACCAAGTGCCCACGGTTAACATATACTTTATCATACTGTTTTGAAACGCTCTTTGTAGCACTGAAATCTCGTGGCCTGCCTTACATACTATTATACTTAAACTATAGCTCACCAACCGTTGTGTTGACGTTTTTAAGCATGTATTTCTCAGGTGCTTGAGGTTGCTTCCGCTGTGTACTAGTCGTGCTGTAGAACCCGCTGCTTAGAGTTGTCCACGCATAAACTACTTTACTTTGCATTCAAACATTCGTACTTTTGAACTATGACTTGTAACGACCATTGTGGTCACGTACACTTATTATTTGCTTCTACTTAGTGAAGCATGCTTTTGAAATGTAAAACATTTGATGTCGGTTATGACATCACCTTTTTTATCGTGAATGCAACTTCTTTAATTACATCATATAGTACTTAACCTTGTAATGATCCTGTTGTTGATGAATTGTACACGATGGTTTTGTACGGGGCGTCACATTTGGTATCAGAGCATTGGTTGTAGGGAATTAGGTTGCATTAGTGAGTCTAAGACCGACCCGAGTAGGATTCACTAATAGGACTAATCTACAACTTGCTAGTTTACTTGTTTCCGCTGAATTTACTGCATGCTACTGCTTACTTTTTCCGCTATATGCCGTATGCTACTACATGATTTCACTACTGCATGATGCTACTTGCTTTCGATTGCATGCTACTTTCATACGAATTACTGTTATTGCCATGCTAGTTACCGTTATACATGATTTAAACTGTTGGCCTATTATTTGCTTGCTTTATGACATACTGACATGGAAATTTTTTTTTTCCTTGTTCAGATGTCGGATGTTCCACCTGCTGGCTTTTCGAGCAGTACAGACTCAGACCCCGTCGCCCTACCTACTGCTACACCTGCTGCTGCTACTGCCGATACACCAGCCCCGACACCCACTAGTGATCCCAGCGCTTCCACTTCCGGAGATGGTACTAGTGCACCTGCCCCAGTGTCCGCTCCCGGACCCTCGAGGTCACAGCCCCGCATTGGTGGTATTGAGATCCCCGCGGAGTTCGGGGAAGGGCCGTTTCGTAACCACATGCGCACGCCTTACCGACGCACTCCCGACGGACGTTTAGTCGTGATTCCGCCAGGCAGACACAGACAGATGTTGGCCGCCTTCGGACGCTTCGGATTACCAGCTCAGCCACCAGTGTCACCGCCACACGATTCGGATGACTCATCATCCGCCGATTCTTCATCATCAGACGACTCCAGCGATGATAAGGATCCTGCTGATAGACCTATTCAGGCACCCTCCACCCCGCTGAAGAAGCGGTACCGTTCCGACGGCACTGTCATTCCAGGGGTGAATGGAGGTCGTGCTTTTACTGACGCATTTGGCCATCGTCGTAGGGTTACTGCTCGTAAACGAGTTGTGCCATACCCTGCCGACCCACAGATACGTAAGGTTCCCCGTTATGTATTGACCATTCCTGGAACCGTACCACCTAGATTCAGATACGCACCACTTACATCTAGGGACGTACCGTCTACATCCGGAGCCGGACCATCTACATCAGCACCACCGGCACCACCCGCACCACCCGCCCCACCTGCACCGCCTGCCCCACCAGCTCCCTCTAACGAGGAACTGATGAGGGAGGTTGAGACTCTCCGAGCTCGAGTCACTGAGCTCGAGGAGCAGTTGACTCGAGGAGCAGTTCACCCGCCTTCACCGTAGGACCTTGTATTTAGATTTCATGATGTAATCTAGATATAGTTTCATGTATTTCATACGTATTGTACGAACTTATTCAGATGTATGAAACTTATTATTATTAATGAATGGAACTTTGCGTTATTTAATTCTTGCACGATGTTCTATTTACATTGCTGTACGATGATTCTGTGGTATTTGTACCTAGATGCATTATTTAATAACATGTGATGTTTTGATTCCATGTTGGTCACTATATACTGTATTATTACTACTTGCATGCTGGATTTTGACTTGAGTCAAAATTTTTGTTTAGAATACCATGGCTAACGGAAGATCCACACCTACTGCCGCCCAGATTGAGGACATGATCAACGAACGGGTTGCTGCAGCCCTAGCAGAAAGAAATCTCGAAGCTCCACCGCCACCACCACCGGTTATTCCACTCGTTCGAAATGGGTGTACATACAAGGAATTCCAGAGCTGCAAACCGCATAACTTTAGCGGCACCGAGGGACCAGTTGGTCTCACCAGATGGTTCGAGAAACTTGAATCAGTATTCCGAGTTAGCAACTGTTCGGAGGACAATAAGATCAAGTTTGCATCTTGCACGCTATCTGACGGCGCGCTAACGTGGTGGAACACGTTAGCTCAAGCGAAAGGTATCGATGAGGCGTATGCTACGCCATGGGAGGAATTCAAGGCGGCTATGATTGATGAGTATTGCCCAAGAACCGAAATTCAGAAGATGGAAATCGAATTTATGCAGTTAAAGGCCGTAGGGAACGACCTTAACAGTTACAACCGTAGGTTTTTGGAGTTGGCTCTTATGTGTCCGACCATGGTCACCCCCGAATTCAAGCGCATGGAGAAATACTTCTCGGGACTCCCTAAGTCCATCAAAGGAAATGTCACCTCATCCAAACCACCGAATGTTCCTGAAGCAATGCGCATGGCGCATACTCTCATGAATCAGATCCTTATTGATGAGCCGGAGAAGGCTAAGTTTGAAGCTGGTAGTAGTGAAAAGAGGAAATGGGATAACAACCACAACCACCACAACAACAATAACAACAACAGGGGTAGAAACTATGATCAAAACCCGGCGAAGCGACATGAAGGGTTCAGGCAAAACAACAACAACCCCAACCCCAACAACAACAACTCCAACCCGAACTACAAAGGCACGCTACCACAATGCAAGAGGTGCTACAAGCACCACACCGGATATTGTAATGCTGTTTGTGAGAAGTGCAAGAAGAGCGGGCACATCGGTAGAGACTGCAAGACTACCACGATGACAGGGAGGCCGAACACCAACGGGCCAAAAAAGTGTTACGAATGCGGGCAGACGGGCCATTTCAGAAATGAGTGCCCGAACAAACGAAAGGATGGTGGACCACCGCGTGCTAGAGCTTTTAATGTTAATGCAAGGGATGCACGCGATAACCCCGACTTGGTGACAGGTATATTCACAATCAACAATCTTTTAGCTTCTGTCTTGTTTGATACTGGTGCGGATAGAATTTATGTATGTAGACATTTTTGCGATAAGATTAATTGGTCATTAGTCCCGTTAAAAGAAAGTATGCTTGTCGAGGTCGCCAATGGAAAACTTGAAAAGGTTGACCATATTAGTCGTGGAGCTATTATCAACATAGCTGGTGCAGATTTCGAAATTGATTTGATACCTATCAAACTGGGAAGTTTTGACGTGATCGTCGGTATGGATTGGTTGAGCAAGATAAAGGCCGATGTTATTTGTGGAGATAAAGCACTTCGCATACCACAAGGAGATGGCGAACCACTGGTTATCTATGGAGAGAGATGTACCTCGAAGTTGAACCTCATTAGTTGCGTGAAAGCGCAAAAGATTATGAAGAAGGGACGCTTTGCTGTCCTAGCACATGTGAAAGCGGTAGAAACTGAGGTGAAGAGCGTGAACGACGTTCGAATTTTGAACGAATTTTATGATGTCTTCCCAGAGGAATTGCCTGGATTACCACCGCCGAGAGCCGTAGAATTTCAGATTGATTTAGTGCCAGGAGCTGCACATGTAGCTCGCGCACCTTATAGACTCGCACCTTCCGAGATGCAAGAATTACAGAGTCAACTACAAGAGCTGTTAGATCGAGGGTTTATCCAACCAAGTTTCTCGCCTTGGGGCGCACCGGTTCTGTTTGTGAAGAAGAAGGATGGATCCTTTCGTATGTGTATCGACTACCGTGAGCTCAACAAACTGACTATCAAGAATCGGTATCCTCTTCCACGAATTGACGATCTTTTTGACCAACTACAAGGATCGAGTGTCTACTCAAAGATCGATTTGCGATCCGGTTATCACCAGTTGAGGGTGAAGGAAAGTGACGTGATGAAAACTGCATTCAGAACCTGCTATGGTCATTATGAGTTTCTGGTGATGCTATTCGGTTTGACAAATGCACCTGCCGTGTTCATGGACCTCATGAATCGTGTCTGCAAGCCTTACTTGGACAAGTTTGTTATCGTCTTCATAGATGATATCCTCATCTACTCTAAGAGCGAAGAAGAACATGAGCAACACCTCCGATTAGTGCTTGAACTCTTAAGACAAGAGCAACTTTATGCCAAATTCTCCAAGTGTGAATTTTGGTTGAAGGAAGTACAATTTTTGGGTCATGTTGTAAGTGACCAGGGTATCAAAGTTGATCCCGCCAAGATTGAAGCCATCAGCAAGTGGGAGACCCCCACTACTCCGACGCATATTCGCCAATTCCTAGGTCTCGCCGGTTATTACCGAAGATTCATCGAAGGATTTTCTCTGATTGCGCGTCCTTTGACCGCGCTGACTCACAAGGGCAAGAAGTTCATTTGGGAACCCACACACGAATCAACAATTCAAACTTTGAAGAAGAAGTTAACCTCCGCACCTATCCTATCACTTCCTGAAGGCAGTGACGACTTTGTTGTTTATTGTGATGCATCGAAGAGTGGTTTTGGTTGTGTACTGATGCAACGATCAAAGGTTATTGCCTATGCCTCCCGCCAATTGAAGATTCACGAGCGGAACTACACTACACATGATCTTGAACTTGGAGCCGTGGTCTTTGCGCTCAAATTGTGGAGACATTATTTGTATGGAACGAAGAGCACTATCTTCACCGATCACAAGAGTCTCCAGCACATCTTCGATCAGAAGCAACTGAATATGAGACAGCGTCGATGGATTGAGACGCTCAATGACTACGATTGTGAACTCCGTTATCACCCTGGCAAGGCCAATGTTGTAGCTGACGCTTTAAGCCGAAAGGAGAGGACGGCACCTCTTCGTGTTAGGGCTCTGAACATCACCATTCATTCGAACCTCAACAACCAGATCAGAGTAGCCCAAGTTGAGGCTCTCAAGGAGGAGAACATATCTCACGAACATCTGAACATACTTGTCTCTCGATTCGAGGTTAGGGAGTCTGGACTCTGATGTTATGCCGGAAGAATTTGGGTACCTTATTATGGAGATCTACGAAACCTGATACGTGATGAAGCACACAAATCGAGATATTCAATTCACCCCGGTGCGGGAAAGATGTACCACGACCTTAAAGAACAGTATTGGTGGCCGAATCTTAAGAAGGACGTTGCGACTTATGTTGGTAAGTGTTTGACTTGCTCGAAGGTTAAAGCCGAGCATCAGAGACCTTCTGGTTTACTTCAGCAACTGGAGATCCCACAATGGAAGTGGGAAAGGATAACAATGGATTTCATTACTAAGCTACCAAAGACGGTGGGCGGATACGATACTATTTAGGTTATTGTTGACCGCCTTACCAAATCTGCACACTTTCTAGCGATGAAGGAAACTGATACAATGGAGAGACTTGCTCAGTTATACATCAAAGAGGTTGTATCTCGTCATGGTGTACCTTTATCGATCATCTCCGATCGCGATCCCCGTTTTGCTTCCAGATTTTGGCGTTCTTTGCAAGAAGCCATGGGAACTCGTCTCGACATGAGTACTGCTTATCATCCTCAGACTGACGGGCAAAGTGAACGAACAATTCAGACCTTGGAGGACATGCTGCGTGCATGTGTCATTGATTTTGGAAAGGCCTGGGAAAGACATTTGCCACTCGCCGAATTCTCGTACAACAACAGTTATCACTCTAGCATTAATGCTGCACCTTTTGAAGCATTGTATGGCTGTAAGTGCCGATCTCCTATTTGTTGGGCCGAAGTAGGCGAAAAGCAAATCACCGGACCCGAGGTAGTCCACGAAACCACGGAGAAGATTGCTCAGATTCAAGCTAGACTTAAGACTGCCCGTGATCGTCAAAAGAGTTATGCCGATCTTAAACGTAAAGACTTTGAATTCAACGTTGGTGATCGTGTAATGTTAAAGGTTGCACCTTGGAAAGGTGTGATCCGTTTTGGAAAACGTGGAAAGTTGAACCCACGATACATTGGTCCTTTCGAGATCTTGGAACGTGTTGGACCAGTTGCATACCGTTTAGATCTACCAGCACAATTGAGCTCAGTTCATCCTACCTTCTATGTATCGAACTTGAAGAAGTGTCTTGCTGCACTCGAACTTATCATACCATTGGAAGAACTTACTACTGACGACAAACTCCACTTTGTGGAGGAACCTGTTGAAATTATGGATCGTGAGATCAAAACTTTGAAACGCAACAAGATTCCGATTGTAAGAGTACGATGGAATGTCAAACGAGGACCTGAGTTTACTTGGGAGCGAGAGGATCAAATGATGCGAAAGTATCCTCACCTTTTCCCGACTCCTCCATCTACTTCAGCTTAAATTTCGGGACGAAATTTTCTTTAACAGGTGGGTAATGTAACGACCCTGGAATTTTCAACATTTATTTATTAATTATTATTATTATTAATACGTGTGATTAAACGAATGTATGTTATTACATTTACATGTTGCCTTGATTGCCCGTACTTGACTTTTAAGAGCCCGAAACGTCTTTGTGACACCCGGAACTTTCACGAATAATATTTTTAGATATTATTTACATTCATGATTAAATTTATTAATCATTTTAATTAACTAAGGCTATTAGTTAGTTACTTGGGCTTTAATTGGTTTAACTTGTGATTTATTTGAACTTGGGCTTTGTTAGTGTAATGGACACTTGACTTTGGGCTTACAAGCCCACCCTACATTATTAATGGACCCTTTAGCCCACTCTTTCAAGTGTAAGTATCATTTAGAACATGGAACTAGCTAGTTAAGAGATATAGAATCTAGTTGCTCATTATCCCCATGTGAACACCCATTTTACCCAACTTTTGTAAACTTTTCATGCTAATAACCAAAGAGCAACTCCCCCCCTCCCTTTTTGCTGCAGAAATCTCGTGGCCTTTAGGCCATTAGATGGAGTTTTTGTTTCATATTTCATTACTTCAACACTCTCATTCTCTCATTCTCCAAAACACACTTCAACTTGCACTTCAACTTTCCTTTCTTTTTCTCTCTAGATTGTAAGCATTATGAACTTCTTTTCTTCCTTTCTTTTCTTACAAAACTGAATTTATACACCTTAAATCATCATCATCTTTGTTGTTTGATTACTTGTTAGTTATAGTTGTTTACTTACTTGTTGTTGTTACATACTTGTTACAAGAATCAACTTTCTAGTTAGATTCTTCTATTATCTTGTAATTGCAAGAACACTCAAGAACATAGCTTACTAGTTATGATTCTACATATACTTTCTTAAAAGATTGCAAGTTCATGTGTTGATTAAACTCATACTTGAAGTTCATGAAGTAAACTTTAAAGTTTACTTTCTAAAGATCAAACTTTGGTTTGAATCTTTAAAGTATGAACAACCATGAACAAACTACATGTTTACTTAGTTACTTCTTCATTTATTGCACTTTAATTTCATGTAGTTAGTTTATTTTCAAGTTTAGAGTTCAATATTTCTATTATAGTTCATGTAAGTGTCAAACCTAAGACTTTGATGTAACTTTGGTTCATCAAACTACATGCAACTCTTAAGTGAGTTGTGCTTCATGTCTTAGACTTGCACTAGGGTTATGATGGTCAAGACTTGGTTAAGATGATGTATATACATCAATGAGTTGTACACTTGAAGCTATATGCATCAAGGATGAGAACCATGATGAACATCAAGCACCAAGACCACCGGAACCCTTTTAAACTCACTGTTCTGTCCAAAACCTACTGACCTGATGATTCTGGAGCAGACCAGTAGACCTGGGCTGTTCTAACCTTGATTTTTAGATAGAACTTTTCGAGTAGATAACTTTTCATATAAGACTCGTCTTAATCCGAGTTACGGTTTAGAGTCTACGGCCCTCCGAGCGTCACTATGTCCATTTACTTTTCTGTTTTCTGTGTACAGTTTCTGTTTTTATGGTTTCTGTAACAGACCAGTACACCTGGGCTACTGTAACCTTGATTTTCAGATATCTCAGTTCGTGTAGATAACTTTTCATATAGGACTCGTCTTAATCCGAGTTACGGTTTAGGATTTATGGCCCTCCGATCGTTACTATGTCCTTTAACGTTGTGCAGAAATTTCTGACCTACTCGCACTTAGACCACCGCCACGGTCAAACCAAGATGAGTTTGCTTCTGTAAATTTTACCACACTTAAGGGACTCATAGACGGAGCCATGGCCACTGGTCTCACCTTAATTCAGTAAGGGTAGAGGCCGTGGTGACTAACTGAAGTCAGACTTTGTTGAAAACTACTTTCATAAACGAAACTTACTTTACGCCTTTTGTTTGATGATGAATGATGATGACCCTTAAGACCTTAATTACATACTTTTAAACCTATTAAGATGATTTACTGACTTAGTACTATTTGACTTAGGTTGAGGACTTCGGACCATTTACTTGCACACCTTTCCCGACTACTACTTTACCGCTACATATCATTGTGAGTTATAGCATTCCCTTTTTACTTTAACTTATTTTGGGAACTGAGAATACATGCGGATTTTATGTTTTACATACTAGGCACGAGTACTTAAACTTATATATGTGTGGGTTATACAACGGCATAAACATTCCCTTTAGCTCGGTAACGTTTAATCATTGGTTTTTGAACCGTGAACGCGAATCTTAGATATGGATCCATAGGGTTTGACATCCCCACTCGAGCTAGTCGCGCTAGCAGTCAACGAGTGTTTAATACTTCGTAAACATACGCACTTGCCAAGTGTACTTTCAGGGGGTATTTTAAACGTTAAGTTAGTTACCAAGTGCCCACGGTTAACATATACTTTATCATACTGTTTTGAAACGCTCTTTGTAGCACTGAAATCTCGTGGCCTACCTTACATACTGTTATACTTAAACTATAGCTCACCAACCGTTGTGTTGACGTTTTTAAGCATGTATTTCTCAGGTACTTGAGGTTGCTTCCGCTGTGTACTAGTCGTGCTGTAGAACCCGCTGCTTAGAATTGTCCACGCATGAACTACTTTACTTTGCATTCAAACATTCGAACTTTTGAACTTTGACTTGTAACAACCATTGTGGTCACGTACACTTATTATTTGCTTCTACTTAGTGAAGCATGCTTTTGAAATGTAAAACATTTGATGTCGGTTATGACATCACCTTTTTATCGTGAATGCAACTTCTTTAATTACAGCATATAGTACTTAACCTTGTAATGATCCTGTTGTTGATGATTCGTACACAATGGTTTTGTACGGGGCGTCACAATAATTGATCAAGAGGTTTAAGGGTGTTTGATTTTTGGTTACTCACCTATCGCAAATATGATATATGTATAAATAGATTGGATATATATATATCCTAGTAAGTATGGTAGATAATGATTGATAGGAATCCTTGAATTAAACAGAAACATGTGCTAGTGCTTTGGCCACCAATTTCAATTGTGGGGTTATATGCATGTATATTATATATATAAAAGAAATGGTGGGTGATTGATAATCAAAAACCACCAAATAAAATATCTAACTTTATAATAGTAGAGTCTTCGATGGTTTTTGTTGTTCAAGACACATGTTAGTACATATATATTATAAATATGGTATGATTGGTAGGATGAAACCAAAAGGCATCAAATCAAATAATAATAATAAAATAATATAATAATAATGAAACACTCTCGTGAAATTTATTTGTTAACATGCTACCGATACTTTAGCACGGACTTGGTTTTGTGCTCCGTTGTTAATCATTGGTGGATAAAAGTTCTCAGAAAAATCCTAAATTCTTAAGTTAATTATATTTATTTATTTTGGTCATTATAGTATAAAATTTGGTCATTAATTATTAAATAAAAAATTACATTAATTATTCACTCCCAACCCCAAGTAAAATACAAAAGTTTTTAAAATTAAACAATTAGTTCCTAAATATATTTTTAATAAGCCTAAAAATTTATATAACTCATTTTCGGATCATCGTTTAATTTAAAATTATATGGGTTTGAATTTAACTTGCTTAATATCGATTGAATGAAAATTGATTATTACTAACGTTTTCCAAATAAATTCGAAACTATAAATATGTATTCAATATGCTTCATTTATATATTTAGATAAGTTTTGAATAATAATTATTATATATTATTTATTTTACATAACTAATTTTAATAACAACAACATATAATACTTCAAATTATATTTCAAATTATTATATATATATATACACACACACACACACACATATCTATTTACAATTAATTATTCGTGAATCGTCGAGAACAGTCAAAGGTCAATTAAATATATGAAACAGTTCAAAATTTTTGAGACTCAACCTAACAGACTTTTCTTATCGCGTCAAAAATAATAAATCGTATCGAGAGTTTGGTTTAAAATTAGTTAAATTTTCCGGATCGTCACAGTACGTACCCGTTAAAGAAATTTCGTCCTGAAATTTGAATGTGGTCGTCATGGCTAACACTAAAAATGTTTTCATGATGAATATGCATTGATAAAATAAAATTTTATCACTATTGAGTAATATGAATAAGATAATTCGATTATTCGAAGAGTACGAGTGAAGCTATCACAAAAGAGTGAAATGAGGAAATAGAGATTCGCCTTAACTTTTGATGTAGTCAGGGTTGAATTCCGGAATTCAAGGGATTTCAAAGAAAATATTCGTTATCTATATAAGATTTTATTCGTCAGTGATTAAGGAAATCAAGATCTCTTTAATTAAATGTGGTCATCTGCCTCGATTGCTCTGTCGGATGCTTCCATTATAAATTTACCTCTTCCATTTTATTATTCTCACAATTCCTATATTTTCTTCCTTAATCCATACTTCTAAAGATTGTAAAAATGCTTAATCCAGTTCTGATCCTTGTCCTCATCCTTACTATCGCAACATTCATTCTCCTTTTCCAACTTCCACCAGAGGAATCTGCTTTCTTCTACTTCGCCCTTGGGGTTATAGTGTTTTTAATTCTCCCGTGTCTTTATGTTGCGATAAACATTGATATACACGGCTTGTAATTTCTGTATTGTTGTCGAGTTTTATATCTTCCCTTATGTTTCGGAGCTCTTTGCCTTATTATTCTCTTCTCGACCTCCAGTAAAGCGAGTAATGGTCCAGAATTCGTAAGTATGGAGTTTCAAATGAACTTAATGTTCTAATCAAGAAAGAACATAATAGCACGATTTGATTTGTCAAATTACCAGAATCACTGAGAATAGAACTATCAAGAATATATTTTCTTGATATGGTTAGAAGTTAAGCAGAATGAAAGAGTTATGTAACATGACACATGATGATGGTATGATCTACTGTGAACCATCATCACATTTTATTAGAAACTCAGCATGACTTACTGTAATATATTCACGTTGGCCGGGCGTCATTATATTATACTAACACATGCTTCAATTCCCAACACTTCTCCATAATTCATTCATAATTCATACTTAGATTTTACAGAAGTTTCCAATATAATGGAATACAGAAAACACGAAGAGGTAGATAATTTCGGACAAGAATATTTATGAAAATATCCTCAGAAATATCGAAGATATTTATGATGATATTTTGGAATTTCTAAGTTCGAAGGTTGTTGAAGAAAAATTTTCCGCAAGATTTTAACATGACTTCGGAGCAAGATATTATCTAAAGATTTCATCGGATATTGAATTATTTGGATTCTTTGAAGGCAAGTTTAGTCTTTATGATTAGTCCACAACTTCCTTCATAGTTTCGCATAATTCGCTTTTCGGTACTAAATTTTCTATTGAGCGTTTCCAACACTCCTTTCTTTATCATCAAACTTTTGGCCGTTTAGACCATCTACCATTTTTCTGTTTCCTCTGCATTTAATGCTACGATATCTGAATCATCGGTTATCAATCCGAGGTGGTTTCAGGAGAATTGTGTTTTTAGATGATTAAACGCTGATGGTAATATGGTGGAATATGAAAGGTTCTCTGGTAACAATAAATGAGCACGCATATATATATATATATATATATATATATATATATATATATATATATATATATATATATATATATATATATATATATATATATATATATATATATATATATATCAAGGTTATAAGAAGGTTGTTTTGAATGAAAAGTCGAAGTTGACTTGTTGGAGCTGTGACAAAATTGGCAAATTTGAAAAGAATTTGCAAGGTTATTTTCGGTAATAACAACGCCAAAGGAGCTAGCACATATACGTATTAAACGTTTACTCAGGTTCCGAGTGTTTGTAGGTGCATAACGATATGCATCAATCTTTTCTTTCATAGATGAAGTGCGGTTGGTTCATCCTCTTGATTGAGGTGTTTTCAGGAATCATGAAAGGTTTGAACGCAGATTGTAATCATCAAGATACAAATGAAGTTTAGGATGAAATCAAGTGGCAAACTTGAAGAAATGTTTAGTTTTATATGTTATAATCAATATTTTAATTCATTTTAATTGTCCAATGTTATTAGTCCACAGCCGATAGTCCACAGTTAACAATTCAATGATTCATATATAGTTTAATATATAATATTTGAATTAATTAATACGTATCGTGACCCGTATACGTCTCAGACTCGATCACAACTCAAACTATATATATTATTATAGAATCAACCTCAACCCTGTATAGCTAACTCCAGCATTACTGCATATAGAGTGTCTATGGTTATTCTAAATAATATATATAGATGCGTCGATATGATATGTCAAAACCTTGTATACATGTCCCGGTATATAAAGTGCGTAAAATAAATAACAGAAATTAAAAGACGATAAATAAAATTGCGAGAATTAAAATTGCGATAAATAAAATGCGATAAATAAATTGCGATAAATAAATTGCGATAAATAAAAGGTAATACGGAATTAACAGTTAGCTAGGAACAGTTAGCTAGGAACAGTTAGCGTGGATTCTTAACAAAATTTCTCATAGTTAATTTATTTGTTTCTAACAAATTTTATTCCGTCAATTGTTTTCTTCATTATGCCACTTGTTGGATTCTGATAGGTCAAAATCCAAATATGAAATTTGAATGGAATTGGTTATTCTGTGGTGAACGGATTCATATATCTGTGGATGTAAGTAGGATAGGAAATGACTGTTGAATCAGATTTGAAGAATGTACAGTGTAACTTATTAATGTGAAATCTTAAATATTCCTCGGGTATTACCTACCCGTTAAAATATTTTCACCATTAACATTTTGTACGAAAGAATTTTAATTACAATCTTTATGAAAATATATATACATATATATTTTCTTCAGATGTAATCATTGATTTAATGAGTCAATATGATATTAAACTCATTTGATTTACCGTTAGAACAAGAATATATAATCTCTAAACATTAGAGATTACATAATCGCCATATTGAACGAAGATAAATGATGTAGAACGATACGTAGAACGAGGATTATACTTTGAGGTATAGAATGAGATGTTGAGGCATGGATTGTTGATGGTACTGGTGCTGTTACTGATGGTACTGTTGGTGCCGGTGATGTTGCTGAAGCTGGTAAATTTTGCACCATATTTTCCAAGGCTACAACTCGGGTGCGAAGTTCGTTGACTTCTTCTATTACACCGGGATGATTGTCAATTGGAACAAACGGATCAATAAGGTTTAGAATTTTAGACAGAATATAATCGTGGCGATATATTCGGAAAATAAGGGTGAAAATAGTGTTTCAGATTGGTTTGCCGGTAAGTGCTTCAGGTTCTTCGTCAAGAGAAAATTTGGTTGATGGAAAGTATCGCCTTCTTCTCGTTTCCATTGGTTAAGTCGACTACGAACCCATCAGATGAATTGGGGATGGCTTATTGATTGATTCATTCTGGTGACACCGCTTTCGAAGCTTAGTTGAATATCCATGTCGGAATAGCTGTCGGAATAGCTTATCGAAATCTGAGAGACTCGAACTGGTTGAGGAATTCATCTCGTACGATCAGATGAAGAATTTTTTTATAAGAATTTGATGTTATGCGAGGTGTATATAAAATAGTTATTAATTTTAGCAGAAAAAACTATTAAATACGATACAATTTTACACAAGATATTTATTTATTTATAGAATGGATATACTTAAACCTTGCTACAACACTTATAGGCAGTGTACCTAATCGTACAGTAGTGTAGTTTTTAGTAAGTCCGGTTCGTTCCACAGGGAAATCTTTAAACAAAGCTCAACGCTATATTAGTTTACTTTTATAAAAATACAAATATATATATAAGTAATATTATTATTATAAAGGGGGGTTTTTACCGTTTAATGACCGGTTTGTCGATTTTAAGATTTTAGTCGCAGTTAAAACCTAATGTAAAATATAAATTAAATACAAGACTTAAATTAAAGCGTAAAGTAAATAACGATAATGAAATTGCGAATAATAAAAATGCGATAAAATAAAATTTGCGATAATTAAAAAGTACGATAATTAAAAGTGCGATTAAATAACAATAAATAAAAGTGCGATAATTAGAAGTGCAATTAAATATAAAATAAAGGAAATTAAATATGAAATAAAAGAATTATGCTTATTTAAACTTCCGTAATCATGGTGTTTGACGTGTTGATTTTAGTTTTATGCCCATGGGTTAATTGTCCTTTGTCCTGGATTATTTAATATGTCCGTCTGGTTTTTGTCCATAACAGTCCATCAGTCATAAATATAAATTGCAAGTGTCCTTGTCAAATTATTATTATACCCGAAGATAAATATTCCAACTAATTGGGGATTCGAATTGTAACAAGGTTTTAATACTTTGTTTAATGAATACACCAGGTTATCGACTGCGTGTAAACCAAGGTTTTACTACTTTGTTAACAATTACACCAATTACCCTTGAATGTAATTTCACCCCTGTTTTAATTATTCTAGTGGCTATTAATCCATTCCCGTGTCCGGTTAAATGAACGATTATTCGTACATATAAATACCCCGCCCATCGTATCCGATCGAGTGTATATGGTAATTTATAGGGACGCCCAATTGTAAATCTTTATATTAACATTAACAAACTTTCATTTAGTTAAACAAATATAAAGCCCATTAATAGCCCATAGTCTAATTTCCACAAGTGTCGTTCTTTTGTCCAAACCCCAATTATGGTACAAAGCCCAATTACCCAATTTTAGTAATTAGCCCAACATCATGATTACTTCGTTTTAAATAAGCATAATAATAACTTAGCTACGAGACATTAATATAAAAAGGTTGAACATAACTTACAATGATTAAAAATAGCGTAGCGTTACACGGACAGAATTTCGACTTACACCCTTACAACATTCGCTAACATACCCTTATTATTAGAATTATAATTAAAATTAAAATTAAAATATAAATTATATATATATATATTTTACGTATATATATGAGAGAAGAGAGAAAAAATGGATTATATTTTGATCAGAATTCGGTTTGCTTTATAGCCAGAGTTGAAATTTGGGGCTCCGCGACTCGCGGCAAAATCCCCTTCAAACTCCGCGAGTCGCGGAGGTTAATTTTACAGCTCAGTCCTTGGAGTTTTCTCTGCCGACGGTTTTTAATATATATATATATAATATATATATAATTAATATAATTAATTATATATTATATTATATTTATATACATAGTTAACTTGTAATTTTTAGTCTGTTGCGTCGAGCGTTAAGAGTTGACTCTGGTCCCGGTTCCGGATTTTCGAACGTCCTCGCGTACAATTTAATATCTTGTACTTTGTGTTTTGAATCTTGTACTCTTGTGATTTCGAGACGTTTCTTATCAATAATTGGAACCTTTTTGATTGTCTTTTGTACTTTTGAGCTTTTTGGTCGTTTGCGTCTTCAATTCGTCGAATCTGTCTTTTGTCTTCACCTTTTATTATACAAACGAATATCACTTGTAAATAGAACAATTGCAACTAAAAGCTTGTCTTTCTTGAGGAATAATGCTATGAAATATATGTTCGTTTTTAGCATTATCAAATATTCCCACACTTGAGCGTTGCTTGTCCTCAAGCAATATCGTCTTGAAATACAAGAATCACTTCTTTATTCTTCACACTTTGTACATCAGTGATTTCTATACGGCGGTATAAACAATGGTAGTAACGATATGGTTTACAGTCCCACATGACTATAAAAATTTAGATCCATTAAGGAAATTGGATCTTTATGAAAACATTTGATCTTTTGAAAATTAAATCTAGTTTTTTTTTTACCCTAGATAAGTTTTCCGGAATAACCCTTTACCGGTGTTTGCAAAATATTTTTGTGGGTTTGGTGGGTTTCAGATTTGAAAATTTTAGCTCAAAACTTGCAGTTTTGTGTCACCCACTTGCTAACCTTGTATTTGGAAAGCAACACGTCCAGTTTACTTGTCCCGTATATTACCTTTCGGTAAACTACCGTCCGGTTGAAAGGAAAGCGTTGAACAAGCAACTGTTTAAGGCAATGTCCCGTGACATGCTTTTGATTATGGTCTATAACGTGTCGGACGCAATTACTATCCTTGGTAGGAGCAATAGTAAAGCTCACCCTTATAATTTTTCGGTATGGCACAAGGTCCTGTCTTTGACCACTATGCAACCACCGTTCTTACGGTTGACACCCGATTTAGTTCAGGTGACCTAATGAATTCCAGGTGAATTCCTAGGATTTTACGTTCAATGGTAATGAACGCATTGAAAATAGGGTTTTCAGAAAACAAATCGGTTTATAATTTTGATCAAAATATTTTCTCGTTTAAGTTCGAGTTTAGATATCATCGAATTCCATGAGTTTGTAATTCTCAATCTTTAAGGTCAATCTCTAGGATTGAGTAATATCAGTCTTAAAAGCTGATTTTTAATCTTTAAGGAGATTATCCTTTCTGGGGATCTGATTCATTAGTCTTATCCAGCTAATTTGCATGGTGCCCCCCATTGTACGAGATAAATCCTTCTCATGGTTAGGATAAATCTGACCACTTGGCGACCCTGTTTAATGCTGAGGTCCGTGGATTTCCTGCTGATTTTAGTGATGACTTTTCTAGATTTTTCGTCAACCTACAGCTGGTCTGGACGACAACTTCATGACCTAAATCAAGAAGCGCGTGTCTTTTTCGGAAGACTTTACTTCCTGTTAATGATGGAATTGATTCATCATGTAGATCCATCTCTTCTTTTCTTTCATCGGGTAAAACAGTTTAGTTTAGTCCAAAGCAAAAGTATTTTCAGTTATTTGTTACAGATATATGTGACATATGTTTAAGATAACTTGGTAAATTTTCCCACACTTGGCTTTTATTTTCCTTTTTATCGTCCTCTATTCCATTTTAAATGAATTTTAACATTTTAGTTTGTTTCTCAATTTATGTCCTTTCCGAGGTAACAATAATTTCGGTGTTAAAACCTAGTTTTATCGTTCATAAATATGTATAAACATGATTTTGAATTCATTTAATTGAAAATTTTGAAAAATTTTACTAGAATTGGGTAGTCAGTATATAAGACTAGGGCTGTTCTTTTTTATCAGAGAGCACTAGATTCTAATACAACTACTGCTTTACTAGTATTTTTAATGGTAACCAAGTGTTTAATATAAAAATTTTAAAATCCGAAAGAATTTAACCCCTTCCCACACTTAAGATCTTGCAATGCCCTCATTTGCAAGAAATCAGTAACAATTTAAATTATTGAGGGTGATTTGTGTGAAAATGATTAAATTTTTACCAAAGTTTCCAAATATATTGGCGTTTGTTTGCTGAATGATAAATGGTGCACATCATTTGTTCATTCCGTCTTGTTGTTATTTCACATATATTTTGCATCTTGTCGTCAAAATTAGTTGCTTTTGCTGAACTTAATGCCAGTCTTTGAAAATGCTTTGTTTTACCCTGTTGTGTACATAAGATAAACTGCAAACATATATACATATTTTTGAAGTTTGGTATATTACCCCACATTCAAAAATTATTAAAGTTTAAGAATAAAAGTTAGATAATTATAAAAATGATTACAATATTAACAAAAATATTAAATGTATCAATAATTACAAATTACAAAATAATAAAAAAAAATAATAAGTAAACTAAGGATGATATTGGTACCAATAGGGGTTCCAGGCATAACCATAAGTGCTATAGAATGCTTCGGCAGGGTCATACGTAGGATATGGTGGCTGCATCTCTATAGACCAAGGAGGGAAGATGGGTTTCGGTGTAGGAATATAGTTTCTACCTATATGTTGGCAATGAGCTATGATCTGGTTCTGATGAACTTGCCAATCTTCAAATGCTCTCTGTCTAGCATTTTCGTATTCCTGAGAAGCTATAAACCTATGCATTTCTTGCATCTCATTCCCCCCTCCTACATTACCTTGTTGCTGGTTTCTCTCTACCTGTGGATGTCTACCATGGTATCGTACTGCGGCGTTATTTCGCCTCTTCAAAACTTTCGCACCATGGTATACATTTAAACCTATAGTGTCGCGGGGTTCCGGCTCTTCTAGTAATAATCCCCCCCGACTTATATCCACATCTAGATATTCACCAATCAAAGTAATAAAAATACCACCTCCTATTATGCTATGTGGACGCATCCCCCGAACCATAGCTGATAAATAATAACCCACACAATATGGTATACTTACAGCGCTCTGTGGGTCTCGAATACACATATGGTAAAACAAATCTTGTTCATTTACTTTTTCTTTGTTCTTACCCCTTTGTGTAATCGAATTAGCTAAAAACCTATGTATCACTCTTAATTCGGCTCTATCTATATCCAAATAAGAGTAATTTCCCCCTTTGAAACGGTGATGGCTTGTCATTTGACTCCACACACCGTGTGTATCAAAATTTTCATCTATCTTTCTACCGTTTAGTATCAATCCTCTACAATCGGCAGACGCTAACTCCTCAGGCGTATATATACGTAAAGCCTGAGCCATGTCCAGTAAAGACATGTGGCGCATCGAACCGCCTAACAAAAATCTAATAAAAGAACGATCGGTTAAACTAGCTACCCGATCATTCAACTCTATACTACATAACAATTCTTCACACCATACTTTATATACAGGTCTACGTATGGTGAATAAACATATCCAGTCATTAAAAGAAGAATTACCATACCTCTGTACAAGTAATTCCCTAATTGGCCCGGCCAATTCTACAGCTTCTAAGGGTCCCCATTCTATGACCCTCGGTACCTCAACAACCTTAGAGTGAAGAGTATGCAAACCCCGTTGATATTTTGGATAATCTATCCAAAGTCTGTCAAATCTCAGGTTCGGGTGCAACTCTTCCAAATGCATATCGGAAAAGGTCATGACTGGATGAGGTACATCCTGCTTGTAGTAGTTATCCACCTCCTGTTGTTCCAAATTCTCAGCAGGAGCATTGCGGGCTTGGGATGAAGATTCACCCCTTTCATTCTGCAAAACACATCAAACACAAATTTTGTGCATCCAAATATGCATTAGTGTCAGCAAAATCATCAATCAAAATAATTACAATGACATTATCAATTTATATCAAACTTAAGCTTATTTTCACATTTTTATCAAATCTACACTTTTTCAAATAAGCATATACGAAAATTTTCGCCAAGTTCATAAGCATTCAACTCAAATAACATGTCAAAATAATCATTACTAGCAATTTAAACAAGTCTCAAATGGCATTATCTTTCAAAAATCAAGTTCATGAATTTTAGACTTGAAAAAGTCCACTTTAATTCTCAAAATCATGTTTAGGCTCAAAGTTTGGATCATTTAACTACCTAGACATGTTACACTACTCAATTTAGCAACAATTCATGACAAAAATCGGCCATAACCTGTTTATATCAAAAAGCCCCAAATTTGCTCAAGAACACAAACCCTAGATTACTCAAAATTTGAAGTTTAAGGCTTCTAATCATGTTAAACAGCATCAATCTAGGTTATACAAGCATAATACATAAACAATTTAAGCTTAATTACACTAAAAAGCATCAAAATCAAATTGGAAAAAAAATAGCTCAAGAACACCAAATTTCGGATTAAATGGTGTTTAGGTGTAGAAATTTACCGTTTTTCTTGAGTAATTCTTAGATAGCATCCTTTTCAACATGATTTTAGCAAAAAATTTGGTGATTAACGGTTAAAAATTGGGATTTTTGGGGGTGTTTTTCGGGTTTTTCGCAGTTATTTTCGAGCTGTATTTTTCTGTTTTATGTGTGGGGGAGTGAAACTGATCAGTTCTTGCGTTATATTTTTTTTTCTGTAAATTGGTCCCTCCGCGAGTCGCGGAGGTTTTGCACTTCAAACTCCGCGAGTCGCGGAGTTTGCTCTTTTTTTTTTTTTTTTTTTATAATCTTTAACTTATAAAACAATTAAGTATTTAATTTTAAAATTTTGTTTCCCTTGTTATTTAGGACGAGGTCGTTTCGGATCGATGTCCTAGTCCGTCCTTCGACAAAATTTTAAAATTTGTCTTTTTGTAGCAATTGTTTTAAAAGCTAAGATTTTTGGGTTTTTTTTTATGTTTTTTTTGGCATACTTTAAATTAATAAGATTAAAAATAATGATAATAAAAGTTCTCGTCCCTTCCTTGGGTAAAGCAATTTCGGTTCAAAGACCTAGTCTTCAACTTACGACGAATTTTTAAAAATCATATTCTTAACTTAATGAGATAAAGTAAATTTTTGTTTTTAAATTCACACATCTTAAATATAAAATTCAAAATTAATATTAAAAATTCATACCAAACTTAAAATTTGAAATGCATAAAATTAAAAATTAATATTTTAAAAATTAAAAATTCACACCAAACTTAATTTAAAAATTCATATTATAAATTCACACCAAACTTATATTAATTTTTCAAATATTTACAATTTTAAATATATTGTTTTTACAAAGTTTACAATATTAATTTAAGATTTAAATATTAATTTTAAAAACATGGTAAAGATAAATTTAAAAATCTTTTTGTCTTTTTATCCCACTTTAATCAATCAAATATTATCAAAAATATGCGCCCCTCTTTTCGGTAAAGTAATTTCGGTTCCAAGACCTAATTTAACTCATGACGAATTTTTGAAATATTTTGGGTTGATTGATTAAAGATATTTATACCTTAAGAATAAACGTTAAATTTCGCAGTGATGTAATAAATTTTTGAATGATATCAATAATTTCGGTCGCCAAACCTAATTTTATTCAATACCAATTTAATACTTTTTAGCGAACAAATTAGCGTTTATTATCAAAAGGTTAAAAATAAAAAAAATAAAAATAAAAACTGTACAGACATACCTGTGAAATAGATTTCTTAGTTATATGATCTATCCCATTCATAAGATAGTCGGTTTAATTGGTTTTCCATGGCTACATAGGCGTAACCTCGAGCATTCAGTGTCTTTTCTTCTAAACATATGAACGGTCCGTCTCTGCATAAAGTAACAAATTCGGTATTTGAATAGGTTTGATTATTTGAACATTTACCTCCATGTGACCATTTTCCGCATTTGTGACATCGTTCTAGGTGTCGTGCTCTTCTTTTCGCTGCGGATTTTGATTTTCCTTTACCAAATTGTAACTTATTATCTTCGCTTCTGGATTCTTTTCTAACTCCGTCCATTCTTTCTCTGATTACTGATACTAATTCGCTCGGTAGTATGTCATTATTTCTTTTAATGATCAAAGCGTGTAGCATTAGACCATGGTTTAGTTCACAGGCAGTCTTCATTTTGTAAAAACCTAAAAAAATAAAAATTCAGAATGGGGAGAGAAGACTAGTTCTTTAGGGTCTGCTAGGGAAAGACCATACGTGTTCCATTTTCGAGAATTACACGAAAACAGACAATCTAACTCTAACAGAAATACATATTATCCTTTAAAGACTTGATTCTCCCCACACTTAGTTAGCTGTGGTGTCGAAATTGTGATTAACTTCGTTGTCGACTTCCATCGGACCATGTATGTAATGTTTAACTCTGTGACCATTAACTTTAAATTCAATCCCATTTGAATTTATTAATTCTATCGTTCCGTATGGGAAAACTCTTTTGACTATGAATGGTCCAGACCATCTTGATTTCAATTTTCCAGGAAATAGCTTGAATCGTGAATTGAAAAGAAGAACTCTGTCTCCTTCTTTAAATTCCTTTGAACTTCTGATTCTTTTATCATGCCATTTCTTCGTTCTTTCTTTATAGATTAACGAATTTTCGTATGCTTCATGTCTTAATTCTTCTAATTCATTTAGTTGACTTAATCGTAGACGTCCGGCTTCATGTAAATCAAGATTACATGTCTTCAAAGCCCAAAATGCTTTGTGTTCAATTTCTACTGGAAGATGACATGCTTTTCCATAAACAAGTCTAAAAGGTGTGGTTCCAATTGGAGTTTTGTAGGCTGTTCTAAAAGCCCAGAGTGCATCCTCCAATTTAATGGACCATTCCTTCGAATTTGATCCTACGGTTTTCTCTAGAATACGTTTTAAAGCTCGGTTGGTATTTTCAACTTGTCCACTTGTTTGTGGATGATATGCGGTGGAGATTTATGAGTTACTCCATATCTTTTAAGAACTTTCTCAAGTTGATTATTACAGAAATGAGTACCCCGATCACTTATTAAAGCTTTCGGTGTTCCAAACCTTGCAAAAAGACGTTTTAAAAAGTTGACTACAACTCGTGCATCGTTAGTTGGGAGAGCTTGTGCTTCCGCCCATTTAGATACATAATCAATGGCTACGAGTATATATAGATTATTATGAGATTTTGGAAATGGACCCATAAAGTCAATACCTCAAATGTCAAATACTTCACATACTTGGATGACATTTTGTGGCATTTCATCACGTTGACTTATTTTTCCGGCCCTTTGACATGCATCACAGGATTTGCAAAGAAGGTGTGCGTCTTTGTAAATTGTAGGCCAATAGAATCCAGCTTCATAAACTTTTCTTGCTGTTAGTTGATGCCCATAATGCCCTCCTGTTGGTCCTGTGTGACAATGGTTTAAAATTTTACTAGCTTCATCTCCAAATACACATCGGCGTATTATTCCATCGGGACAACTTTTAAACAGATGTGGATCTTCCCAGAAATAGTGTTTTATATCACTGAAGAATTTCTTTCGTCTTTGGTACGATAATCCTTTTTCAAGGAATCCACAAACTAAGTAGTTTGCATAGTCTGCAAACCATGGGATTTCTTTATAATCTATCTTCAATAGATATTCATCAGGAAAGTTGTCTTGTATGGCCGATTCATTTAGAACTTCTAATTCGAGATTTTCAAGACGAGAAAGATGATCAGCGGCGAGATTTTCTGCTCCTCTTTTATCTCGGATTTCAATATCAAACTCTTGTAAGAGTAAGATCCAACGGATTAATCTTGGTTTAGCATCTTGTTTTGAAAATAGGTATCTAAGAGCAGAATGGTCGGTATAGACCACCGTTTTTGCTAGAACGAGATATGATCGAAATTTGTCAAAAGCAAAGACAATAGCAAGGAGTTCTTTTTCAGTAGTTGTATAGTTCGTTTGTGCTCCTTGTAACGTCTTACTAGCATAATATATAGGTTGAAATCGTTTTTCAATCCTTTGTCCTAAAACGGCTCCCATTGCAAAATCACTTGCATCGCACATTAGTTCAAATGATAGATTCCAATTTGGTGTTATCATGATCGGCGCATTAGTGAGTTTTTCTTTAAGAATATTAAAAGATTTGATACACTCATCTGAAAAGATGAATGGCGCATCCTTTTCTAGGAGTTTATTCATAGGAGTGGCAATTTTAGAAAAATCTTTTATGAAACGTCGGTAAAAACCGACATGCCCTAGAAAACTCCTAACTCCTCTAACATTGGTGGGATGTGGAAGTTTAGCAATTACATCTACTTTAGCTCTATCCACTTCAATCCCTTCTTTTGAAATTTTATGTCCAAGAACGATGACTTCTTTAACCATGAAATGGCATTTCTCCCAATTAAGTACTAGATTTGATTTTTCGCATCTAATTAGCATTCGTTCCAGATTAACTAGACATGATTTAAATGTATCACCGAAGACTGAAAAGTCATCCATGAATACTTCCATGCATTCTTCTATCATGTCATGAAAAATCGCCATCATACACCTTTGAAAGGTTGCAGGGGCGTTACAAAGTCCAAATGGCATTCTTTTGTAAGCAAAAGTACCATAAGGGCACGTGAATGTGGTTTTCTCTTGGTCCTCGGGTGCTATTGGAATTTGAAAATATCCGGAAAATCCATCTAGAAAACAATAGTAACTATTTCCGGCTAATCTTTCCAACATTTGATCTATGAAAGGTAAGGGAAAGTGATCTTTTCTGGTGGCGTCATTTAATTTTCTATAATCAATACATACACGCCATCCTGTTACAGTCCTAGTAGGAATAAGCTCATTTTTCTCATTTGTAATGACAGTCATGCCACCCTTCTTAGGTACGCATTGAACTGGGCTTACCCATGGACTATCAGAAATTGGATATTTCAAACCTGCATCTAGCAGTTTAATAATCTCTTTCTTAACTACATCTTGCATATTAGGATTTAGTCTTCGTTGGCGTTGCACATACGTTTTATGACCTTCTTCCATAAGGATTTTATGTGTGCAATACGAAGGACTTATTCCTTTAATATCATGAATCTTCCATGCAATGGCTGGTTTATGAGCTTTCAACACAGAAATGAGTTGTGATTTCTCATTTTCAGTAAGAGAAGACGATATTATTACAGGTAATTCAGATTCACCATGTAAATAAGCGTATTCCAAATGGTTTGGAAGTGGCTTTAACTCTAATTTCGGAGGTTCTTCTATCGATGATTTATATCGATATCTGTCTTCTTCTTTTAGCATTTGAATTTCTTCTGTTGTTGGTTCATATCCATTAGCTATAAGTGTAGCTAACATTTCAGCTTCATCAATTGGTTCATTACCTTCTCCTAAAGAACATTCTCCTGTCCCTTGTAATTCTGGAAATTCTTCTAATAATTCTGCATGTGCATCTATAGTTTGAATATAATAACATGTATCATCTGCAGATTGTGGTTGTTGCATTGCTCTATCAACTGAAAAGGTAACACTCTCATCCTCTATACTTAGGGTCAGTTTCTTACCGAACACGTCTATCATTGCTTTAGCCGTGTTTAAGAATGGTCTTCCTAATATGAGAGGAACTTGAGAATCTTCTTCCATGTCCAAAACAACAAAATCTACTGGAAATACTAAAGTACCAACTTTAACTAGCATGTTCTCCATTATCCCTCTAGGATATTTTACTGATCGGTCGGCTAGTTGTATACTTATCCTTGTTGGTTTCAATTCTCCAAGGTCTAGTTTAGCGTATAGTGAATACGGCATTAGATTTATACTAGCACCTAAGTCTGCCAATGCTTCTATTGAACTAAGACTACCCAGAAAACATGGAATTGTGAAACTTCCTGGATCAGATAATTTTTCTGGTATCTTATTCAACAGCACTGCTGAACAATTTGCATTCATAGTGACAGCCGAGAGTTCTTCCATTTTCTTTCTATTTGTGATTAGATCTTTCAAGAATTTAGCATATCTAGGCATTCCTGAAATCACATCAATGAAAGGAAGATTTACATTTATCTGTTTAAACATATCCAAAAATTTGGATTGCTCGGCTTCAAGTTTCTCTTTCTTCATTTTACTCGGATAAGGAAGTGGTGGTTGGTATGGTTTAACATAAGGTTTATCCTTAACTGTGTTATTTTCATTAATCTTTT